>NW_012116821.1:9864092-10024659 GCF_000951035.1 Colobus angolensis palliatus | reverse complement strand
ACAAAGGCAATGGTGAGATTTACTTTTTTTTTTCTTTTGAGATAGGGTCTTGCTCTGCTGCCCAGGCTGGAGTGCAGTGGCACAATCACAGCTCACTGCAGTCTTGACCTCCCAGGCTTAATCATCCCACCTCAGCCTCCTGAGTAGCTAAGACTACAGACATACACCACCATGCTCAGTTATTTATTTATTTTTTTTTAAAGACAGGGTCTCACTAAAATTTAATTTCTATATTTTAAAAAATTTAAAAAGCAGGGCTACAGACTGGCAGATGAGCTATTGAAGAGGAAGGAAGAAAATGTGGCAGCTGAGCTGGGAGAGACAGGAGAGGCATCTAGGGCATAAGATGTAGTGCTCAAGATCGTGCAAATGACCTGAGGCAAGTGGCCTGAGGGCGAAGGCTATGTTATATTTGCACCCTAGATGCCTCTCTTGATTCACCCTATTCCTAGCCTTATTGAAAAGAAACCAAAAAGAACAAAACTTGGAAGACAGTACTCTGTCCCCACAGACTACCACCATGGATATAAAGGTTTAGAAGTCCCTCAAAGTCTAGTTTCTGTAAAGATAACCAAGGCACTTACCCTTGCTCTCTGCTTTATCTTCTTTCATAGGTTCGGGATAAAATGAATATCTTATTGACACAGGAATTTTCTCTCAGCCCCTTTGCTGGACTCGCATCAGGGGCATCCTGTCTACTTGGCCTGCCACACTCAGTCTCTTGTGGGATGGTGCATGTGAGAGAGCGAGTGCAGGAGCCAGGCGGCCACTCCAGGTGCAAACACAGGAGTAAGCTCCATGTGGGGCCTGTAGCCAGACCAGGAGTGTTGCCTTGAGGGGAACATCGTGTTGCCCAGGCAAGGGTGCCTGCAACTCTGAGGCCCAGAAGGGGTGTTAGTGTGCTGATTAGCTCTTTTAGTTCCACTGTCCACAGCTCAATGGATGGCAGTGTGTTGGAAGGTCAGTTGGCCCCTGGCCCTGTCACATGGAGTGGCTACTCTTCACCAGTGAGGGCAAAAGATCAGTGTGACAACTTTTCTGGGTCCTGAGCTCTTGTCCAGTGTCCAAGAAGAATGAGGATATGCTGACAATAAAACAGTGAGCAAAGCAGGAGTTTCATCTGGTGACAAAATAGCTTTCTGTGGAGAGGGGACACAGGGGTGGTCCCCCTACTTGCAGACAGGAAAGTCCCCCCAATGTGGCTGAGTCTGGGGCTTTTATGAGCTTAGAATAGGGGAAGGGCAGGCCATAGCTAGTATTGGAAAAGGCAACATTCAATTGGTTAAAAGGCATTATTCAGAAAGAATCAACCGGGAAAAGGCAGGCAAACAGGAACAGAAGTTCTCACCCTGCATCACACGTTTTATCTGGGACCAGCAGTCTGATCTTTCAGCCTTCAGGCTGGTTTTTGGCTTGAAGGTGGGGTTTTACCAGGGACCCACCCCTATCTGCCTAGGCATTTGGCTGACTCTTGTTGCTATCATTATCATTTCTTTACTGTTAACAACTCTAAAATTTAATTCTAAATTCATTTTTCAAACTCCACTATTGTTTTAGCCTGAACAACCTCACCATCAACTTACAACTATTTTTCCAACCTGTTAACTTGGTCATGAAATGTGTCTTGGCAATGACTTGGGCGCATAATTGTAGATTCAGTAGATATTTGTTACATGTATAGAGTAAGCATTGTATTATTGAAGCAATGTCATTCGTCTGGGGTAATATCCGAGGTTTGTTGCCTCATGTGAAGGAAAGCAAGGACATGGACACATGTAGAGCGAGGTTAAGAGCAGAGGTTTAATAAGTGAAAGAAAGAGAAAAGAGAATAGTTCTGTCTTCTGCAGAGAGAGGCACCCGAGTGGGTCTTCTGGTCCCATGGTAAGGTGTATGGGGTTTTATAGACTGGCTTGAGGAGGCGGTGTCTGATTTACATAGGGCCTAAAGATTGGTTGGACCAGGCATGATGTTTACATAGTACATGAAGAAGCTGGCACCCTACCCTAATCTTTTATTATGCAAGTAAGTTTTTACCTGGCCAGTGCCATGTTGTCTGCCCCTTGCTGTACACATGGTTGACAAAGAAAAGGGAAGACGGAGCCACCGTGTTGAACATGTCTAGCCCCCAGGTAACCTTTTCCTATTGCAACAGCTGCCGGCATTCACCTGTACAAGCTTCCACCTTGCTTATCTATGTCTGCAGCTCAGTTTTACAGGCTGCTCTTTGTTAGAAAAGAAATGATTTGGGGGCTGCTTTTCATTACAAGGAAAATCTCACCAAGGACTTCTGTATCCTTACTAACTGCCTAACTTCTTTGTAACTCCTATGTCACCATGAGAAAGACAAAGAAATATAAGAATAAAACCTAACTCTTCCAAGTTTTGTTTGTTGGTTTTTGAGACAGGGTCTCACTCTGTCACCCAGGTTGGAGTGCAATGGTGTGATCACAGCTCACTGCAGCCTTCTGGGCTCAAGCAGTCTTCCCACCTCAGCCCCCTGAGTAGCTGGGACTACAGGCACACACCACTATGCCAGGTGAATTCTTAAAATTTTCTGTGGAGACGGGGTCTCACTATGTTGCCTAGGCTGGTCTTAAACTCTTGGGCTCAAGCAATCCTCCCAACTTGGCCTCTCGAAGTGCTGGGATTATAGGCGTGAGCCACCCCACCTGGCCTCCTTACAAGTTTTTAAGTGATTAGGGGGTCATACCAGAGAAGTTAAATACAGAAATGTTCTATTATGCCACTCACTCAAAAGATAGCCTCCAGCAAGCTTCACTCTGACTTATAATCAAGAATCTTGAGGCAGGAAAAAAATCATCTGAGCAGGCAAATGTAACTGTTTTGAAGTCTCTATTCCTTTCCATACAGAAAGTTGAAATTGTCCCTAGGCCAGTTGATATTGATTTCAAATTGTTTATCTATAAAGTCACTGATCTAATAAACTTGGCTCTCTGATTTACTCTGTGGTTCTTCCCGAATCTAGCAGATGAGAAACCTTTAACATCAACTTACAACAAGGGATGAGCCCCACAGAAGTCCTCCCAGCTGGCTCTGACTGTGCAATGCAGTAATTTTGTACATTTTGATATCATTCCAAGTATTGAAGTGTAAACCAAAAAGTGACTGAGGCAGGTCTCAAAACAAATACAAGTTTATTTAGCCAAGGTTGAAGACACACCCAGGAAAAAATATAAGCACACAGGAGCATTGGCGACCTGTGCTTTTTCTAAAGGGGGCTTTGGGAACTTCAGTATTTAAAGGGGAAAGAGCAGTCTGGAGGGAAAAAAAGAGAGGGTCATAAGGCAGATGGCTATGTTCTTGCAGGCTCTGATTAGTCTCGGTAAATCTACATTTTACATGTAAAAAGATGAGTGGAGGAAAAAGTAATTACATTGTCTTGTGCTCAGTAAGTCTACATTTTACATAAGATAAACATGTGAAAAGAGGGAGTAGAGGAAATGAAGCCATGAAACAAGGTTGTGAAATGACAGCTGTCTGTTTGGGAACAAAAGCAAAGCACGTTTTGTATGCATCAGTTCCCAAGCTTAACTTCCCTTTGGCATAGTGAGTTTGGGGTCCTGAGATTCTATTTTTCTTCACAGAAGGAAAAGATGAAGTACATTCAACATACTCTGAGGGCAAAGAAGCACATAATCCCTTTGGCAAAAATTTCTGTCAAAATGGTTGTGTCTGACTGGTCTGAGTGCAGTGGTGTTTATAACTAGTTGATCATAACCAGTTACAGATTTCTTTGTTCCTTCCCCACTCCTACTGCTTCACTTGACTCGCCTTAAAAAAATAAATAAATAATTAGAAAAAAAGGTCGTGTTTTTTGGTAAAGTTATATTTTTGGTAAGCCTCTGTTTTCTAGTACATCTACATACGGGTAGAGTCTCAACTGCTGATAATGCCAAATACCAAAGGAGTCAGGGTAAGAGTGAAATGTGCCAACAGAGCAGTGAGAAAAGTAAGAACCTTAGACCTGTGCAAATGGGAGAAATCTCTGAGCTTCCTGGGATTGTGGGGAGGACTCCTGAGGGTGTGGGTCTGTGCTGGAATGGAGACAGGAAGCCATCCCACTCTGAGAATCTGAGGCAATCAACACACTCAGGAGAACTGGCGTGCAGTGCACTTGAGGCCCAGGAAGGTGAACAGAGGAGATGATTGTTACTATTCAGGCCTCAAGGTATAAGATCCTGGATTTAAGAGGCAACAAAGGCAGTGGAAAATAAGAGTCAGATATGAGCATAAGAATGGAGGGAGAATCATGAGGCAGCACTTGGCTGGATGTGAGTGGCACGGGAATAGAAGAGTGGAAAGCAGTTCCAAGGTTTCAAGTCTGGGTGATGCATTACCCTTGCCATGCCCTTGACAGAACTTCATGTGAAATCATTTTTGGCAGTGGGGAAGATAGGGTGGTGGAAACCACAGTGTTTTATATATGTTGAGTTCAAGGTGGTTGAGGTCTCTATCTGGATACTCTCTTTAGGAATTTGGGTTCAGAATGCTTTTAGTACCACTAGAGCCAAGCCTAGAGAGTAGGGCCTCTCCATGAGGCCCTCCAAAGGGGAGGGCTTTGCATGAATGTCATTTGGACCCTGCCTCGGATGTGGCTCAGTCTTGTCCTCTTAATATATGGGCTAGGATCTCAACATTCCTATGGTTTCTTTCTGCTCTCACCTTGTCCATTTTTGGCATCCACACCTGTATTGGTCCATTTTCGCGCTGCTGATAAAGACATAACCTGAGACTGGGCAATTTACAAAGGAAAGAGGTTTAATGGAGAACTCACAGTTCCATGTGACTGGGGAAACCTCACAGTCATGGTGGAAGGCAAGGAGGAGCAAGTCACGTCTTATGTGGATGGCGGCAGGCAAAAAAAAGAGCTTGTGCAAGGAAACTCCCATTTTTAAAACCATCAGATCTCCTGAGACCCACTCACTATCATGAGAACAGCATGGGAAAGACCCGCCCCCATGATTCAGTCATCTCCCACCAGGTCCCTCCCACAACACATGGGAATTATGGGAGCTATAAGATGAGATTTGGGTGGGGACACAGAGCCAAACCATATCAATCCCAGGTTCAGCTTTCTTTCAGTGTTCTGGGCCTTGATGTCAGTTTGTGGGGTTTTTTTTTCTGACCTTTTCTCATTAGAATTGGTGACTCCCTTTTGGATTCCTGCAGCCTATCCGCACATATTTCTTTTATGGCCACAATTCTGTTAGAACTTAGTCTTCACATGACCAAGTGGTCGGTAGATTCTTGAGTGCAGGGATCTTGGTTTAATGCCTTTCTAATAAAAATCCCAATAGGGTTTTGCTTGTTTTCTATTTGTTTATTTATTTATTTTGAGACAGGGTCTCACTCGGTCACCTAGGCTGGAGTGCAGTGGCACCATCGTGTCTCACTGCAGTCTTGACCTCCCCAAGCTCAGGTGATCCTGCCACCTCAGCCTCCCGAGTAGCTGGAACCACAGGCATGTGGTAGCTGGAGCCACCATGCCCAGCTAATTTTTGTATTTTTTTTTTTTTAGAGAGGTGGTTTCACCATGTTGCCCAGGCTGATATTGAACTTCTGGCCTCAAGCAATCCTCCTGCCCCAGCGTCCCAAAGTGCTGGGATTACAGGTGTGGGCCACCACATCTGACCTATTTGTTCAAGAATTTTAAAATACATATTTCATCATCTTCTGCTACTGTGACTTGGGACAATTCATGTTGCATGCCTTCATTTACTCACTCATTCCATAATGTTTATTTGGGGGATGTTGAAAGATGGTTCCTGCCCTTAAGGGGTTCTTTTCAAGTAATGGGACTGAATCAACAGCTGGATAAGGAAGTGATAATGCTATCAACAAGGCACCATGGGAGCATGATTAGGCGCCCAAAACTAGTGTGAGTCACATTATCACCCTTTTCAGGAACTTCATCTTAGAAGTGGTGTTGTGATGGAAAAGTAGGTTAAAAGTGGCTACTTTTTAAAGGCCTTCAGAGACGGATAGTGATTAAAATACTCTGGAAGTGAATTGCTCCTGTAGTCTTGGAGGATATCAGACCACCATTTGGTAATTTGCTATCTTGATGTAGTTACTTCTTGGTGTTATGGAAAGAATCCATTTACCTTTTAATGAATGACCCCTTGATCTACAGAAAATAATAAATTGACTTTAGAGAATCACAGTTGGGTTGAAATAGTAGCAGGATTAGTATTACCTGCAGACTAAAAGAAACTTGCCTCATCAAAGTAAGTGCTAGAGTTGTTTTTGTTTTTTTTGCCATCAATAAAACTTTTTCATAACAATATGTTTTGCTAGGTTACCTTCCGGCCACAGTTCAATCGTTCAACTTTAAAGTCTCCCTTTGTATTGGCTAGAGTCACAGAATTTTAAAAAAAAACAAAACAAAAAAACTTCCTTATCTTTCTTAGATTAATTCTATAAATTAAAAAGTTTGATCTGTAGAGCAATTTCCATGTAAAACTGCAGCAGAAACATTTTTACCTGTGTTATAGATATAAGCATAACATTTATGCTATTTATGTCAGTACAAGAGATGCACTGAAGCAGTAGAATGATGTAAGTTTGGCTCTAGTGAACTTTTCCAGTTGAACTATGGAGGTTTTTTAAATACTAAAGGATTTAATTCACTTTTACTTTTTAAATCTCCTCTTCTCCTCCAGCTCTCCAGTCCTCAGTTCTCACTCTTTTTTTTTTTCTGAGACAAATTCTCATCTGTCACCAAGTTTGGAGTGCAATGGTACGATCACGGCTCAGTGCAGCCTCAATATCCTGCATTCAAGTGATTCCTTCTGCCTCAGCCCCTCAGTAGGTGGAACTACAGGCCCACACCACCATGCCTGGCTAATTTTTGTATTTTTTGTAGAGACGGGGTTTTGCCATGTTGTGCAGGCTGGTCTTGAACTCCTGGGCTCAAGCAATCTGCTCGCCTCGGCCTCCCAAGGTGCTGGGATTATAGGTGTGAGCCACTGCGCCGAGACTCTCCCTCCTTTCCTTCTCTCTCTCTCATGATTTGAAATAACCTAATGTACAAAAGGCAAAATATTAGAAACAAAGCAAAGGATTGTTTGCATTGTAAAGGGTATCCACTTTTTGAAGTAATTTAACTTCTTTTAACTAGCAAATATACATAATATGTGGTTTATCAAATTTCATATCCAAACTATCTTTCTAGGACCTCATAGTAAAATGTATTTTTTTCTCCTATTTGGCACCCTCTTTGAAGGATAGTCACTCAATTGACTTTTCCTAAGCTTTCAAGCAAAAATACAAACGTTATTAACAATGTATATTTCAATAAAAACCTAATGATGACACAAGACCATTTTACTCACATGACGACCATTGTACTCATCCTCCCTCCCTACTGCATACGGCCTGGAGGACCAGCCCCAGAAGATGCTACTGTGAGAACTGATTACCCACCACCTCTTTTTTTTTAAGACAATTTTTACTCTTGTCACCCAGGCTAGAGTGAAATGGTGCAATCTCGGCTCACTGCAGCCTCCACCTCCCGGGTTCAACTGATTCTGCTGCCTCAGCCTCCCGAGTAGCTGAGATTACAGGCACCCACCACCACGCCCAGCTAATTTTGGTATTATTAGTAGAGACGGGGTTTCACCATGTTTGCCAGGCTAGTCTCAAACTCCTGACCTCAGGCAATCCACCTGCCTTGGCCTCCCAAAGTGCTGAGATTACAGGCGTGAGCCAATGCGCCCAGCCCACCGACCTCCTCTTAAGAGACCATCAGGAATAACACCACCAGTCCTGTCTGCCTGTCACCACAGAAGTCCAGCCTCTCAGGTCACTTCTTGTCATTGGCATCTTCACCCTATACTTTCTGGAGACTCCTCACCTCTGCCTCACCCCCAAGTCCTTCCACTGTGTCCTCTGGAACTTGGGGTTCATCATCAGGAAAATCCCCCAGACTCTCTGAGGTGCCTCCTTTCTCTGAGCAAAACCTGGACCTCCCCTGAGGATGTTACCTTTCTTGCCTCCCTCATTAGCACCAGCACTGGCCATCTTTCCTTTCTCAGTTCTACCTCTCACCCAGTGGAGTAAGAGGTATCTTCCTTGCTCCTCCTGGCTCTTTCCAGACCCTGTTCTGCCTGCCTCCTCAGCCCCTTGGGGATACATGCCATCCTTGCTACACTCTAGTCCTCCTGAGTGCTGCCCCTCATTCAATGAGGAGTAACACCTGAGCCACCCTCTCTCCTTCCAGCTCTGCTGGCAGTGATTTCAGTATCCAAGTAGAGGACCCATCCTTGCACCTTTGCTTCTCAGTTTTGCTGCCTGTCCCACCTCCACCACACTCACTGTTGTCTTGTCATTGCCAGCAATTTTACGACCTCCAAAACCTCAATTTATCCTACTCCTTAATGTTCTATGGTTGCAGCTAACTCCCTTCAGTGTAGGGTTTTTGGTCCATTATCATCACGCCTTTGCACACAGCCTCAGCTCCCTCACCCCCTATCTTTTATAGTCATCTGGGAAAATTCCAATACTGACATATGCAGCTCTCTAACTAAATACACTTTCTAACGCAATGTGACTGGAGAAAAGTTCACAACTATGTTGACTGGTTTCACTTTATTTATTTACTTGTTTATTTATTTATTTATTTATGAGACAGAGTTTCACTCTTGTCACCCAGGCTGGAGTGCAATGGTATGATCTCAGCTTACTGCAACCTCCGCCTCCCAGGTTCAAGCAATTCTCCTGCTTCAGCCTCCTGAGGCGCTGGGATTACAGGTGTGTGCCACCACACCGGGCTAAGTTTTATATTTTAATAGAGACAGGGTTTCACCAGTTGGCCAGGCCAGTCTTGAACTCCTGACCTCAGGTGATCCATCTGCCTCAGCCTCCCAAAGTGCTGGGATTACAGGTATGAGCCACCGTGCCCAGCCAGTTTCACTTTAAATTCATGACCACATATGCTACATGGGCCCTAGGTGCTGACCCAGCAAATCCTACTGTATTTCCTCACGTCTTTTATTCTCCATTCTCTTCATCTCTCCTCAAAACTTTAAGCATCACTCCCCATCTCAGCTGATGCCCTCACTTTTTATTCTGAGAAAACGAAATCTATCATATAGAATCCCACACCCACTACCAACTTGTCTTCATTTGTACCCATGTCCTCAACTTTTCTCCTATTGCTGTGGATGTCCATGTTCATGTCTAAGTCAAGCCTTTCACTTTTGCTCCTGACCCCATCCCCTTTCACCTACTCAAAGTTCCCTCCTTCCTGAGTCATTATTCTTCCTTTCTCTTCTGGGTCATTCCTATCAACATACAGATGTGCTGTAATATCATGTATCTTAAACACACACGCACGCTTTCCTAGACCCCATAGCCACTCATTTATCTGATCCTCTTTACAGAGAAAAAAAAAAAAACCACAGAAGAGTGTTTACACTTTGCTATTTTCATTTCCTCTTGTCCTGCTTTCTTCCCCTTTCTGATTGGAACCCACTCCAGTTGGGCTCCTCTGAAACAGTCTATGAGGGTCTTGAGGTCTCAAAGGAATGCCTAATTAACAATACTCTTTTCTTTTTTTCAAACCCACAGTCAACATCAGAATAATACTATTTTCTTGCTTGGGTTCTAGACAGATTAGGAGAGCTCAGGTGTCCCCAGTGGGCAGAGTCTGCCCCTGGAGAAGCAGAGAAGAATGCCTGTTCCCTGCACGCAGCTGGCTCCTAAGAGGAGGTAGAATGCACCAGGCATGCTCATTAATTCTACCCAAATTTATCAACCACAGAAGTCACTGTCTCCACAGAGGCAGAGTGAGAAGAGGGACTAGGAGTCGCCTAAATGAATTCCTTCCACGTGGAAGGAAACGTCAGGTTTAGGGGCTGTCATTTACTTCCATGCTGCCAAATGCAGTAATTAATTCTTAGACCTCCTTTTAACACCTGCAGGTTTCCTTTTTTCACTGGTGTCCTATGACACTAGGCCCTTCTCACTTTCCTCCTATCTCCGTGAACTCTCTTTTTGTCTCTTTTGCTGGTTATTCCTCCTCTTCCCAACTTTTAAATGTGGAAGGGCCTCAGGGCTCAGTTCTTGGAGCTCCTTTCTCTCTGCATTTACTTTCCAGGTGAGCTTTCTAGACTCACAGCTTTAAATCATCTCTATAATTCTGACTCCACATTTATATCTCCAATATCCACCTCTCTCTGTATCCCAGACACATGTATCCAACAGCCTTCCCAGCCTCTTGACTTGAACATCTAATATGCTTTTGTAATATATTAAATAGCAGTTCCAAAACGCAACTGTTGATTAATTCTCTTCCCAAACCTGCTCCTTCCTGAATGCTCCCTATCTCAGTAAATCTAAATAATTCAGTATTTCAGGCCTCCAAATCTTGGAATCATCCTGGAAACCTTTCTTCCTCTTACACCCCACCTTCAATCTGTCAATATCATTCTGTCATTAAAATATGCCTAGAATCTGACCACACTTCTTAGCTCATTCCCAACTGCTATCATCTTAGTCCATTCTTCTGTGATGTTTAGCTTGGATTATTCAAAGAGCAGCCTTTGTGGTCTTCCTTTTTTGTTTCCTGCTGCCCACTCTCCCCACTGAAGTCAGTTCTCTACGTAATAGCCAGAGAGATTCTTTTTTTTTTTAATTTTTTTATTAAAAAACATTTTTCCCCCCAGAGGGATTCTTGAAAAACCTAAATGTAATGGTGTTTTCCTCCTGCTCAAAACCCTTCAGTGCTTCCTCATTACACTCAGAATAAAATCCATAGCTACCTGGCTCATGGCCTGGTCCCTAAAACTGCATCACCTCCTGCCTCTGTCTGCCTCTCACAGCCCTCCCAGGCACATTAGGCCTTTTTCACTTTCTGGACCACATTGAGCTCAAGCCTGTGTCCTTGCTGTTCCCTCTGTATGGTAATGCTCTTCTCCAGCTGTGTGCTTGGCTCATCCTCCTTACATTATTTAAGTCTCTGTTCAAACATTTTCCTCCTGAGAGACCTCTGTTCAACTGCCCTTAAGACAGTACCTTCCATCACTTTATCCTCTGAAACCACTTCACTTTTCTTTGTAGAACTTATCAATACTTGACACTATAATTAATATTAGCTTCCTTTTGTGTTTATTCTATGTCTCTCTCATTCAAGAGTAAGCTCCCTGAGGGCATTTTATTCACTGTGGTAAGTCACATAAAATTTTTTTTTGTTGAAAGAATTAATGAATATTTCCATTGAATTGGACACAATATATTAGAAATTGGTCAGGTGTTAAAAATTAAATTTTTCCATTCTTCTCACTTTTTTATGTCTTATGTAAACAACCAATATGATGGATAATAATATCTGGTATATTTTACTTTTTCTTTCTATTTATTTATTTATTTATTTATTTATTTTTTTGAGATGGAGTCTCACTTTGTGGCCCAGGCTGGAGTGCAGTGGCCGGATCTCAGCTTACTGCAAGCTCCGCCTCCCGGGTTTACGCCATTCTCCTGCCTCAGCCTCCTGAGTAGCTGGGACTACAGGCACCCACCACCTCGCCCGGCTAGTTTTTTGTATTTTTTAGTAGAGACGGGGTTTCACCGTGTTAGCCAGGATGGTCTTGATCTCCTGACCTCGTGATCCGCCCGTCTCAGCCTCCCAAAGTGCTGGGATTACAGGCTTGAGCCACCGCGCCCGGCCTCTTTTTTTTAAATTGACTTCTTTAGACTTTCAGATCTGCTATATTTTCTTTGGAAAGTTGAAGGCAGTATACTCATGTGATATATAGTAAAATGTTTCTGGGAAACTTATAAGAATTAACATTTGTAATGAGGTTTGCAGTTGACAAAGTGCAATCACATGTACTATCCCATTTAATTCCTTTAACAACCCTGTGTTGAGTTGTATGGTCATCCTTATTCTACAGGTGAAGAATCTTAAAGTCTGAGAGAAAGTATCTTGCCTCAGGTGATGCAGTTAGACATGGCAGAGTTGGCATTTATGTAAGGTCTTCCGATACCACATCAGATTCTCCTTTTACTGTGGGAACACAAAGAAAACATTTGGCATAAGGCAGGTATTTCAGTCCTTCAGTTCATTGTCCTTTCCGTGCATCAAAGCATCACCCCAAATTCTAGCCCAATTTGGCAAAACTAAGAGGCTGTGAAGGAGCTTTGTGGAAGTAACAGATCAGTTGTTCTCAGTTGAGGCGTCTTCTCCAATTTTTATCAGATAAATCAGAGTATCCTTTCCCTTGATCTTTTGTGAATGCAAGTTGCTCATGGAGATTCTAGAAACAACCCAAGCTAGCTGTTTACTTGGTATTAGAACAACTTCTCTTTATGGAGATTTTTATAGTTTTAGACTCTTTGAAATGGATAAAACCAACCTGTAAGGCTGGCAGAGTTGATGACCTGAAAAATTTTACCTTTTGGCAAAATTATTTTCCTTTCATTTCCTTCTGTTTTCTGTATGTGGAACATATCACTGATTAGCATTGCTAATCAGGGCTATGCCCTCCCTGAATAATGAAAGGATAACATGTGCTTGAGTAGGGGGAGGGTTGATCTGGATAAAGCATTGGAATGAGATGGTTGTGCCTCAGTTCCCCCTTTTATAAAACAAATACTCTTTTAGGGACTATAAAATAAACTAACAAAAGGAAAATGTCCATGCTGTATATGGGAATTTCTCCTACATCCATATATGTGTGTGTGTGTATGTATGTGTGTGTGTGTGTATATATATATATATATAATTCAGAGGAATCATGTGGCATGAGATGAGACTGGCCAAATACCATAGTTTAAATACAAAAGTATGCCAAGTTGCATACAAAACACTTTAAGTCACTTACTCTAGACCAAAATATGGCTTTATTTTTAGCTATTATTGCTATGAGATATATTCCTTTCTAAGCATGAAAGTAACTGAATAATGAAACCATTTTATTATTAAAAGTGGAGGCCTTATACTACGGTAAATAGTTAAACAGCTTTCAGATCACGCTGGTCGGGTTCAGATCCCAGCTCCACAACTTCCTGTGTGACTGTAGGCCCATTACTTAACCTCTTTTAGCCTCAGTTTCTTCCTATGCATAAAATGCCAGTAATAACACCTATCTCACAGATTTGTTGTGAGGATTAAATGAGGTAACAGATGTAAAGTGCATACTTAGCACAGTGCTGGGGCTATAGCAATCATGGGATAAAATGTAGTTATTACTATTAAACTAAAATTGTCAAGGTGCTTAGTACTTTTGAGTTGATTCTTTATTTGCCCTTCCCTACTGCCCTGTTCATTTAAAATAGTAAGAGATCAATTCAGAAATATATTACATATTATTTTTTAAAATCTTCTTTTAATCTATCCATCATTTCTAAAATATATTTAGATTTCAGGTTTCTCCTAATAAACACTTGGAACAACTGGATTTTCTATGGATGATTTTCATAAGAAATGACCCAGTGTAATATTTTTATGAAAAGTGGATTTTAGGCTGGGTGTGGTGGCTCAGGCCTATAAATCCCAGCACTCTGGGAGGCAAATGGCAGAAGGATCACTTGAGTCCCGGAGTTTGAAACCAGCCTGGGAAACAGCGAAACCCCTGTCTCTACAAAAAAAAATTTAAAATTAGCTGGGTATGGTGGCTCATGCCTGTGATCCCAGCTACTTGGGAGGCTGAGGCTGCAGTGAGCCATGATGGTGCCACTACACTCCAGCCTGAGCAACAGAGCAAGACCCTGTCTCAAAAAGAAAAAAAAAAAAAGCAAAAGGATTTTAGCACAAGGCTATGTGACTTTAGCCTGCTTTGGTTATCTATTACTGCATAACATCTACCCCCAAATTTGGTGAAGTAAAATAATGATTCTTTATTGTTTGTAATGATTCTGTGCATCCAGGACTCTCTGAGGTGGGAACGTGTAACATGGCTCCTTCAGTCACATGCCTGGTGAATCAGCTAGGGTGGCTTGAATGGTGGGAGCTGGCTGAGCCACTCCACCCGGGTCACATGTATGGGGCCTCAGTTCTTGCTGTCTGTTGGGTTCAAAGTTTCTTCCCATATTATCTCATGGCCTTTCCTTCTCCATGGGGCGTCTGTAGCTCGGTAGCTGTACCTCTTACAAGCAGCTCAGGAGAGGAAAATAACTATGCTTCAATGTGAAGAGCATCATGCGGTACAGAGGGGGCAACTGTCAGAACTGTCTTTGTTTTTGTTTTGAGACAGAGTCTCGCTCTGTCACCCAGGCTGCAATGCAATGGCATGATCTTGGCTCTCTGCAACCTCTGCCTCTCGGGTTCAAGTGACTCTCATGCCTCAGCCTCCCGAGTAGCTGGGACTACAGGTGTGCACCACCATGCCTGGCTAATTTTTGTATTTTTAGTAGAGATGGGGTTTCACCATGTCAGCCAGGCTGGTCTCAAACTCCTGACCTCAAGTGATTCCCAAACCCGGCGTAGGGACTGTCTTTGGAGACAAGTTACCATAGCCTCCTAAAAATGAATTCATTTAGTCCTCTGCCATGTAGTCTCCTAAACCCCACTTTGGAATAAACCTCTCTCAAAATAGTCAACAACCTGCTTAAGTATGATGTAAGTACATTCTTAGCTGGACACTTTAATCTTTCATTTAGTGCAGATTCTTTCTTCACAGTCTTTTTAAACTAAAGCATTTAGATTCTAAGCCATCTTGAGAATGATGTCTGAGTTACACTGTAAGATGAGGAGATAGTTCAGCACCACGTGATATACCTTTGGGACAAGCCTGCTCAATTCCCCCAATTCTAAAATAAAAGTTGAAAGAAAAAAAAAAAAGCCGGGCGCCATGGCTCACGCCTGTAATCCCAGCACTTTGGGAGGCCGAGCCGGGCGGATCACAAGGTCAGGAAACTGAGACCATTCTGGCTAACACGGTGAAATCCCGTCTCTACTAAAAATACAAAAATTAGCTGGGCATGGTGTCGGGCGCCTGCAGTCCCAGCTACTCGGGAGGCTGAGGCAGGAGAATGGCGTGAACCTGGGAGGCGGAGCTTGCAGTGAGCTGAGATTGCCCCACTACACTCCAGTCTGGGCAACACAGTGAGACTCCGTCTCAAAAAAAAAAAAAAAGATGAAGAGATTATAAACCTAGATGGGCAAATAACTTGCTTGTTCCAGTTAAACAAATGCACCAATCTGAAAAAAGTCACTGTATTCTGTTTTATTGACTTAATTATTCTACCTGTAGGTGGACAGACTACCCTGTGGGGGGGAAAAATACATGCAGGAATGGCCACGCTGTTTTGTAGTGTGCTGTATTTTTGTTATTGAACACCCTAAGTCATTTGTCATGGGACTTGCCTGCAGGAGTGACAAGGGGCCCTTTGGAATGTTTCTGTACCCTACAGCACTTACCCTACAGAGGGCCAGCTGGCTCCCAGGGAATTCTATCAAGGCTAACATCTGGTATGGGCCCACTCTGGCTTCATAGAACCGGATATCATCATTAGATGCAAATGACATGATGAATTTGCCACCCACAAGGCTGTGTTGACATGGAGGGGTTTCTTTACATTGTTTACTTAGGCAACAGTTCAATTATAAGTGCTTGTGGGTAGGGCCCAGTTTCACTGAAAACAATGCTCTAAAAACGGTTAAAGACCAGAATATTAATTCTAGCGTGGCAAAAATCATTGCTGTCTTCTAAATGCCTCTTGCGTCTTGAAGCTCTTTGAGAGTGAAATATTCAAATAACGACTCTTAATTGTACCTCATAACCTAGATTCCTTGGGAGATGAATCACTGTCAATGTGAAGAGGAGTTTTCCACCCTACTTTGTACTTTCATTAATGTTTTCTGCATGACTTTGCTCACTTCAGAAATTTTCAATGGAAGGAGGTCCATCAAGAGAAATTATACAATTTTGTTTGAAATAGTTTGCAATACAATAGATTATGTAGTTTGAAGAAAACCCTATTGTACTTCAAACCTGCTCTTCACTCCCTCTCTCATTTCCTCCCTTCTATCCCTTCTCAGACATCTGTTGAGGGCCTTCTATGTGAATTCATTGTTCTACAAGCTGTTATAGGTACAAAGATGAAAGATGACCCAGTACCTACCCCACAAGGAGTTAAGTATGTTCCAGGGGAAATCAGTAGGTTATTGGAGGGCTTGAACAATTGAGAGTTAAGGGTGCAAATCTCTAACCCAACACAGGAGCTGATGAATATACTTGGGCTCTGCTAAACAGGTGCAAAAAAATGGAGTTCTCTGGTAGACTCTTGGCAATGTATCCACCATGCACACCTCCGCCTGTCCTCCTTAACCCATGATTCGGCCTTTGAGGCCCCTCCATTAAACTCCTGGGCTTTATACATTCTTTGTAAAACATCCTAATAGCCCTCCTGGGGTGAATGTTGTGTTGATTGCAGTGCCTCCATATTATCTAGGATTTAATTCTTTGACTAGTGTCACAGTAGCAATAGAATGGAGTCATTGAGACCTGCTTTAATGGCTGATATTGGAATTGTTATAATATAGAGGAAAGTCTCCAGTTGGTTTGAAGTTCATGACATTTCTGGGCTTGAGACCTGGGCTAGATCTAATTTACAATCTATTTGAAGGAAAAGATTGCATCTGACAGTTTTTGTTTGCTTTTAATTGCTAGAAACTGGGAAATATATATATAAACATACACATACATACATATATATATGCAGTAGTAGTGGCAGAGGTAAAGACACTAATTTTCTATTGCCATGTAACAAATTACCCCAAAATTTAGTGTCTTGAAACAAAACAACGAACATTCATTATCTCTCAGTTTGGGCAGGTCAAGAATTTAGGAGCAGCTTAGCTGATTGGTTGCAGTTCAGGTTCTCTCTTAGGTTGCCGTCAAGCTGTCAACCAGGGCTGTAGGCATCTGAAGGTTTGACTGGGACTGGAAGATCCATTTCCAGGTTCACACATGAGGCTGTTATCAGAAGGTCTGACTTCCTCACTGGCTATTGGCTGGAGGCCCAGAGCAAATGATGTATCAGAGAGAGAGACAGAGATTGAGAGACAAAGAGAAAGAAAGAGAGAGAGAGAAAGGAGAAAGAGGACACACTGTTATTACCTAGTCTTGGAAGTGAAGTATCATCACTTTGTATAAGAGAGGACACAGGCATAAATACCAGGAGGTGAGGAGCATGTGGGATGTTTTGGAGGTTAGCTACAACAGTAGTCAAAAAAAAAATTAAGTAAATTTAAGAATTATTCAGATTTTAAACTGCATTTAAGACTGGGGGCAATTTTTTCCTGTCTTTAAGTTTATCCAGGATTGGATAAACTTGAGCTTGAGTTGTAACACAATTATCTGATAATACCAATTAGTGTTTTAGGAGTGCTTATTCCTCTTTAATGAAGGTTATAAAAGTGCAAAAAGAAGACACTGTGCTAATCAAACCTCTAGACTCCTAAAACAGAGGTTGGCAAACTTTTACTCTAAAGGTCTAGGTAGTAAGTATTTTAGGCCCTGTCAGCCACACAGTCTCTATTGCAACTGCTCAACTTTCTCCAATTGTAGCACTAAAGCAGCCATGGACACGGCTGTATTACAATCGCAATGTGGCTCTTCCAATAAAACTCTATCTACAAAAACAGGTGGTGTGCCAGAGTTGGCCTGCAGGCCTTAGTGTGCTAATACCTGATGTAAAATAAAAACTAGGGGATAATAAACCAGAAGATTTTATCCTGGATCAGTTTGCAAGGGAAAAGATTTACTTGTAAATCTCTACCAGTTTCAGTTGATGGATTTGTTGATTTGTTCTGTAAAATGTGTATGGCTAACAAAAAGAAGCTGTAGGGTAAATGAAAAGATACAGATCACTGAAAAACCAAACAATGAATGGAATCAGGGTGCCCCTTCATTATTTGTTCCCTGTCTCCTGTTTAGGTAGAATAAATGATTTTGAAATGATGCACAACAGGAAACAAAACAAAACAAAGACATTCTCCTGTTAATTTCTGTGTTCTCTGGTCCCACACCTCAATCTAGCTGCCAGCACTACAAAGTTATTATTATTATTATTATTATTATTTTAGAGACAAGGTCTCCCTCTGTCAACCAGGATGGTGTGATCATAGCTTACTACAGCCTCAAATTCCTCAGCCCAAGCCATCCTCCTCCCACCTCAGCCTCCCAAGCAGCCAGGACTACAGGGGCCACCACACCTGACTAATGTTTTAAATTTTTGTAGCAATAGGGCCTCACTATGTTGCCCAAGTTGATCTTGAACTCCTGGGCTGAAGTGATACTCCTGCCTTGGCCTCCCAAAGTTCTAGAATTACACACATGAGTCACTGCCCCCGACCTACAAAATTATATTACAATCATTTGTAATGATTGCTTTTCAATTATCTGACAAGTGTAAAAACAGATGTTGGCTGCATTATACAGGGTGAATTTCTCTGCAGTATTGTTTTCCTTGCAAACTTAATTAATTAATTAATTTTATTTATTTATTTTTGAGATGGAGTCTCATCCTGTCACACAGGCTGGAGTGCAGTGGCGCGATCTTGGCCCACTGCAACCTCCGCCTCCAGGAGGTCGAGTGATTCTCCTGCCTCAGTCTGCCACCATGCCCAGCTAATTTTTGTATTTTTTGTAGAAATGGGGTTTCACTATGTTGGCCAGGCTGGTCTCTCAATTCCTGACCCTAAGCACTTTGGCCTCCCAAAGTGCTGGGATTACAGGTGTGAGCCACCATGCCCAGCCCTTGCAAATTTTAAAAACAAATGGTGTCTTGGAAACCATCCAAGAAAAAATTTGTGAAGTATTCCAAGATTTAGATTGGGAATTATTGGCCTAAGAAATTGGGAAAAAGAAATTGAGACTGGCAGGCAAAATCTATGCATTAATATTTTATTAAATTATGTAAAAAGGTCTCTATTCCATCATCAGAGTTTTACCTTCTATTACTGCCACTCAAAATCTTCATTTAAACTTCCCTAAGGAACCTATTAGGAGTTTTAAAACATTTTTATTAAATGTTTTTCTTATTATAAGAGAATGAATGTCAATTTTGGAAAATACAGAAAGAATAGAAATCACTCATGATCCAACTAGTCAGAGATAATACCTGTTCAGATTTTAGTGTTTTTCCTTTCAGTATGCTCTTAGATATGTAACACAGTTGACATGCAATCTCTTATTCTACTTTTCTACTTACCGTTATATCACAAGCTTTGCCCCTACGACTTAAAGGGTAAATGGCATTCCATAATATGGATATGCAATAATTTACTTAGTCATTACTTGAATGGGTTGAGTTGTTTGCAAATTTTGTTGTCATAAATAATATTACTATAAGCATCATTGTAAATAGATCTTTGAATGCTTTGAAAATTATTTCCTTCAAATCATTTCCTAAAAGTAGAGTTATAGGGGATAGGTATAGGAGCATTTTAAGTCTCTTGATAAGTATGAATAAATTGCTTACTAAAAGACTGTAGCAATTAATATAACCCCCCCCATAGTATGTTAAACCATTGAACATTATCAATTTTAAAATTGTGTCCTGAGCCAGGTGTAGTGGTGCACACCTGTAGTCCCAACTGTTTGGGAGGCTGAGGCAGGAGGATCGCTTGAGGCCAGGAGTTTGAGACTGCAGTGTACTATAATTACACCTATGAATAACCACTGCACTGCAGCCTAGGCAACAGAGAGACCCCCTTCTCTAAATACAAAACAAATAAAATTGTATCCTATTGTTACTTTAATTTGCATAGAGTGAAGTTGGGAAAATATTTTCATTAACCCTTTATTTCTTCAAATGCTTTAGTTTTTCATTTCCCTTGTTCACTCATTGGGTTTGCTAATATTTTTCTTATATATTTATATGGTTTCTTTAGTAAGGCTCTTAACTAATCATCAGGTATATTTGTTGAAAGTATTTGCCTGGCTTGTTATTGCCTTTACTTTTTTAATGTATGGAAATTTTATTTTTGCGTAGCAAAACTACGAATGTTTTTCTTCTTCTTTTCTTTTTCTTCTTTTTTTTTTTCTTTTTAGAGCTGGCATCTCGCTCTGTCACCCAGGCTGCTGGAATGCAGTGGTACAATGTTTGCTCACTGTAACCTCAAATTCCTGGGCTCAAGCAATCCTCCTGCCCCAGCCTCCTGAGTAGCTAGGACTACTGGCAAGCACCATCACACACTCAGCTGATTTTTGTTTGTTTTGTAGAAACAGGGTTGCGATGTTGCCCAGGCTGGTTTTGAACTCTTGGGCTCAATTGATCCTCCTGCCTTGTCCTCCCAAAGTCCTAGGATTACAGGCATGAGCTACTGTACCTAGCCTTTCTTTTTTATTTCTCTCATTGCTTTTAATCTTAGGAAGTTGTTTTCCTTCCCTTCTAATATGCCATAATATGCTTCTGATAATTATGATTTGATGTTTTTGCATTTAATTCTTTAGCCACCAGGAATTATCTTTGATATGGTGTAACTTGGCTGGGATTTAAAAGAATGGATGATATAGTGATACACAGTTCTCTTTAGCTCAGAGATTCTCTCTCAGTACTTCTCGATTTTATTTTGAGGTTTCTTAGTTCCCGAGACAACATTTTTTTATCTTGGGACTTTCGGTGTCTTTGGAGTGCCTGGATGACTTTAAAGGGCATGTACATCTTTTTATTTATCTTTCTTCCTTCCAGTGGGCTTAGTACAGTGCTTTACTCAGAGACAGCCCATTCTATACCTCCCTGGAAGAGACTGGCACAGGCCAAGCCTCATTTGAAAACTACTCTGAAGGCCAGCGTCCCTAAAAAGATCTCTTCCTCTGAGTTATTACTGATGTCAGAAACACCTATTTTTTCATCTCTGTGTTAAACACTGCCCTCTCCTGAAGTCGTCTTTTAGAATGCACATTCACGTTGGGGTAGCATGGTATATTCGTTTCCTGAGGTAGCTATTACAAGTTGCCATAAACATGGTCACTTAAAACAACAGCTTTTTCTCTCTCACAGTCTGGGGCCTAGAAGTCCAAAGGCAAAGTGTCAGCAGGACCATGCTCCTTCTGAAGGCTCTAGGGAAGGATGCCTCCTTGCTCTTCCTAGCTTCCCATGGCTGCCAGCAAACCTTGGTGTTCTCATTGGCTTGCTGCTGCATCACTCCAATCTCTGCCCCCATTGTCACAGGCGTGTGGCTGCATCTATAAACAAATAGTAAATCCATACGTGTTTCGCTTTCACATAACATGCTTACATTTTAGGCAGAGAATCAACGTTTTTGCATGGTATTTCTTCGGTTGATCAATATCTTCCCTTTTCTACTAGTGAAGCAGATAAACTATTGATAGGAAAGTGAGAGGACAAAATGAATACTCCATTGGAATGATTCACGTAATAGTTTGATGTCAAATATTTTTGGTTTTCAAAAATAAATGAACTAATAGTAATTGCAGTTATGTGATTTTCTCGTATTTAAAGTCTAGTAACATAAATTGTAACTGTTAAATTTGGTAACAAGAGAAAAATATGGTCAGGTGCAGTGGCTCATGCCTGTAATCCCAACACTTTGGGAGGCTAAAGTGGGAGGATCGCCTAAGCCCAGGAGTTTGAAACCAGCCTGGGAAACATAGTGAGACCTGGTCTCAATTTACTAAAAAACGAAAAAAATAAAAGAGAGAGAGAGAGAGAGAAACACTTTGAGTATTTCCCAAATGAGGAAAACCTAAGATTTTCTTCTTTTAAAGAAAAAAAAATGGATGACAGATTGGGAAATTAATTTTGCTAATTAAATACTTTGATCCTTTTCAGTAAAAAGCAATTGTCAAAGCTGGGAAAAGTACCAATAGCCTTTTTTCTTCCATTTTAAACAATGTGCGAAATAGAAAATTTTTAAAACATTTATTTATCTCCTTTTTAATTTTACGAATTTCTCATTTTTAGAAGCATTTTTATATGTCCTACCATTATCCAGTTTATAAAAAACAAGTTTGTTTCCTTTTTGAAATATTGTTAACATTTTTTAAATTTTGGTACAAAGACAATATGTAGATATTTTTAACTGAAGAGTATGAATACAGAGGTTCTTTCTGTTAGATGGTGCCCAATTTTCACAAAGTGAAAGTTTCTACCTTCGTCTTGACTGCAGGAATAAAAATCTCCTGTGTGCAGAGACTGTTGACTCATGAGTCCTCATTCTACCTGATGAGATAACACTCCCTAATTTAAAATGCTGTTAAACAAAATAAATATTTTCTTGGGATGGAGTGCTCTGTGGTTTAGTGACTCAACTCTCTCTCTCTGTACTGGAAACCTCAACCAGTGGCACAAGAAAAAACTTGTTTTGTATCATCCCTGACTGGAAAAAAAAAAAAGCATTTGTTTTATACCCACTGAGTACAGGTTATAGAGACAGAAGGTGATATGGTTCTTAGCTCCTAAAAAGTCTGTGATTAAACTGAAAAACTGATATATATTCGTGGAAAACCTAGATGAATACTTACCAAGTAATACTAGGTCCAACTATATGAAATTGCCATATTTGACTGGTTTTGACCTACAAAAATGGTATTTCGTAATGTTCAACCTCAAAGTTCAAAACCACTTACTTTCTCTCCCCTGCATTTTGCACATCCTTCAGTCCTCTGTGTCAAGAGCTGTACAAGAAACCCGTGCTAAGCCTGGCAGTCCCAGCACCCAGCCCAGGGAAGACATGGGACTGGTGGCTTTCCCCTTCCAGGGCTGTGCACCTGCTGTGCTACTGCTCTTCTGCCCTCTACTCTCCCTCAGCTACATTATTTCCATATATAGAATTTTCCTTCCTTTAAAGCACATCCTCACCTTGTTGGAAACACTTTCCTTTCTTCCTCTCTCTTTCTCTCTCTCTCTCTCTCTCTTTTTCTTTGAGACAGAGTCTCTCTCTGTTACCCAGGCTGGAGTGCAGTGGTGTGATCTCGGCTCACTGCATCCTCCTCCTCCTGGGTTCCAGCAAGTCTCCTGCCTCAACCTCCCAAGTAGCTGGGACTATAGGCACACACCACCATGCCCAGCTAATTTTTGTGTTTTGTGGTAGAGGTGGGTTTTCACTATGTTGCCCAGGCTGGTCTGGAACCCCTGAGCTCAAGCGATCCACCCGCCTCAGCCTCCCAAAATGGTGGGATTACAGGTGTGAGCCACTGCACCCAGACCCTTTCTTTTTTTCTTTCCATTCTTTGTTTCTCCTTTCATTCCATTATTAATCACTATCACTCAGTAGATGGCTGTAAAGCCTAAAAGTAAAGCTAATGATGCATTTGTGTGAAGGAAAGGGAAAAGCCATGAATCTTGATATGAAATTAGAAATAATAATCATCAACACGTGGTAACAACAAAGGCCCTGTAAAGTCATCTTATAGCCTCTGAAAAATTCTCCACCCACCATCTCTTTCTGATTAAACTGATGTTTCTCAATAATCCCTATTCTTAAAAAAAAGAATAATCTACACTTGAGAAAAATAAACACTATTTCTCACACCATTTTATTGCTTTCTTGTTCTTTTTAAAAACTGATATTGAAACAATTCTGTGATTCATAATGATGTTCTTTTCTTTTTACTGTGGTATAATATTTCAGCTACGTGAAATTGACTTTTAGGAGCTTATGAAATACAGGATTTATTACAATCAGAGAAATCTTGGAGGAAGTGAATTTTGAAATTAGACTTGATGGAATTTGATAGCCAAAGATTACAAAGAGGAGAGGCAAAAGCATTAACAGAAAACCCAAGCAAAGATGTATAAATAATGAAGCAAGTTTTAGGTATGGGAAGGGCAAACAAATCTGTCTGACCACAACTGGAAGTCTGAGGTGGAGGGAAGGGAGAAGCAGGTTAGAGTGGTATTGGAACACCCTTAGGGTGGGAATTTGAAGCTGACATTTGGAGCTTGTGACTAGCATCTTTGCAAGGACAACTTTATTTGGATAGATGGAGAGTAGGGATACTGTGGTAATCTCTTCTTCCCTCTGCTTGCGTCTGCACCTTAGAGAGTTTCGATTCATGAGAGCTGAGATGATAAATATCAGTCCATCTCAGATTCAGCTTCACAGCTGTTCCATTGTCTTCAGTCAGGAAATCTGTATCGCTAATGTGTTGCTAATACACAAAGATTTTTCATGAGAAATGATCTTAAATTAGAGTTCTCTTTTGAAACATTAACACCAGTTAATTGGACTAATTCATTAGGTATTTGATGACAATTCTAGTCACTACATAAGGATGTATCTAGGAAGCCTTAAAGCAATTTTGGTCCCTTGTGGAGTTGACCCACCTGGTGCAGGTGAGTGAGAGAAGCCAAATATATGATTCAGACAATTATGAATTATGTACTAATTACTGATCATTTTGTATTAATCATCAAACAACTGGCAGGTATTTGGAAATTGAGTAAGTGGAACATGATGAAACTGACAGTTATAAAAATTAATGTAAAAAAATGAACCTCCATAAGAATTATTTTGCAAAACTAAAAAAGATAAGGAAACCCACTCTCATATTGAAAATGTTTTTTTTTTTTAGTTTTATATTATTATCTAAAGGCATTTACTGTAAGCACCCTATTATGTGTAGGAACGTTTTAGAGGTCTTGCAAGTAACCTTTAAAGACTCAATTCTCACTTCTAGGTTTATAAAGATTTGTTGACTACCATATGAAAGAATGTATTGAATAGAGCCTTGAAACCTCTGAATTATAGCTGTGAGAAAGTTGAGAGTATATGATCTATAAGAAAAGTAGGTGTTTGTGAGTTCAGAAAATACAATAAATGCTAAAAAATGTTTGATACAAGGAACAGTTCCACAATTTCTCTTGAAACTTTATTGCTTATAGAAATGCCATGAAGTAATGATGATTGCAGCAGTGTAAGTGCCATCAAAGCTCAGGATTGATGAAGATAATTATTTAAGTGCCTGGAAGGATTAACTAAGGCAGATAAGTTTTGTGCCAGGTTGTTTAGGGACCCCAGAGTTTAAGAGACTCTTACTAATTGTTGCTGGCATGAGTTTTGGACTAGTGAGCTAAGGTGGGGCAAAGGTAAACAAAATAGGCAGATGATGCATATTAAAGATGCTATAAAGTTAACTTCAAAGTGTGTACCATCACCACAGTCTTCTGGAAAATGATAACCAACAGACCTGTTTTGCATGTAACTATCGTGGTTAGGAGGAAGTGCTTTTGAACCAAAGCTTTATATTGACATTATTTGAAACAGTCATAAATAGCAACAGGCTCTACAAGCAGCTGCTATCTTCATGAATCAAACCACCTTTGCAGAAAGCGCTTTGTAGTCACTCAGCCAGTAAACTCTTACTGAGCATCTGTGATGTGACAGATGTTATTATATGCCACGGCAGAAACAAAGGGACTCACACCCAGGAGCCCTTTAAACAGATGAGATGAGAGAAAGAGCCATCAGTGATAAGTAAGCTAAAATATAACAAAATAGCCTGGAATATAGGGTGTGTAGGGCAGCTACATTTGAAAAGTTAGACTGGGTCCAGAAGGTGAAAGCACTTGAATACCAGACAATGAAGTAAGGGCTTTATTCTGTAAACAGTGCTGAACTACCTGATGGTTTTCAAACCAGACAGTACATCAGGAAGATCAATCTATTTGTAAAGTTAGAATGGATTAAAGGCTGCAGGAGAGACTCAGTAGCAGAAAATAACTGGACTCTTACTAAATTGAAGACATAATGAAGTTTAGAAGTAGGATAGTGGTGGTTGGAATGCACAAGGGTAGATGGATGTCATACTGGTGAGGTGGAAGAAACAGGTTTCATATATTTATAACTGCCTTCCTGTCACTTCTTCCTCTAAAAGATTTACAGTAGTTTGCATCCAATTAACAATGCAAATAAATACAGATCAGAAAACTAAAAGAATGATAGTGTGATAAGAGAAACAATTGCTTTACAGAAACACACATTCATAAAGTTCTATATAATTGTTAAAATTGATTCATGATCAAGTACACAGACCTCATTGTCTAAAAGACAAGGAAGGGGTGAGAAAGAGAAAAGATTTTCTTGGCATTTCACAATGAGAGAAATCTTTCCCTTCAGCATCCATATAAAGGATATTAAGTAAGATGGTACCTAACATGATTCTCGGCATCCCTGCAATATGTCCAACCAAGAGCTCTATGTGGCTGCATCTTATAGTGTCCCTCAAAGCAAGCTCAAATGTGATGACAGAGGACCCCTTAATGAGTGATCAGAGGTGGATTGATTGGAGCAGTAGGGCTCAAAGATGACTCCTCAGAGTTGCCCCTGGTATTTTAGAATCATTTCTCACTATTGTGCCTATAACCACATAATTTGTTTTTCATTTTTAGTTTTTGTGAGTACATAGTAAGTGTATGTAGTAATAGAGTACATGAGGTATTTTGATACAGGCATACAATGTGTAATAATCACATCAGGGTAAATGGGGTATCTATCACCTCAAGCATTTATCCTTCCTTTGTGTTACAAACAATGCAATTATTTTCTTTTAGTTATTTTTTAATGTACAATAAATTAGTGTTGACTGTAGCCACCTGTTATGCTATCAAATACTAGATCTTACTCATTCTATCTAACTGTATTTTTGTATCCATCAATATAACCATATTCTGCCAGGCTTTTTCCTCCTTGCCTGCTCCATGGTAATATCATCAGTAGCTTTGTTTGGTGCTACAAAGGAAAACAATTGAAAATACCCTCTTTTGCATTATTAATTTGTTATCCACAAGCTTAGTAAGATCATTAGTCTTTCTTTGGGGAGTATAGACACTGTCAAAATAAAAGTTACATTTTCTCTTCTCTGCCATTAGATAAGAATTTGAATTGCCTTAAAAGGAAAATTCCAGCAATCAAAAAAATATTTTGTATTTTGACAACTGAAAACAAAACTTGCCCAACTTGACTGTTACAAAGAGAAGCTGAAAAAAATGCCATGATCTTCAGCTTCCCTAAATGAGAGCATGTGCAATCACGCATGAAACACAAGACTCTTGATAAACTCGAGCCTTTCCTTGAGGCACAGACCTCAGTTCCTCATTTCTCTTGGGGATTTGCACAACAATTCTCCTGGTTGTTTTGTCCTCGACCTTGGCTTCTCTTTGCTTGTGCCCAGAATGAAATCATTTCTTCCTCTGGGACCAGTGCTATTAAAGCCAAATCTTCTTGAACCTAGCCTGGTTCTGGATGGGTTTCATGGTTCATTAATCATGTGGGGTGATCCGAAATGATCAAAGTCAACATAGTAGTGGTCCTGAGATGCCTTGCTTAACTTTCACAGACTCAGTAGCACCCAAAGCCTCGGTTTCACAAGATGGAAGTGTTAAGGCAAACATTTCCAGCCTTTGTTGGAGAGATGATTTGCATTCCACTGGTCAGATGTGAGGGGAACTTAGACATTTCTGCACCACACAGCACATTGGGAGATGGCTCCCAGCCTTCAGGCTGCCATTTTAAAAGTGTTGGTGGCTCACACCTGTAATCCTGGCACTTTGGGAGGCTTAGGTGAGACAATCATCTGAGGCTAGGAGTTCAAAACCAGCTTAGGCAACACAGGGAGACCCCGTCTTTACAAAAACCAACAAAACAAACAAACAGACAAACAAACAAAAACCATCAAAGTGCCCAGGAAGGTGAATGCAATCAGGAAGTAGAGGCTAACTGAACCAGGGAGTGTTACTTTTTATGAAAGCACTGCTAAAAAGGATGAGTAGAGGAGTGATATTCTTATGCAACCACTAGATGGCAGAGTTTCTGCATTCTATTACCATTGGCAACGCGAAATACTTGGGTTAGTGATGTAGCATTCTTTACATACCTATAACTTTGAGGATGCTTTGTATTTTAAAAACTCGAATGAGCATAGCAAATTGTTTTCATTTCCCCATCCAACTTGGAATTTTGTGATCACGAAACTCATCTACTGAGAATTTAAAATTAGTCTCTGAGGGAGGAGTTGGGTGGGTTCTCTACTCCTAACTCTGTCAGTCATTAGCCATGTGACTTTGAACAATGAATATCTCTGGGCCTCCATGAACTCATCTGAAAAATGGTATGGTTGGCTCACTAGATTATCTCTAAGGGATCTTCCAACCCAGACATTCTCCTTTCATATTTGAGCCTGATAAATATGCTAGCTCCAAGTACCATCTATATAATTCCTTATAAATTATTATTCAGGAAACGTCAACTGACATTCATATGCATAATTACAATAGCTGATACTTATTGAGAACCTACTATATGGCAGTACTAGGCTAAGCATTTTACAAGTTTTACCTTATTTAATTCTCTTAACAATGTAGCACTCCCATTTTGCAGATGAAGAAAGTGAGGCTTAAAGAAGTAACTAGCTCAAGATCACATAGCTAATGGCCAGGCTGGTATGACTCTGAAATCTGTGTGTATACATTGCTATATTCGATCCTTTATTCAGCTGAGAAAAATGTTAATTTGAAGACAACACTGCTTCTAAAGGAAAAACCCATTCTGTAAATCCAAAAATCCTTGGTTTCCCAAGGGAAATAGATTTTGGGGTTTTTGTTTTACTTCTGGAGATGGGAGAGATTCACATGGCTCTATCTGCACACTGTCATTAGATGCCTCTTTGTGAGCCTGGGCTTCCAGTACCATATACATGGGTAACCAGCAGGCTCAACACTGACAGTCAGTCACGTGGTTTCTCAGGAACAATGTCTCTTCAAATCTGCAATGAAGTGACTGAACCAGGTAACCACTAGGGGCCTTTTCAGGTCTAGCATTATCTGATGGTATGTGTCGGTAATCGAATATGGCGTTTAATGTTAGCAGGAAAGAGGTTGCTCAGTAAATGGTTGCTGTCTACCATTTAGCAGTTGCAGTAAAGAAACACTATGCACACTATTAGTGCTGTTTGTTAGTGAATTAAATTTTCTCCTTCCTTTGTGGCCAGGAAACTTAGGCGCTTTACAACCAATGCCTTAATTCAGAAGAGTGGTTCTATTATCTGGTGTCTTAAGTTCTCTTGAGGAAATAATTCAATTCAATGCAGGTGGAAGCACCTTTTGGTAACTTTGAAGTCACAACTCTGAGGCTCAGTTGAACACAGTAATAATTCTTTGGATAGACAATAGATGGCAGTACAGCATCAATTTATAACTTATAAACTATAGTTAAACCTGAACTTCTATGCTACTTTTTATTATTTTGGATGTACATTACTGTAAAACAAGAATTATTGAAGAACTTTATTTAACTTGCCTTATATTATTTAACATATTTAAATGCTTAAGGAACAACTTGGTGGAGTAGACCAACATTAGGAAAACTTGAAGTAGATTTATCAGGGCCACTTTCATGGCCTTTGGAGAGGCCCTAGCACTGTCAATCTTGAGAAAGTAAGAGATTCTCTTTTCTTTTTATTAAAGAGCACCTCGCCTGCCCCCACCTGGCCCACTTCTTATATAAGCTCCAGGTCTCACAACTCTGGGATTTGTCTGAGAATAGCCATGTGGCTCTTTTAACTTGGAAAAGGGAAAACAGTCTCGCCATTATTAATTTTGCTACCAACTAGCAATCTCCAGGGAGGGGGCAATCCGGTTTTTAAAAGGAAGCCAAATAAAAAGGAAACATAATTGAATGAACTGGCGAATGTTCCACTTACTTCTAAGTCTGAGTAAAATCAAGTACCATACTTAACACTGAAACTTTCACTCTGGCAGTCTAATATCTGTGCTAAAAGAAAAAAAAAAAAGAAAGAAAAAAGAAAGTACAAAGGATTATAATTAGCAAATTAATAAATTATCCTCTGCTAAGACTGCAGACCAATATGATAGCATTTGGCGGTTGTTTTATGTTATTTATCCAAGAGGTTATTGTCATTAATAAATGACCACTTGTGACTATTCACAAAGCAAACTGTGCTTCCATTGGCACATAAATTTTTCATCAGGGAGCCAAGCTTAGCCTCTCTTATGACCACCTACACCCTACTCGTCAGGAGTAAAACTAAAATTAACCCTTTGGGTACAAAAGGAATAGAAAGAATGAATAAGACCCAGTATTTGATGGCACAACAGGGTGATTATGGTGATAATAATGTAATTGTACCTTTAAAAATAACTAAAAGAGTATGATTGGATTGTTTGTAACACAAAGGATAAATGCTTGAGGGGATGGATACCCCATTCTCGATGATGTGATTATTATACTTTGACTGCTTGTACCTCATAAATATATATATATATACCTACTATGTACCCACAAAAACTAAAATAATAATAATGAAAAAATTACCCTTTGGAAAAGAAAAGTTAACAAACTTTCCAATTCGTCTTTCCTGTTGCAAACATTTATTAAGGTTGCCTTTTAGGCTAGGGAGACTTATCTATGTGTAGTTCCAGAGGTAACCATTATTCGGAATTGAAAATATTTCTGCCCATTTGATAAGCCCCTATGTCTACTAGACCTTAATATCCTTGAGGACAGGGAGTGGAATTGTTCACCTTTGTGTGCTTTGATATATGACATATCATTGAAGATCAAGAAAATGCTGAAAGAACGAATGCTAGATAGTGTTACAAAGTTTCTTTAGGTCTTAGAGACCTCTTGGCACGATTTCAAGTGTATTGTTTCTGTGTATTAGTTTGTGAAGGTTGTGTTTCAGGAGACAAACTTGTCCAGTAAGCTTGCTAGGAGTAGAAGGCCTGTGACTGACTCTAGAGAGGAAGTAGAACACGCTCCTGGGACAGCCTGAGTTTCCGGGGCTGGGTGAGAAGCTGCCCTGAAGCAGAGCTCTGTTTATGAAGCCCTCTCAGCCCACACATCCCGTGACCTTGCCTCACCTCCAACCAAGTCCTGGGGCAAACTGTGAAATCATGGCATCCACGGCCAGGTGCACAACAGCATTGTCTGGGTCTGGGTCACGAGGAAAGGGAATTTAGCCAACACCCCATCATTCTCCTCCTGTCAAAGGGAAGCAGAGGTTATTACGTGTACCACACATACTCAGCAGTTCCTGTTTTAGAGAATGATGGTGAAGCAAGGGCCTTCCCTGGAATTGTCTGTGATAGTCCTCACCTCCTCTAGGCACTGAAAAACTATTAGTGCCATTTGTTAATGAATTAAATTGAAAAACTAAGCCTTCCTCCAGGGCCATGTGTACCCTCCCATCTGGGAGATTGTGACCCAAGTATAGAGAACTGACTGTTGGATAGCACACTGTATGGACAAACCCCCCCCATATCAGGAGGGCAGGCAGGTTCACAGGGTTCAACACGCTACGAGGCCCAAATTATGAAAGTTCCTACTCTGATAGCTCAAATTCCATCTTAAATATGTGTCATCTCTACCTCTCCCAAAGTGTAGCAAGTGTGGGGAACTTATTTTAAGACAAAGCTAGGAAGAGGATAGAATGCACGTCGACATCCATTTCTACCCTCTTCCTTCTCCTTTTTTCCCAATTGAACCTCAGTTTCTTCAGGTGCCTAATTTCTCCACGGTAGTGTCCTTCAGGTGTCAGCCTTAATGGGTTTGGTCTGGTGATCGGTTTAGTGCAGGAATGAAAAGAAGCCTGTTAGGTGGCTTCTAGAGGAGATTTCCCTCATTTCTAAGCAAGTCACACAGGAAGGAATTATCATACCTCTGTGTGACAGCTAGAACTGTAGCAATGACTGAAGTCAGCAGCAAAGGACTATACTGGTTAAACCAACTCAATCTACCCCTTTTGTTTTATATGTGATCATATATTTTGTTTTTTATCAGGCTTCTGTGAGTTGGACTGTTATTTGCAGGCAAAAGGATTCTATGTTTTAAGCAGGGATTGTATCACGAGCAAAATATACAGAAAAGGCTACTCTTGCCAGCTTTTAATTATGTAATACATAAGTATCTAGGAAGAAGAGATAGGTCTTTTTTGGAGTGTCCGCCTCTGACAATACAAAGCTTAGGAAGCACATGTAGATTGCTTTCATCTCTGTTGTCACTTGGAGTCAGTCAATGGGCACATATGTTTTTCCAAAAAGGAAAAATATTAAGGGGAGCAGACTGCCTAACATTCGTGGTTGACTTTTTACAATGTGTAAGTCCAGTCTATGGCCACACCACCCTGAATGCACCTGATCTTGTCTGATGTCGGAAGCTAAGCAGGGTCGGGCCTGGTTAGTACTTGAATGGCAGACAATGTGTTAAGTCCGTAGCGGTTGGAATAGTCTTCTCTTGTTTGCTGCTTCTTTGTTTGTTTGTTCAAGCAGTCTTCTCTTGTTTGCTGCTTCTTTGGCATATTTGTGAGCAGAAGGACAAGGTGAACACTGTAACTTAGGGTCACTGGAACAATTAGTAAAAATAGGTCTTGATGTAAGACACATTCATGGTAAGACAATGACAGCATTTCAACTTTAAGGTATTTTTCAGTTGTTACCTAAATTATCCTGAGCTATATGTGTTTCTCTTTCCCTTAAAAAATACTGTATTTAAATTCCTAAGAAGATATTAGCCTCGCAGGTAGAAATGTGTTTTTATATGTGTTTATATATGGCGTAATATATTGTCTTTACTATACACAAGTATTACTTTCATAGTACAAAACTAAAGGAAAAACAAAAAGAAATATATTGCTGTTAATATACCTTTACATTTTATATAATGCAAACAATAATGGTTTTAAAAAAAATATGTACAGGGGCCAAGCACAGTGGCTCACGCCTGTAATCCTGGCACTTTGAGTTCAAGATTAGCCTGGCTAACATGGTGAAACCCCATCTCCACTGAAAATATAAAAAAATTAGCTGGGCATGGTGGCACATGCCTGTAATCCCAGCTGCTGAGGCAGGAGAATCACTTGAACCCGGGAGGTGGAGGTTTCAGTGAGCCAAGATCATGCCACTGTACTCCAGCCTGGCGACAGAGCAAGACTCTGTCTCAAAAAACAAAAAAAAAAAGTACACAATAGAGTTCCACAAATTATGCCAAATTCTCTATCTCCCTTGCTGATATTACCAGATTGATTAGATCTTCCTGCCCCTCTAAAGTGTTAACGCTTTGCTCTATTCCTCTTTTTATCCTTGCAACGTTGTAGAAATCCCACAAAAGCAGCTTCTGTTTCTTCTGTGAAATGCTGAGGTCTTGCATTTTTAATTCTCTTTGTACTTTACCGGCATTCTTCATTCAAAGCTCTCTTTCTGCTCTGGCATCTTTATTCCTGTGCTTACAAAATCTACCAAACCTTGGATCAGGTATGATGCTCAACTGCAGACAACAAAGAACACCCAAGTCAAAATGGCTCGAAGAATAGGACATTTATTATCTAACACAATAATAACTCCAGAGATAGGTAATTCTGCTGCTCATTTCAAGAAATCAAGAGATAGGTATTTCCGCTCTGCTTTTTCCTCAATCTAGTCTCCTTAGGCTAATCCCGCACATGGTCCCAAGATGTTCTATCATATTCGTCACATGCAGGCATGACCCTGGCCTGCAGGAAAGGGAAACTTTCTTCTTGTAGAAGACCTTTCCCCCCATTCCTTCAGCAGACGCCTCTCACATCTCATTGGTCAGGATTGCACCAGAGAAGTAGGGCAAAGTATGAACATTTTAGAGGGTTAGGGGGGTATCAATCAATGTGGTAATATCAGCAAGACAGATATGTATAGGCATTTGCCTAAATCAATCACTGGTGAGGGGAACTGGACACCAGGATTAGAGCAATCCTGACTGACTACTGGGGCTGGAAACAGCTTCCTCTGAGGCATATGGAGGATGAATTGTTGAACAAATTTAGGATTATTAGCAAAGGCAGTGTGTATGGGGGAGGTGGGAGGACAGTGGAGGGTTGGATAAAGGAAATGGTTCTGGGGTGGGCAACCATCAGAGTCTATAAAACATTCTTTCTGCCTTTATTAGTTTCCATTCCTTTTGAATCTGATAAATATTATAATCCTAGGAACGGTTCCTTTTTCCTGGCATAGTCTAGATCGTGTCTCTAACTGGGATTCAGTTCCCACTTTATTTCCAGTGTTCAGGAAACTTACAAATTTCTTTTTGTTATTTCTTAAGAACCATGACATAGAAAAACCAGGAAATTGGAAAATGAAATTGGATTACTTTCATGCCAAAATCTGTCTATTCATCTAGTTATCGGTCTACCTCTGTCTATCTCTAATTTGTTTTCTGCATAGGATTTAAAAGAATTCAGTCAGGCACAGGGTGAAGTCATCCAGGTTGATTTATAAATGTGCTATGAGAACACCAGATTATCTACAACGCTGTGTAGGTTTTGAAGAATGATTCATTATTTGGGCTGACTGGAAATATATTAGTACATGGAGAAATATGCCTTTGGGTTTCTTGAGATTTTGGCATTGTTCATAGCGTTATTGACGTGACTGTGTTTCCATTCTTCGCAGAGCTTTGGAGCTAGTAGATGGAAGACATGTGGTTCGAGAGTCCCAGGAATTTCCACTGCACTGTGGGGATTCCCAGTTCTTCCACACCACCAGTGAGGCACTTGGTTCCTCACTTCTAGAGTCTGGAATATTTAAAAAGGTAATGCTTCCTTTCTAATGTTTGACTCCCGAGAATAAACCCTTCAAAGAGTTAAAGCACTGTAAGATAGCCTGTCTAAGAAACACATACTTAAAAGTAATGGTATATATTATATATCATAAATTATAGATATCATATATATCATATGTATGTTCTATAATGTGTATTCTGTAATTTTCTATATAATTATATTTAATAATATAATAATATAAAGTAACTTATATAATCTATTTTAATATAATTATTACATATATATCATATATAACATTGTATTTCAAAGCACCATGATAATACAGAATGAGCTTGGCTGGGCCTGGTGGCTCACACCTGTAATCCCAGCACTTTGGGAGGCCGAGGCAGGCAGATCACTTGAGGTCAGGAGTTTGAGACCAGCCTGACCAACATGATGAAACCCTGACTCTACTAAAAACAAACAAACAAACAAAAATACAAAAAAGTTAGCTGGGTGTGGTGGTGGGCACCTGTAATTGCATGTACTCAGGAGGCTGGGGCAGGAGAATTGCTTAAACCCCGGAGGTGGAGGTTGCGTGAGCTGAGATCATGCCACTACACTCCAGCCTGAGTGGCAGAGTGAGACTGTCTCAAAAAAAAAAAAAAAAAGAATGAGCTTAGTGAATGAAGTTGACTCTACTTTTTGCTGCCTTCAGGTGTCTTCCTCATTCTTGTAGGTGCCTTTTGCCCACCCTTTTTTCTTTTATACAAACTGGGCTTTAACTTGAAGGCATACAGAGTAATATGACATCAATATTTGGAATTAATTGTTCTTTCCTTTAAGAAGCATTTATGCTTTTTTCTACTGTAAGGCATTCTGAGTTATTTTATCAATAGTTACTTCTTAATATCTAGATGCTTGTACAGAAAGTTCTGACTTAATTATATTGCCTTAAAAGAAAAGTTTTCTCCAAGGTGGGAGATAGAGGAATGTACTCGTGTTAACTGCATTCCTTCACTTGTGGAAAGATATTACTCATGCACTTACTTGTCTGCAGGATGGGAAAGTAGAATGATATCTTTAGTCACAGGGTGAGTGAGAGCTAGTTTCACTGCCAGGCCTGAAGGTTGTATAATACAATTCTTGTTATAACTTACTATAAGATCAATGAGGGTTAATAGCGAAATGTATTTGTCATGAAAGAAATGCTCTCCTCCATCTCAAAAGACATTTGCTTTAGTAACACCATATATTAAGAGTTTAAAAAATTACTTCGTGTGAGATAGAAAGAGTTCTGGAGATTGGCTGCACAGCAATGTGAATGTACGTAAACTATTGTTAAGTGTAGTTAATATATTGATCTGTATAGTTCCATATAGTTAAAAATGGTTAAGACGGTCGATTTTGCTATGTGTATTTTACCACAATTAAAAAATGTTAAAGCTTACTTAGTGATGGAAAGCAGTAAAAAGGACATGAAGAGATTCTTAGCTTATATTTAGAACGTGAAAAAAGTAGGTAGTGAAATTCAGTACAGAATGCTTTCTAAGTCAAAATAGCATAATATCAGTAAGGGTACCAGAAATACAAAACATTTTATAAGATACTGAGTTTAAAAATCGAATTTAAATTTAAAAAATTAAGTAAACTGGCTTACTGTTCTTTATACTTACTTTCAAATTGGTTTCACATTTTATTCTTTTCTCTTTATAAGAAATAATTTATAACTGGAAAAAAAAAAAAAACCTGATAAACCCAGTCATTGATCCTAGCCAGAGTTTCAAGTTGTTTCCTATATTTGTCCTTTAGTAAGTATGCCTTTTATAATATAAAACAAAAATAATTATTTGAGCATAATGCAATTACATATCCTATAATATTTGCTGAAGTCCAGGAAACAATTCGTGACAGTGTTCAGAATTGAGGCAAAAAATAAGTTCCATGATGTAGGTGGCAAGGAAGGGTCTGCTCTGGCCTCCTCCTTCACAGAAAGCTCTGGGCATTGGGCTGCCCACAGGAGCAGCCCCAAGGTCAAGCCAAAGAGGTCAGGGAAGGGAGGAGGCCAGTTGGTATACCTGGGAGAGGCAGAGGCTTGAAGCCACAGATTAACTGGAATCCCAGTGTAGGGATGGAGCCAGAGCAGGGAGAAGAAGGACAGGAACTTGAGAGAGCAAGGAGAGGCAGAGTGTGGTTCAGGCGATACTGTCTCTGAGTGTCACTAGAATGGGTTCAGCCAGGCACTGTGTCTACTCTCTACTGGCTGTACCACACCTGCCACCTCAGAGAGGCTCGAAATCTCTACAACAGAAGAATTGCCTCTGGGATCCACTTACCATCTGCCTGTTGTCTCCCTCTCTCCCCTTCTCCATCATCCCTTCTCCCCTCTCTCTTTTCACCCCTGCTCTCTTCATCTTTCTCCCTCTGCATATTATACCAGGGCTGGGAGGAGGCAAGAGGCAGTACACCAGCCTTTCGCTTCCCCACTGATGTGTTTTAAACTCTGTCTCTTGAGATCATGGCTGAGAGGTTTACTGAACCATTAGCTCAGAAGTGCAAGACCCCACCTACCCACCCACACACACACCCCGCTACCACCACCCTGGCCAATATTACTGGGAAACAAATGTTGACTGTATTTAGATTCTGCGTGGTTTAAATTGACAGTGAGTTCTAGGGTGCCAGGGGCACCTGCCGTACATTCTAAATTACCCTCCTCTTAATCCACTCTCCCCAGTGAACCTGAGCATTTCCTGCAAGATTCAGCAGATTTGCTGAGGGAATTATAACAAAGACCACCAATGACCTTCTTTCCCAGGCAGAATAAATTATATCTATTTATGCAAACTAACTCTCACATTTTTAATTTGTATTATAGCTAAGCAATTTATATTTTCTAAAACAACCAGAATTTACCCATTTCTGTAACTGTTCCATATGTTCTATGTTATTGTATTTGTTTATTATTTTTCACATGTTGTAACATTTCTTAAAGTTGACAATACTATATTGGATCTTTCAAGTAAATTAGAAAATATGCAGGTCCGAACTGAGTGCAGTGGTGTTTATAACTAATTGATCACAACCAGTTACAGATTTCTTTGTTCCTTCTCCACTCCCACTGCTTCACTTGACTAGCTTTAAGAAAAAGACATTTACTATACCTGCTTGCATAAACGAATACAGATTTATAGTTACAAATACAAAACTGCCTCTCAAATTTACATATACAACAACTACAGGAAAAAGTGTAACTACAAATTAGAATATTGCTAGAATTTAAATCTGAAGTGAGAAAAATCAAGGATTGTATATTTATTTATACAAAACAAATTTTCCTTTAAACAATTACATTAAATATTTAGTTGGCTTTAGCATAGAAGCTATGTTTATTTAAAATATATTTCAAACAGACTATTTTTTCACATGAGAGAAAAGCATAAGAAAGTGGTATCATTAAATAAAGACATATTATGTATTATGTGACAAACATGAATTGGATAACCCTTTCTTTCCATATAAGAGTGAATTAACATTGTAGATTATTATGTGTTTTTGTATTTATTTTTATGTATCTACTTATATGTATTATATTATATTTCTGCTTAACTCATTTTGGAAATGAAAATGTCTTTATTCCACTATGTGGAGTTATTTCCAGGACATGAAGAGATACCCTTTATGAATTAAAGTGTTTATTTAAAAAAAAAAAGAACAAGAATATTGAGTAATGTATTATTAATTAAAATATAATATCTTCAAAGAGAGCACTTGCCTTAATGAGAATTTCAATGATTTCTAGTATAAAAATATTTTAATCCCCCTTCAATTCTAATGACTTATTTTCATCTAGAAATTATATGTGACTATAGTGATTATAAATTAAATTGTCATATTTTCAATTATTCTGGCATCACATTCAAACAAGTAAAATGGAATAAACAGTAATTATTTTATTAATTCAAGCAAAAAACATTCTTTTGCTTTAACCATTTGGATCTTTTCCTTCTTGGCAGCCTGAATAAAGCCGCTGTTTCCCATTTTCTACTAGTGCATATGTGTGCTTTTTAGGAAGAAAAATAAGCCTCTCCTTCCCCCTCAGAACAAAAGTAACTCTAGTCTATAGACTATTGCCGAATCACGGCTGCTCCTTTATAAGTCACTTGTCTGAATCTTAGTTCTTGGTGATGCTTGTCTGCCCCATCATTCAGGAGACATCTGTGAATCTCTAATCTCACTCTTGAGATTGGGATGCTCCCAAATCATCCAAAACAGAGAAGTATCTGCTTTATTCTCAACTATCTCAGAGATGGTTCTAACCACAGTTGTTTTTGACAGTTTGTTTTGTTTTTGTTTTTTTGAGACGGAGTCTCACTCTGTCGCCCAGGCTAGAGTACAGTAGTGTGATCTTGGCTCATTGCAACCTCCGCCTCCCAGGTTCAAATGATTCTCCTGCCTCAGCCTCCCTAGTAGCTGGGATAACAGGCATGTGCCACCATGCTCAACTAGTTTTTTTTGTATTTTTAGTAGTGATGGAGTTTCACCATATTGGCCAGGCTGATCTTGAACTCTTGACCTCAAATAATCCACCTGCCTCAGCCTCCCAAAGTGCTGGGGTTACAGGCGTGAGCCACCACACCAGGTCTTAACAGCATTTTTCATTGCCTAATTAATCTTATAATTGTAGAGGTAGTATGTTTGCCAATTTCTAGCCTGGTTATTCTAATTTAGTCAATAAGCAGAGCAATTCAGTTCAACAAACATTGGTTGAGGTAGTGGAGAGGAAAAAAACATTTTCTAATCCTTTCATTTTCCATGTTTCCCAGGTAGATGGCCACTTTGAGAGGTGATCTATCCCTCTGTTTCATTTCTCTTCTCCCTCCTGTTATTTCCTCTTCTCTCTCTTTATACCTGTTCCACAAAGGTTCACTGGTGTTTCTCTCAATGCCCAATCCCCGATCTCACCTTATTTCTTAGACTAAACCAAAACCAAAATATAAAGTATTTAAGGGACCTCAGACTCATTGACCTCACGCCACAGCTGCCCCATCACCTGGGCCACATGTTGTGACTCCTCCACTGTTGGGCTGGCCTAGTACATAATACATGAACATTATCACTGGGCACCCGCATTGTGTCTCAAGTCGCCTAGGCTGCTAATCTCACCGAGCACGGTTCTGAAATCATTCTACAAGAAGTAAGACCTCCCCAGATCTTGAAGTCCAACCCACAACCCTGAGACTAGGACATTTACTAACTGTTTTAGTCTATTTTCTGTTGCTTATTAAAGAATACCTAAAATGGAGTCATTTATAAGAAAAAGGAATTCATTTCTTACAATTCTGGAGGAATTCAATTCTTACAATTCTAAGGTCGAGGGACCACATCTGGTGAGAGCCTTCTTGCTGGTGGGGACTCTCTACAGAGTCCCAGGGCAGTACAGAGTATTACCTGGAGAGGTGACTGAACATGCTAACGTGCTAGCTCAGGTCTCTGCCTTTTCTTTTAATGCCACCGGTTCCCCTCCCATGATAATTTATTAACCCATTAACTCATTAGTTCATTAACCCATGAATGAATTAGTCCATTCGTAAGGGCAGAGTCCTCATGACCCAATCATCTCTTAAAGGCCCCACCTCTCAATATTGCCACATTGGGGTTTAAATTTCCACATGCGTTTCGTAGGGGACAAATATTTAAGCCAAGGTTAGAACCTTTCCATAGGGACTTACTTAAAGGACTTACTAGTGTCATCCATCTGGACACCCCAGCACTTCTATTGGGATGTCATTTCAAATAACTTGTGCCATCTGGTGTGATTAGAGATTGCTGGGCCCTTGGACCTACTTTGTCCCAAATCTCTGCTTTCATCAGCAGTCAGATCTTGCCATCAGGTCACCCCACCCCACTCTGGAACCTGTTCTATCCACGTGGGTAGATCTAGTACCTAGCTTAAATCTCTCCACCTTTCCATAGTGTCTGCATGGTAGGAGTCCCTCTGTGCTCTATCAGTGCTGATGTAAAAAGTCCAACACACCTAGGGGAAAAAATGGAAAATAGAGAGCAATGTATATAGCATGTTATATTTTGTGCAAAACAGTAGGGGAATAGTGCGTGTATACATATATATATGTAATGCATTAATAAACTATGGAAGTATACATTAAAAACTAATAATAATTATATGTGGTAAGGTGATAAGGGTGGGGGAAATAAATGTAGAAAACACAAGCCTTTTACTGTGTACTTTTTAATACTTTTATTTTTGAGCTATGTGAAAGTATTGCCTATGCAGAAATTTTCTGAAGATGGAGGAGTGGTTTAAGTTATATTGTGACTAAAGTTAAATTGAAATGGTTTAGGTATCCATGCCTAATTTTTAATGATTTTCTGATGTGCTCTAAACTCTGCAAACAGTCCTGATTGCATTGTCAGAAGGCTACTGTTGTTTCCAAGTTACCTTACTGGGCCATTCTACTCTTTTTGCACAGACTCTGTCCCATGTCTACAAAGTCTTTTCCATTTTTTGTGCAGCTACAGTCTTCTACTCATCCCTTAAGATCCTGCTCAAACAGCTCCTTTTTTGTGATCTCTGCCCCAGGGAAGTTGTTTATTCTCCCCTGTATTGCCACTTACCTTGAATGCACCTTGAACTCGGTACTGACTGTACTGATTTACAAGTCTCCTTCCTTGTCAGACTAGGAAGCCCTAAGGATCAGGCTGCATTTGTATGACTGGAACATTATTTATACATCTTTTCACGAATGAAATGCATATATTCATAGTTTTTTAAAAAGTAGAAAATACTACTATAACAAATGCACAGCATTTCAGCTCTAGTATGAATTTTACTTTTGTTTAGACTTTCAAAAGTAGAGCAGGAAATCTCACCAAATACAAACACATAACCTCAGCAGAAAGAGAGTGAGGCAGTTTCCAGAGCATGATACCACCCTTCTCCTCCCACACATGGGGCGTGGAGGTGCCGAGATGCAGGTGAACACAGAGCACAGTGGCATAGGAAACAGTACTTTGTCCCCAGAAAAATCTGATATTACTGAGTGCAACAAGAGCTGCCTTTCCGTACACACACAGGTGCACAAATTGGGCATTTCCAGGCTGGAGGCTGTGGCTTTGGTATCCTACGTATGGCATTACAGACTAGAACACTATATCTCATGGCACACTGTATCTCATAAAAGCTAAATATCTTGTATTGTATGAAAAGGATTGGTTGCCTATGTATAGCCAGCTTTGGAAAAATCCAGGTTATCTATATTTATTTGTGATGTTTCCATTTGAAGGTATTATGGTCACCAGGATGGAACAGGAAAGCTCAGTGAGTGGTGTGTTTTGCTTTCCACCACAAGTAATGTGTTGTCTTCTTTGAGGCACTGACTATGGGTGCTCTTTATTTACATATGTATAAATAAACATATAAATATACAGCAGCCAGTCCATTTCCTGTATTAACTCAAATTAGAAGGCTTTGTCTGTTGTAGGGTGTTTTTAAAAAAGAGCATGGTAATATATTTGTTATTTTTCTTCTAAATATTATATTTGCTTGCTGCAAAAAAAATTTCAAGAATACTGAAACACATAAAATAAAGACTTAAATTCTCTCCTTACCTTGAGAGGTAACTATTTTGGTATGCCTCTCAGGGTGAAGAGAGAAAAAAGTCCAAATTTTTTTTTTTTTCTACTAAGAAATCTTTGTGATCATTTTTCCATGTCAGTCTCTATATATATGCCTCTTTAGAATTACTGAGTAGTGTTCCATATGTATAATATGATGGATGTACGATCACATAGTTTACCAATCTTTATTTGTGAACATCTGAGTTGCTTCTACATTTTTTTCTTTTATAAACAACAACATCTCTATGCTTTTTTTGGTCAGTTATTTTTGCGGGATAAATTCCCTGGAAGTGGAATTGCTGAATCAAAAGCTTGCATATTTTAAAATGTTATAGATACCATCAAATTGTCCACTGAAAAAAGGTTTATCAACTTACACTTCCAACAGTAAATATGTCTATTTTCCCACCACTTTATGAATGTTAGATATAATAATTTTTTCATTTTGCCAACCTGTTGATACCTCATTATTTAAATTTGCAGTTCTTCAACTAAAAATGAGTCTGAGCTCTTTTATACGCTTATTAACCACTTGTATTTCTTCATTGAATTATCCTTTCGTGTTCTTTGCTCATTCCTGTATTGAGTTACCTTGCTGAAGATATTGTGCTAAAGTAATAATCATTGGTATTCAGAGCTGATCAAAATTATATTTTTATATGGGACATTTTTACCTTCTTTGTAATTTTTTTTTTAAATATCTTAGTGTTATGTTATCCAGTCAGGTTTAAATTTGTTGTGTGTTCATGGGAGTGGGGGATTGTGAGGGGGAAAAGCTGTAATGAAAAACCCAGAATGCTGCCCTGCTCTTACTCTAGAGAGGATATCCAGAGATGGAGAGCAAGAGTGGGACATTTGAAATCATGTTTTGTGGTCACTCATATGCAATGAAACTAAATGAAGTTCTCAGAAGAGTAACTGAAATGCTCTTCCCTCTCACTCACTCCAGTTCTGCTCCTGTGACTTTCAATCCCTTTGTTTTGTTGCTTTGTTTTATTTTGTTTTTTTCTTGAGACAGTCTTGCTCTGTCGCCTAGGCTGGAGTGCAGTGGCTAGGTCTTGGCTCACTGCAACCTCCGCCTCCCAGGTTCAAATGATTCTCCTGCCAAGTAGCTGGGATTACAGGCACCTGCCACCACGCCCAGCTAATTTTTGTATTTTTAGTAGAGATAGGGTTTTGCCATGTTGGCCAGGCTGGTCTTGAATTCCTGACCTCGTGCTCTGCCCCCCTCAGCCTCCCAAAGTGCTGGAATTACAGGGGGGAGCCACTGTGCCGGGCCTTCAATCCCTTTGTTAAAGTAACTTTCTTGCTCTTAACATGAAAAATATTTACAATTGCCTTTGATTTAAAGCATCAGGAACTGAAAGCATTTAAATTAAATCCTTTGGGATCCTAGTTCCAACTCTGATCAAGACAGGTGCCTTTCCTCCAGGAATACTTGAGTGGTGATCACCCTGACCAGCTGCCCATCTTGACGTAAGGAATCGCTAATGATTCTAAACCATGGGGCAAATACAAAGCTTTATATAAGTGGTAATTACTGTTATTGTTCTCAGACGTCCTTACATTTCAAGCTGAGTTCCTTCCAGCAAATGTAGTACAGGAGAAAATTAAAGCTCTGGTGACATCATCCCTATAATAAAGGGGAGTCACTGGCCAGTGATGCTCATTTGTGTTCCTGAGGCCGAGACAGGATCGTATCATCATTTCGGCTGGAGAGATGAAAACTTGGGGATTTGTCTTCTTCTGAGTTGTTATAGGGTCTTTCCTAATCGTGATAGAATATTTGTTTTGGTCAGAAATCCCTCACTGGGGGAAATACCATCTATTGCCAAGAAAAAAGGCCACTGGCTGCAGTGACTCATTTGGGACTGTTGGTACCATATTGGGCGGCACATGTAGCTCCGGCACTCCAGCTCTCCTAGGATACTTTCTGTTCTCTCTTGGGAAAAATCGGAAGGCTGATCCATCCAGAACCTCCATGGGGGGTTCAACCTGCTGTGGGTGTGGCTGTGGCAGGTGCAATGGATGTGCTAACAATCGCAGCAGAAACATTGACTCTCGGCATAGGCGTCCTGACTCCTGGAATAGACATGAAAATCCCAGAAACAGGTACTATGACCGGGATCTTGAGGTAAGTCCTTGCTGAGGAAATCCTTCTGAGTCATTGATTTGTCCAATATTTCTCTAGTGATGTTTGAGTATGAGGTATATGATTGTGAATCAACATGTATTACTATTATGCAAGATTAAATATTTCAGTCTCATATATTTGAAAATATCCTGGCAACTATTAAGATACTCATTTAGCTATTTTTTTTCTGATTTTTTTTTTTTTTTTTTGGCGTGGAGGTGGGGGACGGAGTCTCGCTGTGTCGCTCAGGCTGGAGTGAGTGGCACAGTCTGGGCTCACTGCAAGCTCTGCCTCCCGGGTTCACACCATTCTCCTGCCTCAGCCTCCCAAGTAGCTGGGACTACAGGTGCCCGCCACACGCCCGGCTAATTTTTTGTATTTTTAGTAGAGACGGTGTTCACCGTGGTCTCGATCTCCTGACCTGGTGATCCGCCCGCCTCGGCCTCCCAAAGCGCTGGGATTACAGGCGTGAGCCACGGCATCCAGCCTTTTCTGAGTCTTAAACAATGTTTTCACAATTGGTTAGAGTTTAACTAGCAAAGTAAGTAAAAGTAGTTCCTACTGGGTTACGTTCTCTGACACTTAGCCCTGTCTCACACCAAGTTTTTCAGAAACTCTAATGCTGAAGAAAGAAGCAAGCTACTTTATATTCTCTCAAAAGCCACTTTCCTTTGGTCTGGGCTCATTTGCAGCATACCAAGTTATTATTTGAATCAGATGGTAATAAATCACATAAAGATGTTTTGAGAAGTGGAATAATTAGTTTAAGATTCTACATCAACAGCGCATAATTGCTTTGTGTATGCTGGACTTGACAGGTGATGTTGTCTTAAGATTGAGTGGTGATTCAAGGTCTTAACCCAGACTTTACTCATTATCCCCAATTCTCGTTTGTAAAAGCTAATGTGGACAGGCTCGGTGACTCACATCTGTGATCCCAGAACTTTCTGAAGCCAAAGCGGGAGGATTGCTTGAGGCCAGGAGTTTGAGACCAGCCTGGGCAAGACCCTACGAAAGATCTCTACAAAAGATTTTAAGAATTAGCCAGGCAAGGTGGGCCATGCCTGTAGTCCTAGCTATTTGGGAGGCTCAGGCGGGAGGATCTCTTGAGCCGGGGAGTTCAAGGTTCAGTCAGCTAGGATGGCACTGGTACACTCCAGCTTGGATGATAGGGAAAGACCCTGTCTCTAAAAAACAAAACAAGCCAGTGTGCTATTTTAGTATTAAATCTTCTGTGCTACTTTGTCAAGTGGGAGGTGGCCATCACCACCAGCCTGAACTCACCTTTGATGCTTGTTTTTCCTTCTCTTCTCTACTTGTAATAGTATACGTTTGCTTTGTTTTGCACATGATGCCTTTGAAGCTCTTGGATGGAATGTATAGAATGTTTGTCACCCTGGTTTTGTAAAGTGTTCTAGGAAAAAGCATGCCCTTTAAACTTATGATCTGTTCTTTATTTTCCCTCTCAGGATGCTGATTATCATATAACCCATAATTTAATGAAATAGGTAATTGATTTTAAATATATGTGTTTGTGTGTGTATAGATATGTGTGTGTGTATGAAGCACACCTTTGAAAAACATCTGAATGCTGAAGTGATAGCTGAAGATGGAATAAAACATTTGATGTTGGCAGTTTGTTGAGCATATCAGTCAGATAAAGCCTTTAGTTGTTTCTTGCATTATAAGACTGCAGGAAAGGGATTTAGTATTTTAATTATTCTGTTTATTCCCATGACTACTGATTTTACTGTCATTTTCTGTTAGTGGACCTTTGATGTAACTCTGCCATTGTGCCTGATGACTCTTTTAGAAGCTTTAGTCAAATACCAGCTATAGAGAGGCCAAAAAGTCACTGTGCATAGATTCAATGCCATGGCTGATTATTGGCTAATTATCAGTTACCACTAGATATTTTAAATAATTTTCAACCAGTCACATGAAAGAAAATCCCCATAAAAACATAGGGAAAAACTAAAATGTGTGAGTGGAGGGCAAATGGGCAACTGTAACTTAAATGCTTAGAGCCTTTGTGACAACTTGTGGTTATAGAACTGCTCTCGACGTGACAAACACAGCCAGCATGAACAGCTGCAAGGCAACTTGAGTCTTCTCCGTAAACACTGGACCTGTCAAATCAGAGGCCCTGCTTGACTTCAAGCAAAGATCTTAGAAATCTAAAAGTTGGCCAGGTGCAGTGGCTCATGCCTGTAATCCCAGCATTTTGGGAGGCTGAGGTGGGTAGATTACAAGGTCAGGAGTTCAAGACCAGCCTGACCAACATGGTAAAACCCATCTCTATTAAAAATACAAAAATTAGCCAGGCACGGTGGTGCACGCCTGTAATCCCAGCTACTCGGGAGGCTGAGGCAGGAGAATTGCTTGAACCCAGGAGGCAGAGGTTGCAGTGAGCCAAGATTGCGCCACTGCATTCCAGCCTGGGAGACAGAGTGAGACTTGGTCTCAAAAAAGAAATCTGAAAGAAATCTGAAAGTCGGCATGCTATTCATGGAATAAGATCCCTAAATAATGAGAAACTTTTTCCTATTTGATTTTGTTTCATTAGAATCTTAAAATGAACATTTTCCAACATAGAAAATGAGAGAATTAGGGACTGTTCTGAGCATTGATGCTATAACTTCTAATTTAAAGCATTTCCCCGGTGATGACAATACCATTAAAACCAGTGCAGAAGATTTCACCCTTGGCTTTCTCTCATAACCTTTGCCTCAAATAACTAAAAAGATTATCAAAATACTTCTTCCAAGAATTAACTTCTAAGAGTTTAGTGAATTCAGTGATATTTCACCAAAATCTATGTGTTGATTCAAAGTATTTGTTCAGATATTTTATAAAATGACAGTATACATCATAAAAATAAAAAATACCCTTAAAACATCCTTTGCTTTTCTATTTTATTTTAAAATGACACTTATCCAAACTGGCAATAGTAATCCAGTAAGTATCTGTGAATGCAAAAAATATACCCAATCAATATTTATTCATCTTTAAAACTCTGATTAAATATTATCTTATTTGTGAAGTTCCCCTAATTCCCAGCTGGTATTGTCTGACATCTCCCATGTTCTCATGGAATTTTGTAGTGTCTCAAGTAATTTATCCATATTATTCAGAAATTACATCTCTTCTGCATGAGACCATTCACTTCTCCAGAGTGGGAAACTAACATCTTATTCATACCTATTACAGTGCCTGGCATAGAGAAGGCTGTAAAACTGAAGTATAAAGCATTGAATATGGCCAAAAGACCAGAGCCCTGATTTCAGCTCTTCTCCAGACAGCCTGTGATGTCTTGGGTTAGGTCATTCATCCTTTCTGGGCATCAGCTTTTGGATCTATAAAAGAGGGAATGGGAATGGGATTAGATCGTGCTCTGTGGAGCCCTAGGCATCCCTCTCAGGTACCTCAGGGCTGCAACAGGAGGAAGAAGGAAGCCGATGGGAGGAACTCAGGCTTGCAAGTTCTATGCCATGTCTTTGCTCGGAGAAGCTCATCTCTATCTGTTTTGACAGATCGCTGAATCTGTGTAGATTTCTTTGGAGTAAAATGTTGTACTCCAAACATTTGTTGTTTGTACTGCCGAAAAAAATCTTAAAAACAACTGGACTAGATTATGTATAATGTTATTCCACCTCTAGAATCTATGATTTTATGTAACCATTTTATTAATTCATCTCATTATTATGTTGCTTTTTAAAAGAAACTGTATCACATTGCTATCATTAACTTGTTATTTATACCCCGCCCTCTCAAATACAGGTCTGTTTTTGCTCTATTTTTACTTAGCCAGCTTGTCTTTTATATCTTGTAATTACTCTTTAAACCTGAGCAAGTTACCCATCCCTATTGGATTTTCTCTGGTTTGTAGAATCACTCAAATATAATGAATTGTTTTTAATTTTATTCTTATCTCTCTGTGCATTAGCAACCTTAAATATCTAGATTCATCCCTTCCTTCCAGTCATTTGTAAAGTCACTGAATAAAATGATATTCAAGTTGAAATTACTGGGGGTATGGGTATTTGAACAAGTTAGTATTCTGACCTTCCTATGTTGCTAGCCGATCTTGCAAATGAGTTATCTTCTCTACCTTCATGTGTTTTAAAAAAAGATATTTGAAATAGCACATATTTTCAAGGTTACAAGTAAATATTCAATGGCTATCACCCAAAGTACTAAGTGCAGCCTCCCATGTTTTCACAGCATAAATAGTAATGAAGGAATTAGTAGGTGGATTACAGGAGAAACAGAAAGGAGCACCAGAAGGTCAAAGTATATAAATAAGGAAAGGGATTCAAGTACCCATGTGCTCAACATTCATTCAAAGCTCACTGAAAGTCCCTAGTGCTTCTGCAATTTTAATGCTAACATTCTGCCAGTGGCTTATCCTTTGTTCCTTATGTTTGGTACATGTGCTATTTATTTATTCACTTCATGCCTGTTAATGAGGTGTCTTGGGAGTTTCTTCTTTCAGCAAAAATGGAAGGGAATGAAAAGGGAATTGTTGGAAGTACGTTAACTTTGTTACATACGTTACCAACAACTTAATCTAAACCAAGCCTTTAGAAATGAAAAATAAACTAATTTTATTTACAAATAAAGAAAAAGATAGTGTATTTAGTTGCATTTAATACTGTGTTGTTCTGTCTTACAATTAGGAAAGGTATCAGAATCAAGGTACCAGTTGAAGACATAAGAGAAAAAGTTAAGTAGAATGTGTTTGGCTACAGAGAATGGTACAGAAAGGAACCTTTGGAAGTAGAAATTTTTTAGGAATAAGTGTGGGGTAGAGCCCAATCTTTAAATTCAGACAAAGAAATTGCTGTAAGATTTTGAGCAAAGACATATTTGTGATAAATGAAATATTTCAGAGACAGGGCATTAGTATTTCTGATATGGTGGAGGAGTTGGGTATAGAGAAATAAAAAGCTTTGAAAGCAGATGGGAACTGAAATCTCAGAAACCGACGGAGAGGCTGCTAAAACAGTATGGGCTTGTATTAAGATAGAGGCTGTTGAGTGGGATGAAGTCAAGAGATTTCATGATAAATTACACGTAGGAGCAAAAGTGGATAGAACAAAAAGATTTTAAGCTAGAAAAATGGTGTTCCTGGCAACAGATGAAATTCTTGGCTGGGCGCGGTGGCTTATGTCTATAATCCCAGCACTTTGGGATGCTGAGGCAGGAGAATGGCGTGAACCCGAAAGGCGGAGCTTGCAGTGAGCTGAGATCTGGCCACTGCACTCCAGTTTGGGCAACAGAGTGAGACTCCGTCTCAAAAAAAAAAAAAAAAAGAAAATGTTGACTTTGAAGTAGTAACTTGAAAACCAGGTAGAAAGTTTTAAGACTCCCAGAGAGCAGTACAGAGAAATATATTTAGAATATCATCAGAACAAATTAGAAAGAGAAGAATTTCAAAGCTTTTTCTCTTACTTTTTTTTTTTGTAAATTAACATCAAAATTTATTTGCCAGCAAAATCTGACCTGAACTGATATGAGGTAATTTATTGCCTTTAATTGTCCCATTTAGAGTAAGCAGTTATACATTTTTGCTGCAGGAATAGTGACATATTATTATATATGCATATAGTACTTTTCCAAAATCTGAACATTCCTACTTTTTAAGTACTTCTGGCCCCAGTGAGCTTTTTCACCAGGGATTGTGGTCCTGAAGGAAGTTTAGAGAAAGAGTGGCAGGGAGGGGGTCTTAAATGAGGAGGTCTTACAGAATCACACATAACTCGGGGTCATCTATAAGTGTTAAATAAATGATGAGAGTAGAATAAATGATTAAACTGAAAAAAAGAGAAATATGATGCTCACACCAGTAGAAACTAAAAAGTAAAAGGGGAAATTCAAGAAATAGCTAATGAAGAGGATATTGTATTTGGCAAAAAGAAGGATATTGTTGAATCTGTCCAGCTCTTGACAGTTTCGGGAGTTGAGGAAGATAAGCGATAGGAACTAGAGCAGGAGCCTGAGATTTATGTACCGGTTGAAAGAGGGGCAAACCCTGGGAAGGGAAAGGTTAACGGCTGTCAAAGGGGTAGCACAGTTAAGGGAAGGGCTGCATGCTAAGATGGCAGTTTTAGAAACTGGTGGGAAGTCATCAGGAAATTGATGGCTGTCCAAAGGCCCAGGATGAATTAAACAACATACATCTAAAATCCAGATGTGTGCAAAGTACTATTTGGCCATGACTGTTTTCTTATTTAACACAGTCTAAAATTTCCTAATCCACAAAAAATGTGAATTAGCCGAGCATAATGGCATGTGCCTATAGTCTCAACTACTAGAGAGGCTGAGGTAGGAGGATCAATTGAACCCACTAGGTGGAGGCAGCAGTGAGCCATGATAGCGCCATTGCACTCCAGCCTGGGTGATAGACTGAGACCTTGTCCCAAAAAATAATAATAAAATTAAAAAGCGGCGTCTTTTTACTCTCCCAGAAAACATGCAGATGTGATACATGAAATGCACATAAAAAATCATTTGTCGTTATCTTTCCCAATAATGTGCAAGTAGTGATTCCAGAACCGTCTAAAGACAAAACAACATTGTAAGGGTCTCCTAATCAGTCTCCTTGCCCCCTTCTTTTGTATTCTTACTCCCTATGCTTCTTCGTGCACAGAGCAGCCATCTTTTTATCTTTTAACAGGATAAATCAGATCCAACTATTCCTCTGCATGTAACTTTCCCAGGGCTTTCATATGCTTGGAAGAGAGTGTTCCACCTCTCTGTGGGTTTACAGGCCCTGCATGGCCTGGATCCTGCCCCTGCCCAACTCACTGGCCCTCTCCCCACCACTCGCCCCTCACTCTGCCCCAGCCAAATGGGAGCAGTCACTTGAACATGCAGAACCTTTTCTTGCCTTAGGAATGTGGTATTACCTGTTGGCTCCACCTAGAATGCGCTTGCCCCTGTCCTCACAGAACTGATTCCTTCTTATTGGTCACGTCTTAGCTTAAAGTCACTTCTGTAGAAAAGCTGCTCAGATATGACTGCCTCAACCTACATGAGAATCTGTGGAGTACATATTACTGTACGATGTTTTCCTGCTTGTTTGTTGTCTTTCTCTTCGACGATATAAATTCCACAAAGCAGAGATTTTTGTCTCTTTTGTTCATTGCTGTATCCCTATTCCTACTACTATGTCTGGCATATGTTAGGTGCTTGGTAAATCTTTCTTGAATGAAGAAATGTTTGTACCTTTTATTTTCAACTTAATTTCCTTAATGATTTTCTTTCTCAAGGACTACTTAATACTTAGTAAGTATTCAGGAGTTTGTTCAATTTTTTGATTTGGTTTGATTTATTGATTTCAGTTGACACAGTAAATAGAGAACGTTGCTTCTCTCTTCTACAGTTTTGTAATCATTGGTATTAACCATTCCTGGGCAGTCAAGTCCAAAACCTGTTTTGTTCCCTTGTACCACAATCTTCCCATCCACTGCCCCACTTAATGGCATTAAAAGAAAGAAAAAAAAAAGCTTCCTTTGTAGCTATCTTACATAACAGAAAGTCATTATTTTTGTTAGGAAGCAGTTTTGTAACCAACAGCTTTGACAGCTCTGCCCCAAGGCCCATGAAGACTCAGTGTGATGGGAAGGCCTGGAAGGGTTACAGGCAGAGGAGTAGGAGATCTCATTTATGCTATGGGGCTGTCACTTGTGCCGACAAAGTAGAGGGCGGGGAGTGCAGTGCCTCTGCTGAGCATTCAGGCTGCCAGGCCAAGTCCTGACTTTTCCTCGGGGACAGGGCGCTTCCCTCCTCCCTTTGGTCCCTGAGGTGTAGATGCAGTCACCCCTCTCCAGTCTGCCCGGCAGTAAGCTGGTAAACACAAGGTTCTGTGACACACATAGAAGAATTTAAAATAATTCTCAGAGCCAGGTGTGGTAGCTCATGCCTATAATCCCAGCACATTGGGAGGCTGAGGAGGGAGGATCACTTGAGCCCCAGGAGGTCAAGGGTGCAATGAGCCGTGTTCACGCCACTGCACTCCAGCCTGTGCGACAGAGCGAGATCTTGTCTCAAAACAAAACAAACAACTCTCAGCCTATCCATGTCTTCACTGGACTGACTAAAAAATGGCTATACCTAAGAGGGAAAAGAAATGTACATGAAAAATTAGCCGAGCGTGGTGGTGGGCACCTGTAATCCCAGCTACTCAGGAGGCTGAGATGGGGAATTGCTTGAACACAGGAGGCAGAGGTTGCAGTGAGCCGAGATCGCGCCACTGCATTCCAGCCTGGGTGAAAGAGCAAGGTCATCTCAAAAAATATATATATACACACACATATATATATATATAAATAAAATACTTCTGCACTATAAAAAGATGAGTCTAGAGCAGGAACACAAAAGCAAGTATATAATCATAAAAATGAAGTAAGGTAGAACTACTTAGACCACCTTTCTCAAAGTAATGGACACAGATGCTCTGTGTTCTAACACAATATAATTAATGTGTATCACTCTTAAAGGGCCACATCGCCTGACTGTACCACGAAGCATCTTTAGAGTTGGCACTGTACAGTCATTAATTATAGGAGCCCCTGAGTTAGGTATCATTATCCCTGCTTTGCAAATGAGGAAAATCAAAGCTGTTGGTGCTTAGACTCTAAGCAGTGTGTGGCTGGCCAGGCTTAATAAAGAATTCTGGAATTTCTGACTCTTAGCCTGAACTTGGGTTTCCTGCACTGTGGAGTCAGTATATCATTGAGGACAACCAAGTGGAAATAACCCAATACACATTGCTCTTGCAGTATTTCAGCCCCACCCTTGTAATTTTCTACATGAAAGGAGACTGCTCGCTGGCATGTTTGAGGGCTGGAGGAGATGGACTGTGGAGCACAAGGAGGAGGATGGCATGGTGAAATGGAAGGGAAATGCATTGCATGATTTCTGGTCTTTAGAGAGGCTACCTAAGCTTGGTTTCTTGAGAATGATTCTAGTTTGCAGGCTGAACATGCAACTTGGCCTTCCCTTCCAGAATGCTCCTGGTAAATCCCAGAAGAAAAGAGCAGACAAGTTTTATCTGTAAAGGAAGTACTCCAGCACAAGGATGTAAAGACCTATGAAAATAGAGCACATGTACACCAATGTGTGGTTGCAAGCATTTCAGAGGCAGCTGCCTAGTCTGCTGATAGGTAATGCTGGTCTGGTTTCTTCTATTCAGGATCATATCTATTTTAGTCTCCTCTATAAATTATTCAAATAAGCCCAGAAGCCTTTCTGTATCAGATGGGTAAAGAAGTCGCTGGGGATTAATTTCCGAAACATTACACTCCAAGAAGAATCCTTTCAGGAGAGTGCTTGGTACAATTTTTTAAGTACAAGTTACTCTCCCAAGCAGACTGCAGCACTAATAACCAGGTGACAGGTGGAGTGTGGGTCATCCTGGAAGTGACGTGGCAGCCTCTGGGCTATGTCAGTTCTCCAAGCCTCCCCACCCCTAACCCCCATCCCCACCCCAAAGGGTGTTTTAGCTCTAAGCATTCTTTATACCAGACAGTTTTTTAAAAAAAAAAAAAAGAAAGAAAGAAAGAAAAAGAAAAAGAAAAAAATTAAGAGTCTTATTTATTGGCATACTCTAGAAAAAAAGGAAAAGATGGAATATTTTACTCCCTATCTCTCATCTCTGGTCTTATTTAGGGAGATAAGTTTAATAGTAACTATGGAAACATTTCTTTCAACAGATTGAGCTGACCAGTGAAAACTTCACTGATTGAGATATATTTTTAAGCAAAACATACTTATTCTCTGAGCACGATGCATATCAATATGGATTTAGCTTCCCTTTTGCAGAGAGAAAAATATCACAGTATCCTATTAAAATTTTTGCAAATATAAACTGTTATCTGCTTTATGTTTTTAATGAGAAGCAGAACTTAGAAAAAAAATTCCTATAGTATTTTTTCTTCACAAAGCTATTAGAGTAGGAACTGATTTTGTTGAATTTTTTTCCTAAGTTAAATCTGAGACTCTCATGAACACAAAGTATATGTTTTTCACGGAAATGTAAATTAAGTATTTTGGAGAACTGGATGTCTATAGATAAAGTATAATACTTGGCCGTCTAGAACCTTGGGAAATGAGTTATTCAAAACAGCTGAGTTTTACAGATGACACAGTGTTGACAGGTTGAACACTTTAAAATGTTTACCATTTTGAATAAAAACTATCTAAAGATGTGTTTGTTTATTTTCTATTTTTTAAAAAGCAGAGGATGCTAAACATTTTTTAGTTTTTTCTTGATGATGATGATTATTATAGAAAAAGCTTTTTATGGAATTATAGTAATGTTTATTGAGAGCTTATCAAAAAGTATATTCTGACCAGGCACACTGGCTCATGCCTATAATCCCAGCACTTTGGAAGGCCACGGTGAGCAGATTGCTTGAGCCCAGGAGTTTGAAACCAGCCTGGTCAACAAGGCAAAACTTCATTTCCACAAAACATTAAAAAAAAAAAAAAAAATTAGCTGGGTGTGGTGGCACGCACCTGTAGTCGCAGCTACTCGGGAAGCCGAAGTGAGAGAATCACTTGAGCCTGGGAGGTGGAGGCTACCGTGAGCCAAGACTGTGCCACTGCACTCCAGCCTGGGCAATAGAATGAGACTCTGTCTCAAAATTTTAAAAAAAAAAGAAAGTATATTCTGTTATTGCAGTAAATTATCACTTCTGTGTTATTTTTAATAGACTTTTTCTAAAGTTTCTCTCTTGTTACCTGTCATTTCTTACTTTTGTCAGCATGCACCTTTTCAAATCTTGAGGCGTGATTAGTATTGTGTTTGGAAATTAGCTAGCAGTGCTCATTAGACTGTTCTATAAAGGAGGAGTAAAATGGACTTGGAGTGAGGCCAAAGATGCCCTCTCCAATTCTAACTATTCTTTTTCTTCTTAATTATTATAGAAACTTTGAAGCATACACAAAATAGAGAGAATAGAATATAAACCACCACCTCACCCCACTTGACTTTCCATATCATCCAGTTTCAACAGCTGCCAACTTCTGGACAATCTTCTTTCCTCTCTACCTTCCCAGCTCTTTCATCCCACATCACTCCATAATTGGATTAAAAGCCAGTTCCAGCATCAGTATGAACTCATGTTTAATTTAATATAGATGCAGATAGTTACATATAGAAATACTGAGATATATTGGTCTATACAGTGGTTAGTATACACACATATATTTCCTTGCTCCCTCAGCTGAGAGGGCCTAGAAACAGTGATGCTTTTAAAGGGAGAACCCAGGTGATGGACACAACACAGTGAATCAAAAAGACAGGCGACAACACGGGGGAAGAAAAGACATTATACACGATAGAGAGAATGCCACTAACAATATTCTGTGCCCCAAGAATGTTAACCACTGACCTAGATGATCTCTGTTTTGCCATTCCTTTCTTCAATGGCAAGAATTTTAAATATGGTAGTATTCCTTATCTACTCTTAATGCCAACTCTAAACTATGAGGATAACAGTAAGTCCTCTTTCTCAACTGTTTTCTTACTTCTGTGGCACATGACATAATTTTCTTGACATGTAATTTCAAGACATGTTGGTCTGTTGTCATCTGAGCTAACCGTGAAATAGTCTTGTCCTACATAAACTGAGATAAACATGTATTTACTTACTCACCGGAATCCAATGCATAGAGTTTACATACGATTATATCTTTATAAGAAGAACACTACTTGCTTAGGTTGGAGAATATGACTACATTTGCCAAACTAAACTATGACTCAGAAACTAACTTAGAGTAGGATTGGAAAAACCAAAGAAACTGTATCTTGTTGATTACCCAATGTATCTGTAGTTCTTTTTAAAAAACCGTATGTTCAGATATTGTCAACACTGACTGTTACACTTTTGACAGTATGTTTTTAATGTAAATCATCTTGCTGTTAAAATATCAGCATTTTGCTGGGCATGGTGGCGTGTGCTACTCAGGAGGCTGAGATGGGAGGATGACTTGAAGCCAAGAGTTCGAGGCTACGGGGAGCTATGATCCTGTGCTTACACCCCAGCTTGCATGACAGACAGAGAAAGATGTGGTCTCTAAAATATAATAATAATAATCAGTATTTTGTTGGGAATTGTTATATAATAACCTGCAAATTTGTGTAATTATGTTTCTCTTTTTTATGTGCTTTCAGAAGAAACTTCTTTTAAAGGCTTAATTGATTTTTTAAGTCATAAAGGTTTTACTTTTTATTTAGTATTTTAAATATGGTAATTTATATGAAGAAGTGAAAAAGAGTAGCTGCGATATCTCCCTTAGATCCAGGCAAGAGTGTCCTCGCTCTTAAGAGGCCTATGTGTACTTCCTGTCTATCCCTCTGAGGGCAGAGGATGTATCTCTTAGGCAAGAGAGGTGGCCAAGGGGAGGCTGTGTGCAGCAAATATGTCCAGAGCTTGGATGTACAAACTGAGATGTCCATGGGCAGGCATAGGAGGCCACTTGTAGTGTGGAATGCACACAAGGGAGGGAAGAGAAGGAGGCAAACCTGAGTTTCAGTTCATTTTGAAGGGGCGTTTTTAAAGGCAAGAAATTAGAACACACAGTGTTTGTTAACTTGATTTGAAACTTCAAAATATTTAAACATATGGTATGTGAGCTTCCACTTATGTTCTTATTTCCCTTTTGCCACCAATGTTGGGGGAAAACAGGTAGATTTTTTAAAAACAAAATAAAAAAGATTGGACTCACATGTTCCTAGTTTCTTAATTCTTTTAAACTTTTGATAAATACTCTGTAACATTGTCTTTGAATTTAACCATGAATTATAGGTAAAAGATTCTACCTAAAGATATATTCCATAAACTTTTAGGTTTTTGGAATAAATATATAAAAATCACCTGAAGTGATTTTAAGTGCATTTTTAAATGCCAGGTCTTCAAGGAGAATATGGGGGAGGAGAGGGATAACTACATAATCAGCTAACTGAAACTTACTTAATTGTTTATGTGTTTGAACCACAGAGGGCATATTTTTAGCCTAAGAAATGTCCCTTGCTTTAAATGAATGTATAAACGGAATGGGAGGGTAAGACAGATGTACATGAAAAAATTAAAACAGAACAGCAAATATGAAATCAGTGTTACCGGTGATAAATGCTTTAAGAGAAGGATTTCAGTAAGCTTGGGTAGTCAGGGAGGCCTCCTGGGCTGGGCTTTGTCGCGTGAATCAGAGTTGGATTGTCACAGGCAGATGAGGTGATATTTGGGAAGGAAAAGTCATGTGGGCAAAGGCAAAGAGGCAGGCAAGCGCTACGTGTTTTTGGGGAACTGTGAACATACTAATCTGGTTAGAGTGGATGGTCTGTGTGGGTACATAAAAGCAGGATGACTTGAAAGATATATAGTGCTGTCTCTGTTTAAGGCTTTGAGAGTTGGGGCTTTATCCTGAAGAAAGTGGCTAGTCACTGAAGGTGTCTGAGATACAGATGGTAGGGTTAAATCTGTGATTTGGACAGAACAAACAAATGGCTTTGTTTAGATGAACTGGCAGAGGGAAACAAGAGGCAGGCAGACCAGGGGATTCCTGAGCTCATGAACCAGAGAAGAGGCCAAGGATCTGACATTTTAAAGAGAGACACATTTCCTCTTTCACAGAACTTAAAACTCTAGTGGTTTTCAGAGATACCACCAACAAATGTGAACAAATGATAGATGATGAGACAGAATAGAATAGAAAATGAGTACCTGTGTAAGTAGGATACAAAGTAATGCACATTTACCATTTGCCACACTCATATTTCATGTCCTCCTAGTGTTTGATGATGTTACTTCTCTAAATGAAGAAAGATAAGCACCACCCAACTCATAATTTGAGGTAGATAATGTATATTTCCAAAATTCAACCTGTGGAATATAATTATCTTAACCTTGCCTGTACAGAGCACAGGGACATGTCTTCAGCACCAGGTAACAAGAACATGTTATTTTTTATATGAAGATGTCACACGGGTGGCATGAGCAGCATGGTAAAGTGGAGAAAGGCACCGGGCACTGGGCAGTCTGTGCGTTTGTTCTCGGGATGATCCTTCTGACTGGGTCTAAGATCTGGGGCAACTCATTCATCCTTCTTGAACAGCCTCACTTAAGGAGATGAAATTCTATAAATGCCACGGCCCTTTTCAGCTCTAACATTCTATGATTATATAAGTTAGATCTACCACCAAAAGAGCATTTAATGGAATAGATTTCTAAATACACTTTGACTCATACTCTTTGGTTAAATTTCCTGGCAGCTGTGATACTAAGGGATGACACAGCTATGGGCTTATCTATGATTAATTCGTGGGAAACTTGAGGTGGAGTTTTTTTAATGCTGATTTTGTATCAAGGTTATTAGGTCATATGGCATGTGAAATTATATTCCTCCTCCCCATGAATCACTATTAAAAGTAGGTTAGCTTATAGATATAATTCAATAGATCATATTCTTTTTGTGAATTTTTTAGGGACTACTTATGAGGGACATGAAGTAAGACCAGTTCCCAATGTAGAACCACACACACCTTGGAAAAGACTAAGAAATAGTATGGTAAATTGGTTTAAAGCATAGATTTCAAAGTCACATCTGCTCAGGTTCAAATCCTAGCACTGCCACTTGATAGCTGTGTGATCTTGGGCTAGTTGCTAAACCTTGCTGTGCTTCAGTTTACTCATCAGGTCACTGTGAGGATTAAACGTGCTTATTACAGTAAAGTACTTAAAATGCCAGCTACCATAAGTTTTTGGTATTGTTGTTATTATTGGACCCCCAGAAAATATTTATTTAGGAAGGCAACCTGGCATATAGAGCTATAGGCATAATTATGTGAACCCAACATTTCTTTTTCAAGATCAGTTCAGCTGTTTTGGTGATGTGTTTTGGTATTCGTCCCATTGTGATTCCAAAGCCACAAAGATGACGTTGTTTCAATCATTGTTTCATCCTATTTGTATTTTACTAAAGATAAATATATTAAATATTTACTCTGTATGGGGTACATACTTCTAAGGGGAAATGTTCTACAGAAAAGTACAGAAAGAGATTTAGAAGCAGAAGAGGAGGTTTAGAGACATGAAGGAAGTGGTTCTTGTGTTTGCTTCGTGCTTTCAGTAGATAGTGAATATCCATTTAAAGAATGTTTACTGGGGAGAAATTCTGCTGTAGTTCGAGGGACTAAAATGTCATGTTTAGCTGAAGTAATGCATCAGGGTTCTTAAGAATAGTTTTATTCAGTCTACTTCATCTTAGATAACAAACTGAGGTTGGTCTTCAGCTCATAGTTAATGAATTACCTATTATTATTTCAAATTAAACTTCGTGTATTAGAAAACTCCTAGCAAAACATCTCTCTCTGTTACCCCTGGTGATCTGAGCTGTGGCCAAATAGCCAAAGAAGAAAAAAAAGGAGACCCATGGACAACGGTTCCGTTCGTGGCCCCATACTCTTCTTTCAGACTCTTGCCCTATTGGCAAATGACTTTCTACCCAGGTTTTCCTGAATTATCTCTCTGTTTCTCAGTCTGAGAAGGAACCATTTTTGTGGGGTTCATCAGAAGCAGGTGTGAAGGTTTTCTTCCTGTCTAAAGGATCTCACACCATGGAAAGATCCGGAGCACGGAACTGCGACTGTTTGGGAGGCATGTGCCAAGGCGCCAGTTCCATTGCCGCAGGGCAGGGGAAAGCTCAGCAGAAGTTCCTGTCCCTGTACAAAAGAGGAGGGCACGGCTGTTGTTCTCCCTGGCAAGGAGCCAAATTCAGTACAAGTGCCAGACTGTGCCCCTAAGCTGGGATGTGAGTGGGTAAGATCAGCTAGGGGAGGGATGTTGATTTCCACCACTGCTCCTTTGGGTTTAGAAGATTTCAGGATAATCCTTCATATCCTTCAACCCTGTTGGTTTAGATCTGCATACCACATAAAAGCTGTTCCATAATGAAGGTGCACAAAAATTAAAAAGATAATAATGAGTGTTTATGTATTATCCTTTTGTGTGAAGATTAGATCTATCTTATCTCTTCTTGTAAACCTTAATTCCAATTATGTTTGTAATCAAAGCCAGTTAAACTGTGGTTTGGGATGAGACTGATGATAGCTACAATCTAGAAACTGATGCACACACTGAATTATAAAATCTTGTGCTGAAAGTAATTGTCACGTGGGACAATGCCTGAGGGTTTGCATTGTTCGTCTTATACATCTGCTAAAGACAGTGTGACATTTGGCAGCACACAAATCAATGGAAAGTGTGTCCACATCGAATGCATTTTGTATCCCAACATACCATTTTTACAGAACACATGTAAGTGCCACTTACCTTCTACTTTGAAAACCAGCCACAGAGCTATAGATCAGGGGCTCCCGACCCCTGGGCCACAGACCAGTCCCAGTCCATGACCTGTTAGGAACTGGGCCACACAGCAGGAGGTGAGCGATGGGCACGTGAACAAAGCTTCATCTGTATTTACAGCCATTCCCACTTGCATTACCACCTGAGCTCCACCTCCTGTCAGATCAGTGGCGGCATTAGATTCTCATAGGAGCACAAACCCTGTTGTGAACTGCGCATGCCAGGGATCTAGATTGCATGCTCCTTAAGAGAATCTCATGTCTGATGATCTGCCACTGTCCATCACCCCCAGCTGGGACCGTCTAGTTGCGGGAAAAGAAGCTCAGGGCTTCCACTGATTCTGAGTGGAATTATATAATGTGTAGCTTTTTGTGTCCGGCTTCTTTCACTTAGTATAATGTTTTCAAGGTTCTTCCATGTTGTAGCATGTATCAGTACTTTATTCCTTTTTATTGCCAAAAAATGCTACCTTTTATTCATTAGTTGATGAACATGTGGGTTGTTTCCATTTTTGACTGTTATGAATAATTCTGCTATGAACATGTATGTACAAGTTTTTGTATGGACATATATTTTCAATTCTCTTGACTATACATTTAAGAATGGAATTTCTGGGTGTCTTAGCTTGGGCTGCTATGGCAAAATACCATAGACTGAGTGGCTTATACAACAGACATTTATTTCTTACAGTCCCATCACAAGGGCACAACCCTCATGACCTATTCCAAACCTAATTACCTCCCAAAGACCCCACCTCCAAACAGCATCCCCCTGGGAGTTCAGCCTTCAATATAAGAATTTTGGAGTGATACAAACATTAGCTCATAAAACTGGAACATATGGTAATTCTACATTTAACATTCTGAGAAATGGCTAAACTGTTTTCCAAAGCGGCTGCGTCATTTTACAATCCCACCAGTAATGTATAAGGGTTCCTTTTTCTCTGCATCCTCGCCAACACTTACTGTCTTTTTTATTTTAGCCATCCTAGTGGGTGTGAAATAGTATCCCATTGTGGTTTTGTTTTGCATTTCTGTAATGATTAGGGATATTGAGCATCTTTTTATATACTTGTTGGCTATTTGTGTATCTTCTTTGGAGAAATGTTTATTGAAAGTATTTGCTTATTTTTTTTTTTTTTTTTTTTTGAGACAGAGTCTCGCTCTGTCGCCCAGGCTGGAGTGCAGTGGCCAGATCTCAGCTCACTGCAAGCTCCACCTCCCGGGTTCATGCCATTCTCCTGCCTCAGCCTCCCGAGTAGCTGGGACTACAGGTGCCCGCCACCACGCCCGGCTAGTTTTGGGGTTTTTTTTGTTTTTTTGTATTTTTTTAGTAGAGACAGGGTTTCACCGTGTTAGCCAGGATGGTCTCAATCTCCTGACCTCATGATCCGCCTGTCTCGGCCTCCCAAAGTGCTGGGATTACAGGCTTGAGCCACCGTGCCTGGCTGCTTATTTTTAAATAGGGTTATCTGTATTTTAATTGCTGAACTGTCAAAGTTCTGTAAGCTAGACCCCTATCAGATATATGATTTGCAAATATTTTCCTCCATTCTGTGGATTCTCTTTGCGTTTTCTTGAAAGTGTCCTTAGAAACACAAAAGTTTTTAATTTTGATGAAGTCTAACTTATGTGGTTTTTTTTCTGGTTGGTTGTACTTTAGGTATCATAAGAAGCTGTTGCTAAATTCAAAGTCACAAAGGTTAAAACTCTGTTTTCTCCTGTTTTATTTATAGTTTTAGCTCTATCATTTAGGTCTCTGATCCATTTTGAGTTATTTTTTGTATATGGGGTGAGATGGATAGGGGCCACCACCATTTTTGCTAGATATACGGTCTGTTTTCTCAGTGACACGATGCCAGGGAAGACATAATTGCAGAACTGATTGCCAAGACTTAAGTATGAAGTTCATAAGCCCAGTGCTGTGTGGTTCTGGTTAGGCACAGTGTGATAGGGAAAAGTGATGCAGGCCATAGAAGGGCCTGGCTGGCCCTGTGACTAAGTTAGGATTGCACACTGCAGCCTGAAGTTAAGAGGATTTAGGTATTAAAAGAAATTTTGGGCCGGGCACAGTGGCTTACACGTGTAATCCCAGCACTTTGGTAGGCTGAGGCAGGCAGATCACAAGGTCAGGAGATTGAGACCATCCTGGTTAACACGGTGAAACCTGGTCTCTACTTAAAAAAAAAATCAGCCAGGTATGGTGGCGTGCACCTGTAGTCCCAGTTACTTGGCAGGCTGAGGCAGGAGAATCGCTTGAACCTGGAGGGAGAGGTTGCAGTGAGCTGAAATCACGCCACTGTACTCCAGCCTGGGCAACAGAAGAACACTCCATCTCAAAAAAAAAAAAAGAAAGAAAAGAAAAATTTGGCACCTCTGCACGGTAGCTCACGCCTATAATCCCAGCACGTTGGAAGGCTGAGGCGGGTGGATCACTTGAGGCCAGGAGTTTGAAACAAGCCTGGCCAACATAACAAAGCCCTGTCTCTACTAAAAGTACAAAACTTGGCCAGGAACGGTGATGCATGCCTGTAATCCAGCTGCTCGGAAGGCTGAGACTTGAGAATTACTTGAACTCGGGAGGCGGAGGTTGCAGTGAGCTGAGATCACATCACTGCACTCCAGCCTGGGTGACAGAGTGAGACTCTGTCTTAAGAAAAGAAAAAATTGGCTGCTACGATGGAGGTGAAAGTTTAGCTTACTGTCATTCTGGCAAACTAAATTTATAAAGAGAACAATTACCAACCCTTACCAGCCATAGAATTAGATCATGAGAGGTAGGTAAGATACACTTGACACCCCATGCTGGTCTTCACGGTGACTGATATCTCAGCCCTTCCTTTCCCTAATCTCACCTGCATCTCCTCTCTCTGAAAGAGAGGCAGGAGCCCTCTAGATATCTTTGCCTTTTCTCCTGGAGACCCTCTGTCCTTCCAGGTCCCTCTCCACACTTCTGCATCCCATTCTGTGTCCTAGATGGACTGCATCAACCAGCTCTCTCTCACTGATCATCAGGCTTCCTGTTGGGGGTCAAACAAAGGGAAGTCCTGGCAGGAGATAAGAGAGAGGGAGGGAAATGAGGCTGGGGTATTCATTCTCCTGGATCCCTCCCTCTGGGGCCACTGCAGGCCGGCCTATCCCTCAGGCCCATCAGGGCCTTCGCAGCAGAGCCCTCTCTGTGCCTGTCCTGGGAGCTGCTCCCTCCTTGTCCTTCAGGCCTGTCATTAATCCTGGGGTAGGATGCTACCTGTGGGGGTTCCCCAAGTCTTGTGCACACATTTGCCCCTTTATTAGACTATCATCAGATCAACCCACTTCTGTACTTTCTTACAGGACCTGACTGATGTACGTTCTCTCCCAGTCAGGTACTTATGTGCATGATACACCTCTCCCAGTCTCTCCCGGTTCCCAGTTATGTATGGAACAGGCCAGACTTTAAGCCTTTCACTTTAGAACAATTCTGAGAAATGCATTTATTTGCTCTTAAATTTTTTTGAAGTACCTATAATATATTTGAAACTCCTACTATAGACCAGGCATGATGGCTCACACCTGAAATCCTGGCACTTTGGGAATCTGAGGCAGCTGGATAGCTTGAGCCCTGGAGTTCAAGACCAGCCTGGGTGATATGGTGAAACCCATCTCTACAAGAAATACAAAAATTAGCTGGGTGTTGTGACACACTTGGGAGGCTGAGAGGTGGGAGAATTGCTTGAGCCCAGGGGATTGAGGCTGCAGTGAGCCATCATCACACCACTTGCATTCCAGCCTGGGCAACAGAGTGAGACCATGTATCAAAAAAGAAAAAAAAAAAAAAGGAAAGAAATGCCTATTATGAGCTCGCTGTTTCAGACACTGAGGATTTAGGGTGAGCAAGATGAATAAAATCCTTGCTCTCAAGGAGCTTCCATTTGAATAGGAGGTAGACAATAAACAAATAGCCATGCACTATATCGTTAGTGACAGGTCCTAGAAGGAAAAATAGCACAGACTTAGGGAGTAGAAGATGATTATAGGAGAGTGCTACCTAGATACGATGCACGGACAGCCACCAAAGGCCTCTCTGAGGAGACTGACGTGAAGAATGAGCATGTGGATATCGTGGGTGGGGCGGGGCATGCAAAGGAAAGCAAGGTGTGACCAAAGGTCCTTGGCATCATAAAGAAGTGGTGAAGAGACCACGGAAGCTGGGGGCGAGTGAATGAGGCAGAGAGTAGGAGGATTTGAAGGCAGAGAGGTAGGCAGGGGCCAGATCATGCAGAGGCTTGAGGATCATGGCAAGAGTTTTGATTTTCATTCTCAACATAATGGAAGCCATTGGGGGAATTTTAAGCCTAGGAGTAAGGAGCTCTAACTTTCAATTTGAAAAGAATCACCCTGGCTGCCATGTGTAGAACAGACTAAAGGGGCAAGCATTAAAGCAGAAAGAGCAGTTAGGGCAGAAGCAGTGGCCCAGGAATTGCAGGACAACAGATGGGTACTCTGGCAGCCATCTTGGCCACTGCCTGCCTTCAGACAGAACCATTCATGTCACTAGGGAGAAAGCATCCCTAGAGAGCACCAGTCTTGCCTCTTCCTCTGTGGCCTCAGACACATCTCCTAACCTCGAGGAGGCTGAGGATCTGATGTGTAAATGAATGTGACATGGTGTCTGTGGCATGGAAATGTAGGGAGAGAGGGGCCCTCGGAAGATGGTGGGGCACCTCCAGGGGACAGCAGATATTGCACTGGGGGTGGGGAGGGAGGGTAAAAAAGAAACTTGGTAAGTGGAAGATAAGCAAGAAGGTTGTGAGAGAAGTCGTGAGGGATCTCAGAGCCACAGAGTGGTTTGTGGTTGAGCAGCATGGTGGTGGCAGCTAGCAATTCAGAAGGGTGGCTACGAACATGTGGAGTCCAACAGCCCTGGGTTTGAACCTGGGCACTACATAATTCTGCACCCTTGGGCAAGTTACTCACCTTCCCTGAACTTGCTTCCTCATTTCTAAAATGGGGCAACAATTTGTACCTCCACAGATTCAGTGAGCTTATGAATGTGAAGTGCTTAGCAAAACGTATGGGACCCAGTTAACCGTTAGGGTCACAGCTCATAAACTATAATACAAATATCTGTTATCTGGTGTCCCCCCAAGACTTCCAACCATGTGAGAGTACCCTTATTCCACATGCTAGGCAAAGCCAAAGTCCTCCCCTGTCCCTGCCCCTGTCACCTTTGGCTCTGTCTCTCTCACCTGTTACCTTGCAGTCATGAGGCTAGTCTCCTTAATTCCCCCAAATCACCATAAAGTTAGTCTCCTTCATTTCCTCAAAGTACCACTACCTTAATGCAGTCATGTACAGTCAACTTTTACTGAGGGCTTGACATAGTATGCTAGACAACTGAAAATTATATATTGGTCCCTGCTGTTGATAAAGTTTCCTCAGCTATTCCACATACTGGGAATTTCTTACTAGTCTTTAAGTTCCAACTTGTTGCTATTTGTAGAGACCAGTCTTCAATCCTCTAAATTCTCATTCTTTATTTTTTGAAGATCTCTACTTCCTACTCTGACTGAGACTAATTTTAAATACATAAATATTTAACAAAAATTTTCTGCTAAGCCAAGGGGCGTTTTATTTTAGGCCTGTATTCACTAAAATGCACAGAAGATTTTGAAACTATTATCTTTTTAGCATCATCAAATTCTTAGGTGTGGTTCTCTTAAATAGAGGACAGCAGTAGAGATTTATGCTGTCTCCTGCCACCCCCACTCCCTGCAGAAATGGATACAGTTAGTGTTTTGTTGCAAGAAGTAAAATTTTCTGCTAGTAAATAAGGCACCTGGGGTATCATTAGGGAAAAAAATCTAATGTTTACTGCATAGCCTGAAGATTCCCAAGAAGCAGGAAGCAGAGAACTGTAATATCAACATCTAAAAAGCTGGAGAGAGCAAAGCAAAGGACCCCTTGTCCTCTTCTGTAGCAAGAAAGCGGTCAACTTTTTCAAGAACCCAGAAGGAAATGCATATGCCTGCTGCCTTTGTTAATGTACAAATGTACTTCTCCCAATCTCTTCAATCTGCCTGCTGACTGCTGGATGAGTTCGAGCCATCCCCTTTGGGAGTTCCCTGTCTCAGCCGTTCCACTGGCACCTCCCTGAAGAGACGGTGCATTTTTCCATCTTCATTTGGCTTGTGCTCTTCTCTTTGCCTGGGAAGTTGATCCTTCCGTTTCTGCCTAAACCCTAGCCTGGGCCACCACTCTCACAAAGCCCCCTCTCTTTCTTCACAGTTGCTCTCTTTCTTCACATTTCTAAAATTATTAGTTGATATGACTCATACAGATACATGCTGCTTTATTTTGTCATCAGGTGCCTATATTATGGCTCCCAGTGGATTAAAGTTCCTCAAATGCATAAACTAATCCTTATACTTTCTTTTAATTCTAAGTAAAATATACTAGAATACCTAGACCATAAAGAGTTTGAGTCCAGCCTAGGCAACATAGTGACACCCCATCTCGACAATATGGAAAAAAATATATTAGCTGGATGTGGTGGTATGTCCCTGTGGTTCAAGCCACTTGGGAGGCTGAGGTGGGAGATTGCTTGAGACCAGCAGTTCAAGCCTGCAGTGAGCTATGATGGAGCTACTGCACTCCAGCCTGGGCAACAGAGCAAGACCCTATTTCCAAAAAAAAAGGGGGGGGAGTGGATTTCTTTTTCTATTTCTATGAATGTCATTGGTATTTTAATAGTGATTGCATTAAATCTGTAGATTGCTTTGGGTAGTATGACCATTTTAACAATATTATTTCTTCCAATCCAAGGACAAAAGATAGCTTTCCATTTCCACTTGTGTTCAATTTCTTTAATCAATGTTTTATAGTTTTCAGTGTAGAGATTTTTTACTTCCTTGGTTAAATTTATTCCTAGATATCTTAATTTTTTTGTAGCTATTATAAACAGAACTGTTTTCTTGATTTCTTTTCCAGATAACTTGCTGTTGGCATATATTAAATAGAAATGCTACTGATTTTTCTACGTTGATTTTCTGTTCCATGACTTTACTGAATTAGATACTTAGTTCTAACAGGTTTTTTGGTGGATTCATTAGGGTTTTCTAAATATAAGATCACATCATCTGTAAACAAGGACAATTTAGCTTCCTCCTTTCCAATTTAGATGTATTTTATTATCGCTTCTCGGCCTTTTGGCTAAGATCAAGTGTAGATGTGTTTTATTTCTTTCTCTTGTCTAATTGCTCTAGCTAGGACTTCACATATTATGTTCAATAAGAGTGGTGAAAGTGGGCATCCTTGTCTTGTTTGTGATCACTGTTTCATACATTATGTCAATTGTGGGTTTGTCATATATGGCCTTTATTGTGTTGCAGTACATACCTTCTATATCTGATTTGTTGACAGTTTGTATCATGAAGGGATGTAAAATTTGTCAACTGCTTTTTCTAAATCTCTTGAAATGCTTTTTATCTTTTTGTTAATGTGGTGTGTTACATTTATTGATTTGTGTGTGTTGAACTATCCTTGTATCCATGGGATGAATCCACTTGATCATAGTGGATGATTTTTTTTTTTTTTTTTTGAGATGGAGTCTCGCTCTTTCACCCAGGCTGGAGTGCAGTGGCACTATCTCGGCTTACTGCAAGCTCTGCCTCCCAGGTTCATGCCATTCTCCTGCCTCAGCCTCCCGAGTAGCTGGGACTACAGGTGTCCACCAGCACACCTGGCTAATTTTTTGTATTTTTAGTAGAGATGGGGTTTCACCGTGTTAGCCAGGATAGTCTCAATCTCCTGACCTCGTAATCTGCCTGCCTCGGCCTCCCAAAGTGCTGGGATTACAGGCGTGAGCCACCACGCCCGGCCATGGACGATATTTTTAATTACTGTTGAATCTGGTTTGCAAATACCTTGTTGAGAATTTTTGCATATGCATTCATTAGGGATATTGACCTGTAGTTTACTTTTTTTTTTCAGTGTTTTTGTCTGGTTTTGGAATCAAGGTAATGCTGCCCTCATTTCCTTTCTTCTACCCATTTTGGGTTTATTTTGTTCTGTTTTTCTAGTTCACTGGGGTACATGGTTAGGTTATTTATTAGAAATCTTTCTTCTTTTTTGTTGTAGGTGTTTATTGCTATGAACTTCCCTTTCAGAACTGCTTTTGCTGTGTTCCATGGGTTTTGATTTGATGTGCTTCCATCCTTATTTGTCTCAAGGAACTTTTAAATTTCCTTCTTAATTTCTTCATTGACCCATTGATTATCAAAGAACACGTTATTTAATTTTCATGTATTTATAAAATTTCCAAAGTTTTTCTTCTTGATTTCTAGTTTTATACCATTGTGGTCTGAAAAGATATTCTATCTTCTTAAATTTTTCAAGACTTGTTTTTTGGCTTAACATGTGATGATCTATCCTGAAGAATATTCTATGTGTGGTTGAGAAGAATGTGTATTTTGCAGCTATTGGATGGAATGTTCTGTAAGTGTCTGTTAATTCAATTCAGTCCATGACATAGTTTGTTGATTTTTTGTCTAGATGGTCTGTCCATTGTTGAAAATGTGGTGTTGAAGCCAGCTATGATTACTGTATTGCAATCTCTCCTTTAGATCTTTCCTTTAGAGCTAATAACCTTTGCTTTATATATTTGCTCTGGTATTGGATGTATATATGTATTTATAATAGTTATAGCTTCTTGTTGACTCAATCCCTTTATCATTATAAAATGATCTTCTTTCCCTCCTTTCACAGATTTTGACTTAAAGTGTAATTTATCTGATGTAAGTATGGTTACTCTTGTTCACTTTTGGTTTCCATTTGCATGGAATCTTTTTCCATCCTTTTACTTTCAGTGTATGTTTGCCTTTAATGGTTAGGTTCATCTCTTATAGGCAACATATAGTTGGGTCTTATTTTTTATCCATTCAGTCACTGGAGAATTTAATCCATTTACATTCAAGATTATTATTGATAGGTAAGGACTTATTCCTGCCATTTTGTTAATTGATTTCTGTTTTTTTTGTAGATTGTTTATTCTTTTCTTTCTCTTTTTGTTGTTTACCTCTGTGACTTGGTGGTTTTCTGTAGTACCAACCTTTGTTTCCTTTCTCTTTCTTGTTTGTGTATCTATGGAAATTTGTGTGTGTGTGTGATTACCATGGGGTTAACAAAAAAAGTCTTGTAATTATAATAGACTATTTTAAGCTGTTAACAACTTAACTTTGGTTCCATACAAATACTCTAGGCTCCTCACTGACCTTTTTGCATTTTGGTTGCTTAATTTACATCTTTATCTTGTATGTGTTTTTTAGCCACTTATTATAGCTATTGATGTTTTTTACCTTTTTGACTTTAAACCTTTATACTAGAGAACTGAAGAATTTACATGGTACCATTACAGCACTGGGGTATTCTGAGCATGGTTGTGGATTTACCTATATTGGTGAGTTTTGTACTTCCATGTGTTTTCATGATATTAATTATCACCCATTTGTTTTCCTATTGTAAAATTCTTTTAAGCATTTTTTTGTAAGGCTGGTCTAGTGGTAATGAGTTCTCTCAGTTTTTGCTTGTCTGAGTTCTTTTATTTCTCTTCATTTCTGAAGAATAGCTCTTTTGCATATAGCATTTTTGGCTGGCAGTTTTCTTTTCCCCCCAGGACTTTGAATATGTCATCCCATTCTCTCCTGGCCTGTAAGGTTTCTGCTGAGAAATCTGCTGATAATCTAATAAAGATTCCCTTATACATAAGTTGATATTCTTCTCATGCAGCTTTTAGAATTCTCTTTGTCTTTGACTTCTGACAATTTGATTATAATGTCCCCCAGAGAGAATTTTGAGGTGGAGGTGGGGGTTGTTGAATCTCATAGGAGACTTTTGAGCTTTCCTGGATCTGGATGTCTGTATCTCTCCCAAGATTTGGGAAATTTTCAGCTATTATTTTGTTAAACAGTTTTTCTTTGCCTTAGCTCCATTTCTTCATTCTATGACACTCCTATAATGCAAATATTTGTTTGCTTAATGGTGCCCCATAAATCCCATAGGCTTTCTTCATTCTTTTTTATACTTAGTTTTTTTCTTTCATCTGAGTTATTTCAAAAGACCCGTCTTCAAGTTCAGAAATTATTTCTTCTGCTTGATCTAGTCTGTTGTTGAAGCTCTCAATGGTATTTTTTATTTTTGTTTATTTATTCCTCAACAGAAGCCACATTCACTGTATTTTTTATTCATTGTACTTTGTTCATTGAATTCTTCAGCTCCAAGATTTCTGTGTGGTTCTTTTTTATGATATCTATCTTTTTGTTGAATTTCTCATACAGATCATGAATTGATTTCCTGCTTTCATTGAATTGTTTGTCTGTATTCTCTTATATTTCACTGAGTTTCCTTAAGATCATCATTTTGAATTCTTTTTCAGGGATGTCATAAATATCATTTTTGGGAGGATCTGTTAATGGAGACTTACTGTGTTTTGGGGGAGGTGTCATCTTTTCTTGCTTTTTTGCTTCTGTGTCCCTACATTGGTATCTGTCCATCTGATAATACAGTTGCTTTTTCCAATTTTATGGAGTAGCTTCTGTAGGAAGAGGCTTTTTCCTATATATGGGTCCTAGGGTGTTGGTTGGGAATGGTGCATTGACTTTGGTTCTGGATGAGTGGACTCAGTAGTGTGGTCTTCATAAAGATTCTTCAGCTGTAATCCTTACCTGCAATGCCTGCGATTAGCTCAGTGTCCCAGACTGCAGTCTATGACTGTGGTGGTATGGTTTTGAGGGGGTCGAGGCACTAAGCTGGTTGTTGGCTGGACATGTGCAGGTGTGGCAGGCCAGCAGATTATGTGGTGGGCTCTCCTTAATGGCATAGTCACCACGGTGCTATTTGTCAGATCTGGGTCAGGTGCGTATAGGTTAGGTAGCTGAGTGGCCATTCTCCCCAGTGGGGTAGGGTCCCCTCCAGGCTTGCTGTCAGGCCAGGGAAGACATACATGACCTTGTTGCTGCACAAGATCCCTTCCTGTGGTGCAGGGCCACCTCAAAGCTGGCTGTCAAACCAGGGGTGGGTAAATGGCCAACAGTTGTGCACAACTGTCTCTGGTGAGGTGGTGCTGGCTATAAGGACAAGGGCAAGCACATGTGGATAGCCACTGCTGGTAACCTTCTATGGTGGGGTGATGCCACCTTGCCAGCTGTCAATCCTGGGACAGGTGCTTGCAGGCCAGAGGCTATACACAGCTCTCTCTGGTGGGGTGGGCTGACTGTAGGCCAGCTGTCAGGCATGGGGGTGGGTGCCTGTGGGCCTGATATCTGCACATGAACTTCCCACTACTGCACAGGTGGCCTGTGTCCCTGGGTGATTAGGTACCTCATGGATTTGGGCATGGGTGTCCCAGTTGTTCCTTTAGGCCTAGGTTCTGGGTAGCTGGGGTACTGCAGGCACATGTGGGAATTTAGTGTAATGAAAGCAAGGTGTCAGGGATGGATTGGCGGAGGGCAGTACACACTCCAAATGTGGGTCCAGTTTCAAGATAGTGTTGTGCTGTAGCAGCTTAGATCCTGGGGGTGGGAGGTGTCAAGGGAGTTCTTATTCTGGGAAATGCAAATGTAGCTGTTTAGACTCCCGGCAACTGTTCACACTGGACTTAGGGCCTGTGAGGACTGGGGACCCTCCTGCGGCAATGACTCCCGGAGTCTGTGGCAGTGTGGGGACTGCCAAGGGTCTGCAGCTTACTTTTTCCCTTAAGAAGAGGTCTCTCCAGCTCTGACCTGATCCCAGCGAGGAGATAGTGTGGCAGAGGCAGGATTCCTTACTCCCCTTTCTAAGGAGCGAGCTGTCCTAGGCTTCTGTGATCCACAGGGGTTTTGTGGTTTTCCTGGTGCTCTCCAGCACATTTCCTCAGTCACTCCAGTCAGAATATAGCTATGTATTCATTGTTCATTTCTTTGGTGTTAGGGGAATGAAAGCCAGGCAACTCTAGTTGGCCATCTTGCTGATGTCACTCTCACTGGGCCAAGGTCTTGATAAAATGTTGATTTGATTGTGTCATAAGACCAAAAATTGCTTCAAAATAGAAAAAAGAAAAAATCAAATTAATCACGATTTTTAATGTAAAAGTCTTTATATAATGTATATGAAAAGATAATTCCCTTGTCATTATTTTGGTAGATTGAAAATGAAAACATTTGCTGGGTACAGTGGCTTACTCATGTAATCTCAGAACTTTGGGAGGCTGAGGCAGGTGGATCACCTGAGGTTAGGAGTTTGAGACCAGCCTGGCCAACATGGTGAAACCCTGTCTCTACTAAAAATACAAAAAAAATTAGCCGGGGGTGGTAGTATGCACCTATAGTCCCAGCTACTCAGGATGTTGAGACAGGAGAATCGCTCGAACCCTGGAAGCGGAGGTTGCAGTGAGACAAGATCGCACTTCTGTACTCCAGCCTGGGTGACAGAGTGAGACTCTGTTTCCAAAAAAAAAAAAAAAAAGAATTAATAATTGTTAATCATTTTAGTTTGGCTGTAGTTTCCGTTGTTTGGAGTTGGTTTCAGTTCATTTTATTTTATCCAGAAATAAGAACATAAAATTATCCTCTGTAAATGATGCATTGAGTCTGTTCATTAATATCTAGAGAAACAGAGATTAAATGCCTAAAATGTCTAAAAAGTGCATAGGTGGAGAAACATAAAGAACTATGAGAAGATTTTGTCTTCTATGGAGAGACTCCTGACTCCAGCAGGGCATGAAAAGCCAACCGTAGAGTGGAGTCCTTAGTCTACATTACAGTTGTCATTTCCCTCTCAGAATTTCTACCTACTGTTTAGTGAAATATGTCTACAAAGGTGGAGTGATGTAATGCTGTTGGCTTCTTAAAAGAGCCAGGAGAATCCCTCCTTCACCCTGGTGTGAATGCAGGCTGTTTGCCCTGCATTTCTGCTTTGGGGAAGCAACAACTGTGCCATAACCATGTTTAAGCCAGGCTTGCCTGGCATGAGGTTTGCCAAAGGAATAAGGACAGAAAGAAAATTCTGTAGCTTAGTTTAGGGGGGAACATTTCACCAGGTAGGCTATGAAAGAGGAAGTAATCGAAACCTAATAATATAGATTGAGGAGATTAAAATAAAGGATAGTGAATTAAATATTATATCTTTCAGAAATGTCATATTTTTTACACTCAGAAGATTTGTAGGGCCCTATGGTCACTTTCTCTACATTTATCCACATGTACATCGTCTGTGACTCATAGCTGAAATATGTTTATATGAATTTTTTCCAATATGATATGGAAAGTCAGGGCTAGCAAATGTAGGAGGAACGTCAGGTAAGGCATTTTGCTCTTCTTCGCATTTAACCCCACCTCTGTGCTTTGCAGAAACTCAGTCATAGAGTCAAGAGCAGGAATACAGATTCACAGAAAGAATGAGCATGTGAGGAAAGTCCTCAAGCTAGAATTGACCCCTGGCAAATTTGGCTAAGGGGACAGAAAGTAGAAGGTGTGCCGAATTCCCATTCCCTTTCTCACGCTCTGTGAAAAGGCCTGTTACTAGTGATGAGCACCTGATGGTTTTTCAGCTTGTACTTCAAAAAATGTGTCCTCATGACATAGTATAATAACTTGATTAAGGCTGGAAAGTAACTAAAACAGGCAGGTCTTCCTCTAATCGCTATGCGATATTAATTTAATGAAGCCTCCTCTTGCAAGAGAATTTCATTGGTTTGTTTAAAAACAAAACTACAGGCTTGCTATATTTATTTCATTCATTATGATGACCACAAAGCATTAGCCTTTTTTCAAACACTTTATTTAAACAAAATGATGAAATCCTCACAAGTCATGTCAGAGCAGTTATTGCGTATGCCTATTAATGAAGGTCTCAGTACAAAGGCTCCTCAGCATGAGCCACCTGTGTGGAGGCTGCATGCAAAAGGACTGACTCCTGATCAAAACCTGGAAAATGCTGATGGAGGCTGAAGGCAGGTAGAGGTGTCTTTTGTCTTTTACAGGGAACATTGCCCTATAACAGAGTTAATAATGCCATTTACAAACTGGAGCTTATATTTTTTCCTACCAAATTGTGATCTACTATGAGACTGACTTAGGGCTCAGATAAAGTATAGAGGCATAGCTTTGAGAGTGAAACCTACATGGTTTGTGGCCATTTCCACTTAGAAATATTAACTTTCCCCTAAGTTCAACATGACCCAAACTGGACTCCCTATCCTCTGATGGAGCTCTCCAGTGCTCTTCCAGGCCTCAAAACTCTGCATCATGAAGTTCCTTTGGATTCATTTCTCTTTCTCAGTGTCTGCTTTCCTTCAGTTCTTTCTTTTCCTCCCTCCATTTCCGTATCTGGTGGTCACTTCAGGCCCCTTAGCACCTTACGTCTGAACTGCTGACTCTAGGTCCTCATCCACTTGGGCCCACCAGGGGCTGCCATGCTTGTCTTTCTCCAACACTGCTGCAGATCATGTCACCTCCCTGCTCAGAAACCTTAAAAGGTATCGTATTTCCCATGACATCACATCTAAGCTCTTGACTTGCCTCTCAAGGCTTTCCCCAAACGAGATCAATCATACTTACTCAACCTCCCATGTATCCATTCCACCAGTCTTCTTCATGCCTCATAACTCCAGTTCGAGTCCTGTACCTGGTGTCATTTGGTTGCCTTTCTTCAGTTGGTTCCCCTCACCCAGAATGCCTTTTCATGGCCCTCATCTTATTAAATCCATCCTTTAAGGCTAGTACTGTGTTATTCCTGTGGTCTTCTGACTGTACACCCTCACTAATCTCTTCCTCTTTGAACTCTTAAAGCATTACACATATCTCAACTACATACTTTAGCAGCTAATTATATGCCTGTCTGCACATTGGTGATTGTTTTATAGACAAGCCTATAAGCTTCTAGATGTCAAAATAAGTCATATGTTCTCTATCCATTCCATACTGAGTACATGGTAGGTGCTATATAGAAGATACTAATTGTTTCGCATCTTTTCTGTGCAGGTTGCGTTAATAGAAGAATTCTTTTCATATTTTGTTTTCAATTACTTATAAAGTAATAGTACCAAACAAATGTTTATAATATAAATGATTGCTAGAGAATTAGATTAGTATTAGATTATAAGGGTTTTATCTGCTATCAGCCATAATACTTCTGAAGGAAGGAAGGAAGTGGGAGAGGGAGGGAGGGAGGAAGAGAAGAAGGAAGGAAGGAAGAGAAGGAACGAAGGAAGGAAGAGAAGAAGGAAGGAAGGAAGAAAAGAAGGAAGGAAGAGAAGAAGGGAGAAGAAGGAAGGAAGAGAAGAAGGAAGGAAGGAAGAGAAGAGAAGAAGGAAGGAAGAGAAGAGAAGAAGGAAGGAAGGAAGAGAAGAAGGAAGGAAGAGAAGAAGGAAGGAAGAGAAGAAGGAAGGAAGAAAAGAAGGAAGGAAGAGAAGAAGGAAGGAAGGAAGGAAGGAAGGAAGGAAGGAAGGAAGGAAGGACGGACCCAGAGCTAGGGTGCTTGTATTTTAAGTATTTATTCAAACGCCACCTTCTCAAAAAGGACTACTTCTACGCAGGCCATCCATAAATGGTAGCTATTATCATATGGCACTAATCATATACATACCTGTAAATATTATAACAATATCCCCTTGTATTGTCTTCACACCTCCATCCTTCTTCCTTCCCTTTTACCCCAAACTGAGTTTCTTAATGTGAGACACCTGTCCTTTAATACCTGAATCTGCAAAGCTGGCAACGAATAAACGCTTGTCGAATGAATAAATGAAATACAGGAGCCCTCATGCAACCATGAGTGTGACATACTGTAAATATAGTCATGGAGGCAAATGACCATTGAGTCTTTTCATAAATTAACCTTTTTCTATTTTTAATTTTTTTTTTTTACTTTTAGGAGAGCCTAACTGTTAATCTATTCTATTTTCATCCTTTTACATAGACTTACATAGAAAATTACAGCTGAGTTTAGATCAGGAAAAAATGAATCATTTCTTGCCAAGCCTGGGGGATTTTGTAATATTTTTGTAAAATTAGATATCACTATCTTCTTTGTGTAACCCTTCTGAAAAACAAACACAATCTTTAAAAAATGGGCAAAAGACTTGAATGATATTTCTCCAAAGATAAACAAATGACTAACATGCATAATAGAAGATGCTCAACATTATTAATCATTAGAGAAATGAAAATTAAAATCACAATATGATATCACCTCATATCCATGAGGATAAGTTGGTGAAGATGCTGGGAAACTGGAACTCTTATGCACTGTTACTGGGAATATAAAATGGTGCAGCTACTATAGGAAAGAGTATGGCAATTCCTCAAAAAGTTAAAACTAGAATTACCATATAATCTACCAGTCTCAGGGTGTGTATATCCAAAAGTATTGAGAGCAGGATCTCAAAGAAATATTTACACACCCATGTTCACTGCAGCATTATTCATAATAGTCAAGAGAAGGAAAGAACCCAAATGTCCATCAACAGATAAATGGATAAAGAATATGTGCCATAATAAAAGGAACAAGATCATGTCCTTTGCAGGGACATGGATGGAGCTGGAAGCTGTTATCCTCAGCAAACTAATGCAGGAACAGAAAACCAAACACCACATGTTCTCATGTATAAGTGGGATGAGAACACATGAACACATGGTGGGGGAACAACTGGGGCCTGTCAGAGGGGGAGAGGGAGGGAGAGCATCAGGAAGAATAGCGAATGGATGCTGGGCTTAATACCTAGGTGATGGGTTGATCTGTGCAACAAACCACCATGGCATACGTTTACTCATGTAACAAACCTGCACATCCTGCACATGTACCCTGGGACTTAAAATGAAAGTTAAAGGGGGAAAAAAAAAAAGAATATGTGGCATATACATACAATGGGATATTATTCAGCCATAAAAAGAAAGAAGTAATGATACATATGCATACAACATAGATAACCTTGAAAACATTATGCTATATGAAAGAAGCTAGTCACCAAAAACAAATATTGTATGATTCCGCTTAGACGAGATACCTAAAGTAGTCAAACTCAGAGTCATAAAGTAGAATTGTGGTTGCCAGGGGCTTGAGGTGGCAGGAGGTGGGCAGAGGAGAATGGGAGTTTCTGGATGATTATAGATTTCAGTTTTTCAAGATGAAAAAGTTCTGGAGATCTGTTGTACAGCAATGTACATATAGTTAACGCTATAGAACGCTACACTTTAAAAATGGTTAAGATGGTACATTTTATGTTATGTACTTTCTACCACAGTTAAATTTAAAAAAAAAGAATAGCATTTCAAATGCATATTCACCATCACCAATACACTGACATGAGCCAGCAGATGCTTAATATATGTTTCTAATACTAGTGGTTATGATGAAAGAAACAGGAGAGCATTTTTTCCTGGTGTATATCAAAGACTTAAGTAATTAAGAGGTCTGATAGCAGTGTCATTATTTTGTGGAAGAATGCAACTTGTTATCAAGTACTGAAAACTTCTGACAAGACATCTAGCAACTAGAAACTGTAGACTAAATGTTATGGTAATTTATAATTATTGAATTATATTGATAAATTTAAGTGTCCATTATTTAAGTATTATGAGGTGAACATAGTTTTTGCCTTTTCAATTATTATGTTGCATGCTTGGACACATTTTTGTAATGGCACATGGGATGTAGTTTGTAGTGTATAATGTATACTTTTGTTTTAAAAAAAAGTAAGTAAATAAAAGCTGGAATTAAAACAAAACAAAACAAAACACGGAGCATTAAAGAAAATTGGCCTTGTTCACCAGAGAAGGAAAATCAAAGGTACCATATCCTTCTTTCTCTACCTACTTCCTGTCTACCTATAATCATATAATAAGATTTTTCATGCAATTTAATATATGCAGGGCAACTTTCTACAAACTACCTACTACTTCCTCTGTTGTCTTTTCAGCAATTTTGGTGTAGTGTCACACCCAAAAAAGGGCACACCTCTTTAACACTTTCAACTCTTGAATCAAACACGCCCTTATTAAATGTGCTTTTCATATAAACAGTCAGTGTCTGTCATTCAGCTCTGGGAGACAGCCGGCTCTGGCTCTAGGAGAGAGCAGCACTGCCAAAGGTGAGCTGATGAGAGCTCACCAGGGTGTGCTGGAAGGAGAAGGATGAGACAAGGGTATTTTGAGAAGTAAGAAGATTGATATGGTAATGCACACACGGCTACTTTTTACTACCCATATTCTCTTGGTGTATCTATAGAAAACAAAAAAGAAGCAACGCCATGGTAAGAAACTAACTGAAGTTTTTTTCTTTTCATTGCCTGAGACTTTGTTCTGGACTTACATAGTATTATTAATAACATCGAGTAACTTCACAATGTATTTATTGTCTAAATCTGGCAGTTTTGGTGGGGGGGGAGGGCTCAAAAATCTGAAGCATTTTGAATATATGGAATATATAGCTTGAAGCAGAAATAAAAATGACCAATATAGGATCTGCTACTGTCTGCGCTTTTCTAGGTTCTTTAAAATATTACAGGTAATCATTAACAAGCTGCTCTTCGTTGAATGTATTTGAGTTATTTCCATAAGTCGTTCTTACAACGTCTATTTTATAGGCCCGTTGTTGAGTATACTATAAATAACTTATTTAATCCATTTTTTCCTTGAGTTAAAAACAAAAATAAACCTTTTCCCCTTGTCCCATTTCCAAATTTCAAAGGCAAAGTGATATTCCACTCCTTGGAAAAAGACAGTAGGGAAACAATTGTTTTGAGAGTAAGGATTGATTTTTATTTTTCTTAATGGTAGGCAAAGTTAGAATACTGCTACACATTCTTTTAAAATGTAGGTTATCTTTCAAATGTGTTCCCAGTGGGTGTTGACAGCCGTCTGCCCTCACCAGCCTGTCCCTATAACAAGTTATTATGTATTGCACATACTTTCCCCAAACAAGATTTTATTAGGACAAAAAATTTATTGGAGACACTTGGCTTCTTACAACCCTGCTATTTAAGAAGTGGTTGGGATTGAAATAAATTATAAGAAAAAGCAATCTTGTAAACTTTTAAGAAAAAGAAGTTTACATAAGACCTATTAAACTTTGCTTCACCAGTTTGGTCATAGAGGCATAAGTATAAAGCCCGGATTAAGTGTTGGGCATTATGGTCCTTCCTTTTCTTTGTTAATACTTTAATACTTAACACTTTCCTTATCATTTGATATATTAAACACAATGGCTTAATAACTACACTGACAAATCATCTTTACACTAAGATATAAGTTCTTCATCTTCCCCTAGAAATCATAACAGAATTAATACCTTGTGACTTAAAAAAAAACAACAAAAAAAAACTTTTTGAAACGATTTGCCAAATTTTTTTAAATCTAGGTTTAAGAGCATCATGACTAGGAACCTGAAAAAATAATTTTAAGTTTAATTGAAATTTCTGATATTTTGGTCAACCATCTTATTAGAGACTAATTGTAAATATCTAAAAATGTACTAAGCAGATTACCTATAGCCTATGTACATTGACAGGTAAACTCAGGATGGGGAGAACAGCAGGAGGAGGTGTTTTGGCCAGGCTGATCATTTTGAAGGTGGTTTCTCTCTTGAGTTTTTCTGTGATATAAGATAAAGGTACATGGGAAGTACTGCAGATACTAACAGCATAGTGGCTAGTAAGACGACATTTTAATTTTCATTCGAAGTGTTGAAATGGGCAGGAACCTGCTGCCTGTGCCTCCAGGTGTAATCAGGACTAGAGCAGGGCAGGAGAGCCTGGCGCACAGGCTTGTCCACCTCAAGCCTGTACAGGAGTGGTGTTTGTAAAACGCAATCCAGACGCACAAGCCAAGGCAGAGAGAAGGCATCTGAGGCTCCCGCTGCCTGCCAGGAACACTGTAGTAAGAGGGTGATGAAATATTTCACTTTCCAAACCGAAAGAGCAGGAAATTTCTCACCATTGGCCCACTCCTGACACATGTAGTCCTAACCCCTGCCACCCTCCCCACTCCCATCACACCAGCCCAAGACAGTATCTAATGGAAGCGGTGAAGAATAAAACCAAATTCCATACAAGGGGAAATCAGGCCTGTCTTCCTGAGGGTAGAAAGGAATTGAGTGGGAAAAGACATTCGATGTTACCTGAAAACCCTTACAAGGATACTTTTATAGAATATATTCACCCCAACGAGAGGAAGTGTGAACTGCTTCCAAGTTCAGCAGTTCGATGTGGCTTTTTGGGCTCTCCTAGAATTGTCCTTCATGGCCCCTACTCCTCGGTCTCCATGGTCTATTTCCTGTCTTTTACACCTGTCCCCCTTCCCCCTGCACTCCCTAGCAGCAGGCTCTGCTTCCAGCTCTTTCTGTGTCTGAGGGGACCTACCTTGTTCATCCCTGTTCATGTTTACATGTGTGTGTGCACGCATGTGTGCGTGTGTGATAGTCAAATACAGCCCAATGGAACAGAACAAGCAATAGAAGAAGAGAAACAGCACAAACATTACTATGCATCTTCTAGTCCCACCAGCTATGTGTGACTGTTGGCAAATCCCTTTTCACCCTGCAGTTTTTTCAAATGTGAAATGAAGATAACAATTATCACCTCACATGACTGTTATAAAGTACTTGGCACATGCAAGTTCTTAAGAAATGTCAGCTGAGGCTGGGCGCAGTGGCTCACGCCTGTAATCCCAGCACTTTGGGAGGCCAAGGCGGGCAGATTGCCTGAGCTCAGGAATTCAAGAGTGGCCTAGGCAACATGGTGAAACCCCGTCTCTACTAAAAATACAAAAAAATTAGCTGGGCGTGGTGGCGGGTGCCTGTAGTCCCAGCTACTCGGGAGGCTGAGGCACAAGAATTGCTTGAACCCAGGAGGCAGAGGTTGCAGTGAGCCAAGATAGCACCACTGCACTCCAGCCTGGGCTACAAAGTAAGACTCCATCTTAAAAAAAAAAAAAAAAATCAGCAGAAATAAATCACAAAGAGGAGAAAATGAAAGGCCAACAGGTATATAAAACATAGTCAATGCCATTAGAAACCAAAGAAATGCAAGCTACCTAGTTTTGCAAAATATAGCTTACACTAGAAAACTGTATGAACATATAAATGCAGGGTATAATGACTAATTATAAAGCAAACACCTGTGTAACTAGACGTAATTCAGGAAATAGAATATTGCTGCCACCCCTTAAGTCTCCTGTTGGTCTCTCTGATCAGGTTTTGATCACAATCCCTAAAGACACAATCCAGAATGCCATAATCCTGAATGGGATTGTGATCCAATCCCATTAGGAATGTCTTATGGAAATAATTAATGATATGGGTAGAGATAAGCTAGGAATACATTTTCTGCAGCCTGTGATACATTAAAAATTATATAAATGAGCAACTGTAGCAATTGTGGTATATCAGCATAATGGAATTTAATGTGACCATCAGAAATATTAATATAGCGCACACCTGTAATCCTAGCACTTTGGGAGGCTGAGGTGGGTGGATCACTTGAGGTCAGGAGTTCGAGACCAACCTGGCCAACATGATGAATGTCCATCTCTACTAAAAATACAAAAATTATCCAGGCATCATGGTGCACACCTGTAATCCCAGCTACTCAGGAGGCTGAGGCAGGAGAATCACTTGAACTTGGGAGGCAGAGGTTGCAGTGAGCCAAGATCATGCCACTGCACTCCAGCCTGGGCAAAAAAGTGAGACTCCATCTCACAAAAAAAAAAAAAATCAATATAGAGGTATATTTATTGGCTTGAAATCAGTGAAAGGACAACATACCAAATAACATATACAAAATGATACTGTGTAATGCCCTGGGGAAAAATAAGTCAAGAAAAAAATAGTAACAATTATATTTTGGGATGAAAAAAATTAAGGATAATTTATATTTTTTTCATTGTAGTTATTTATATATTCTGACTTTCAAATGTAAATATATTTTTTTTGCATGTGTGTGTGTGTTTTTTTTTCTTTTTTTTTTTTGAGATGGAGTCTCTCTGTCTCCCAGGCTGGAGTGCAGTGGCGTGATCTCGGCTCACCGTAACCTCCGCCTCCCAGGTTCAAGCAATTCTCCTGCCTCAGTCTCCCAAGTAGCTGGGATTACAAGTGCTGGCCACCATGCCCGGCTAATTTTTTTCTTTTTTTTAGTAGAAACGAGGTTTCACCATGTTGGCCAGGCTGGTCTCAAACTCCTGACCTCGGGTGACCCACCCACTTTGGCCTCCCAAAGTGCTGAGATTACAGGCGTGAGCCACCACGCCCAGCCTGTGTGTGTTTTTTTACTTAAAAATTTTTAAATTTAAATTTAAATGTTTACTTGACAAATAATTGTATATATGGGGTATAATGTGATGTTTTGATGTATACATCGTTATATACATTGTGTTGTATACATGGATGTATACATTGAAATTATTATATCCAGATAATTAACATATCCATCAACTCAGATACTTATTTTTTGTAATGAGAACATTTAAAATCTATCCTTTTAGCAATTTTTAAATATATAATACATTAGTATTAACTATGATTACCATGCTGTGCGATGGATCTTGAAAACTTATTGCTCCTGACTAACTGAAACTATATACCCTTTGACCAACATCTCTCCAAACTTCTCTCAACTCACAGCCTCTGGTAACCACTATTGTACTCTCTACTTCTATAAATTTGACTTTTTAAGATTCTAAATATAAGTGAAATCATGTGTTATTTATCCTTCTGTGTCTGGCTTATTTCACTTAGCACAGTGTCCTCCAGGTTCATCTATAGTGTTCCCAATGACAGAATTTCCTTTTTTATAAGGCTGAATAATAGTCCACTGTGCATATATACCCCATTTGCTTTATCCGTTCATCCATTGATGGACACTTGGGTTGATTCCATATCTTGGCTATTGTGAATAATGCTGCAATGAACACAGTGGGGCAGATAGCTCTCCAACATACTGATTTCATTTCTTTTGGGTATGTACCCAGAAGCAGGATTGTTGGCAGTTCTATTTTTGTTTTATTGAGGAAACTCCACACTATTCTCCATGATGGCTAAACTAATGTATATTTGCACCAACAGTGTATGAGAATTCCCTTTCTCCACATCCTCATCCACACTTCCCCACTTCCCTGTCACCTTTTAGATCACAGCCATTCTAACAGGTGTGAAGGGATAGTTCATTGTAATTTTCATTTTCATTTCCCTGATGAATAGTGATGTTGAGCACTGAAAAAATAAACCTCTTGGTTATTGTATGTCTTCTTTTGTGAAATGCCGGTTCAGATTGTTTTTCCGTTTTTTGAATCAGATGGTTTGTTTTTGTTTGCTGTTGAGAGGTCTGAATTCCTTGTCTATTTTGGGTATTACTCCCGGATCCAATGGAGGATTTGCACATGTTTTCTCCCAATCTGTAGGTTTTCTTTTTACTCTTTTGTTTCCCTTCCTGTGCAGAAGCTTTTTAGTTTGATACAATCCCATTTGTCTACTTTGTGCTTTTACTGCCTGTGCTTTTGGGTCAAAAGTATATGTATTTCATGGTTTTCTTTGCCATTTCCCTTCTCTTCCCCAGAGATTGTATGAGGCGCTTTTACAAACATTTCTGTTGATCCTTAAAATAATCCAGAGGAGGAACATTTTAGAAACTAGATTTTGGGGAGTCATGTGAGAAAGAGAATAAGGCTAGAGACGGGCCTTTGTTTCTATCTGAAAGTTGCTTCCTCAGGTTTGGTGATAGGTGATTGCCCCAAACCACTGTCTATTCCGTGATACACTGTTGTCTGACTTGTGATTGTTGATAGGCTGGAGGATAAAGGATTTCTGGAAAATATGTAAATTTGATAAATATTTAAGTTCCTATTGGTACCAAGTATTGATGAAGAGTTAGGGACACAGGTGAACAAAATAACATTCTTGTCCTCATGAAGCTTATGTTCTGTAAGCAGACACAGACAATAAAGAAATATGCAAATATATATGCAATATGGTTTCAGGTAATATTAAGTGCTATGAAGAAAAATAAAGGAGAATAGATCATCAAAAGTGAGAGTGCTGTTTTACATAGGGTGATTCAAAAGTGTTCACCCTGCCTAGTTTGCATATCCCCCATACCTTATGAGCTGCAAAAATAGATTAAAAAAAGACTAGGTTTATATTGTTTTCTTTATTCTAGCCATGACACATTAAAGATGAGTGCTCATAAGCAATGATATGCCAAGTTCTGCAGACAAGTTAACTCTATTAGAAACCACATCTGATAAAGCTATTATTTTCATCTCCTCCTCACCAATTGAGAACCATAAATTCATTGTGTTATTTACTTAGCTTCTATAATTTTAACTTGAGCAAAACATCAGCAAAATATTGCACTGTTAATAAAGCCAGCCATCACTGTCATAGGCCACTTTGTGCTTTTCAAAAGAAGTTCACACATATCATTTCATATGAATTTCTCAATACCCTGTATGATAGATGCACAACTTTTGAGAGGATAAATGATTTGATCCCATTTAGTAGTATTCCTGACTTCTGTTCATAAAAGTGTGAAATCTGCTTCTTAATTTGAAAAGTATTGGTAGAAAGTCAACAATTCTTACTAGAAACTACAGGAAACTAAGACATTTCTAGGCAGTGTATATTAATTGGAAAGTAAAGATTGTTCCATTTTCTAGGAATAAATCCACACTTAAAAGCATGGCTAAACGGACCTGAAGTTATGAGGTCTCAAGGTCACTAGAAGCCTCAGAGCCAGCCTAGCTAGAGTCCGTGCTGTGTTGGAGAGGCTTGTCTGCTCCTCTTGTTCAGCTCTCATTTCTCTTCTGGGTCCCAGTCAGCCCTAGGGCCCCTGACTTGGCTGTAGCTGTGCCTGGTTGGTTCAGGCAGGCTATATCAGTTGTTTCCAAGGGCCACTTCACCCTCTTCCCCCCAACTTAATCCCCATCTCCCTCATCATTTCATCTCTACATAGATGACCCAACTGAAGTTTAGTCCTTGGTTCTTTAGTACTTAGATTCTGAGACTCACCAGTGGCTTTTAAGTGTTTTAAAGTAACCATTCTTGATCTTTGACATGAATTATTGCACAAGTCATTCTTTCTAAATTGCATAAGGAATTTACTTTTTGGGTTACAAGTTAATAAAAAGGAACTAATTTGACTACTACAAGGAATACATTTCCATTTTCCAGTTTGGCTAAACTTTAATTAGGAACTAACTTGTCAGTAATTTGATGATGTTAATCAGGATATGCATACAATCCAGGAGGTAGAATAAGAAATACTTTTGCTATAAATTTCAAACTCCTCTATCTCCTTTTAGTTACACATCATGCATAAGAAAAAAAAATCACCAAATTAGGATAATACGTCCCAACTGTAAAGCAAATTAATTCAGCTGGATAGCTCTGTGAGAAAAAGAAAATGTTGGGGAGACTATTCAGAGTACAGGTAGAGAAAGCTTCTGGGGGTACTCGTTAGTCATAATTAGGCACACAGTAGAATTAGTCAGGATCCCAGCACAGGAAACACATAGCATGCTCAAGGTATGTAATTAAGGAAAGTAGTGAAGGACTATTTACAAAGTGTGGGCAAGGGTTTTAAGGAAGCCAAGAGGGGCTAAAAAAAACCTTAGGCTTCAGGGTTCTTCATTCACATGGCCTCTTCCAAGTCCCTCTCCTTACAATCTATAATCCAGAATTTTGTGTTCTTTGTCTTAAAGAAAACTCTCAAAATTACATGTGCCTCATGCCCCACAAAACTTTATTCTACCTCAAGCAATAGCTAATGAAGCCTTCCCAGCTGGCACCTGGTGAGATCCTTTCCCATCTTAGGCCTGAAGGAGCAAGAGGGGAAAGCGGCTTGGGAATGTGGGGAGAGAGAACAGCAGTGGAGGTGGGCTGCCTGGCAGAAGCCCTGGTCACACCCAGCGACACCCAGCCCAGAGCCCAACTAAGAGATGGAGAGATTAGCGGGGAAATCAGGGCCTCCCACTGGCTGAACCTAACCAAATCCTAAGGGCAAGAAAGTCTGTTTCTACCTTTCTATCGTAACTGGGAGCCTGGGGCACAGACAAGACTGAGGGAGGGTGAGCCTACAGAAAGATCCAGCACACTCTACCTATAGTTACCTGGATTCTAAAGACAGAATTCCATCACAAGAGAGGGCTCATTGGCCGTTTATGCTATCACATCCATTGCTGTACTGCATGGCCTAGGAGAAAGCATGTAGGCCATACCTTCATAAAAGTGACACATTAATCATTCTAGTAAAGTCTTATTTTTCTAATGATACATTATAATTTCTAATGGGAAAAAATATTGAGCTACCTTTTAGAAAGCCTGATTTGTGTCTTAGAAAAAATAATTTGATTCTACAGGCCACGGGTTGCCTCTTTAAGGTGAGGAGAAAATTCTGGCACAACGTAGATGCTCAATAATTATCAGTGGAATGAATTGAGTAAATGATCCTACAATTCAGACATTCCATGATCTTATCTTTTTTCTTCCTTTCTGATTGATTAAGTGTCAATGGCTTGAAACAATTAGGTTTCACTTTGTCTCTGTCAAAATATAAATGACTTAAAGACAATATCAACCCGAAACTGGGAGTCTGCTTTTTAAGAGAAGAAGAAGAATGGGGAGAATGAGAGTTTAACTTTTATAGTTGATGGCTTTTGTATTCAGTGATGCCTCTTTTTCAGGACACAGGTTAATCTGGAATTTAAAATGTCTGTCACTATTCTTTCACCCAATAGTGTACCTTTGATTGTACCCAACAGGATGCTATTGTTGTTTGACCTGAAATGACAGCATTAGAAAAAACAAAAACAAAAAAGCAACCATTGAGGTGTAAGTAGAGAGGCATGTGTTACATGATGTTGAAATGACAGAGGAAAGATTTTTTAAGAAAAATAGCATCAGAGATAGGGTGGGCACTGGAAGTGGTGACAAATATTAGAAGCAGCATGGGGCAAGCAAACATTCCACCCTGGGAGACTGGGAGGAGTGACATCAGAAAAGAAGGTTCTGAAGCCCTAACATCAAGGATTATTGGTTGCATCATATGAAATTGGACCATAGATCAAAAATAGGTTGGACCATAGATAAAAATGGTCAAATGTCGCAATTTCATATACCTTTTCATAAGAGACCTGCTTACTACTGGACAGTGTTATAGTCTGTGGCTCATTTTGTATAAGCCTTAGTCTTCACTCCTTGTAATAGCCCTGGAAGAAATCACTATTGTAGCACAAATGTAATAACAGAGGTGCATAGTTGTCTCCAGAACCATAAAGAAGTAGCTAAATTATAATCTAGTATACTCTTAGAGAACTGAATCGTATATAAGAGAAAAATATTTTGAAAGTTAAAATGAAAAGCTTCTGTGCTTAATAGATCAGAGTTCATTATGTGAACATTTCTTTATTTTTTTGCAGTGTGTGTGTGCATGTGTGTATTTAGAATATGCCACATATATTATCCCAATTAATATCAAAAAGGAAAACACAAATGGAAAGGTGGGGAGGATAGTTAACTTATTTTTAATGCCTATTCTTAATCAATGTCTATGGTATCAGGGATTCATATGTGGATCCTCCCTTAAACTTAACTTCATCTGCGTGGTGTTTTTGATACTGAGATGATATTTTGCCATACACTTATCATGGGAAAATACAATTTTAACTTTAATTCTAAAAGTCTTCAGAATGAATATCCTGGAAGTTATAAAAAAAAATGATGTCTCATAAAAGTCTTTCTTTAAGATGGACTGGAGTGCAGTGGTGCAATCTCGGCTCACTGCAACCTCTACCTCCTGGGTTCAAGTGATCCTCCCGCATAGGACGACAGGCATGCACCACCTCACCTGGCTAACTTTTTTTTTTTCTTTTTGAGACAGAGTCTCACTCTGCCAGGCTGGAGTGCAGTGGCACCATCTCAGCTCACCACAACCTCCGCCTCCCAGGTTCAAGCAATTCTCCTGCCTCAGCCTCCCAAGTAGCTGGGACTACAGGCACGTGCCACCATGCCCGGCTAATTTTTTGTATTTTTAGTAGAGGCGCAGTTTCATCATGTTAGCCAGGATGGTCTCGATCTCCTGACCTCGGGATCTGCCTACCTCAGCTTCCCAAAGTGCTGGGATTACAGGCGTGAGCCACCGCACCTGGCCCAATTTTTGTATTTCTTAGTAGAGACAAGTTTCACCATGTTGGCCAGTCTTGTCTTGAATTCCTGACCTTAAGTGATCTGCCGGCCTCAGCCCCCCAAAATTCTGGGATTACAGGCATGAACCACCATGCCTGGCCTTGGTTTTCTGTGTGTGTTTCTCCTTTTTCTCCTCCTTCCCTACTCCCCATCTTCGTTCTTTAGTTAGCTGTCACGAGTCTAAAGTCTTTCTTGCTTCTATTGAACAGAATTTTTTAACCCTTATTTTAACTTTTAAAGTTGAAGTGTAAAGTAGCTCAAATTCCTATATTTTTAAGCCACACAACTCATGTTTTTTTTTTTTTAACAAAAAAACTACTCAGAAAAAAAAAGTTGCTCTCTAGCGCAAACACACATATGCGTATGTTGTGAACAAGTAACATGGCCAATCCTATCATTTACAGTAATATCCAGTTGACTCATTCCTCATGTGGCTGAATTGAAGAGCTAAGGTATCTTTCAGAAATCAAAGTGAGAGCTCTTGGGGAATCAAAGTGTTTTTTAAAATAGTTATTTTTGCACATTGATGACCACATTTTAGAAGGATGCCCAGGTGAGTACGTGTAACAAGATTTTGTTCCGCTTTCCTGAGTCAGATTTGGGCTGAGAGGCAGCAGTAAACCTGTGTACCAGTATCTCCATCAACACGTGGAATCCTCATTCCGGCAGAATAAAGCTGCCAAGTCTTGACCACACTAAGTTTTAGGCAGATAAGATTTTCATTCTGATTTGTTTGGAACGATGTTTCTAGCTGTCTCCAAGAGCATTGACAACTCCCTTTTTGAAAGGGAGGAGGGATGTTACTAATTCTTTAGTCGCAGCAAATACTTTATGTCCACCTCTAGCTGTGAGTCCCCCTGCTAGCTGTTGGGAAGGCAACAGGACATTTTTCCTGTTCTCAAGCAGCTTACATTCACTGGGGAATGGAAAGGTGGGAAACATAGGAAAACTTCTTTATTTTTGTAAGAAACATCACTTTACTTAAAATGTTATTAGATTTCTTTTCTTTTCTTTTTTTTTTTTTTGAGATGGAATTTCGCTCTTGTCACCCAGGCTGGAGTGAAATGGTGTGATCTCAGTTCACTGCAACCTCTGCCTCTCACGTTCAAGCAATTCTCCTGCCTCAGCCTCCCGAGTAGCTGGGATTACAGGCACCCGCCACCAGGCCCGGCTAATTTTTGTATTTTTAGTAGAGACGGGGTTTCAACACATTGGCCAGGCTGGTCTCGAACTCCTGACCTCAGGTGATCCGCCCGCTTCGACCTCCCAAAGTGCTGGGATTACAGGTGTGAATCACTGCGCCCAGCCTAGATTTCTTAAAGATGTAAATAGATTATAAACATAAAACAAATGTCAGTGACCCATAACTGTATTAAAATTTTAAAACTTAGTTTTTTCCCCATAGTTACTGTAAAAAGGAAAAACCTTTAGATAGTTCAATTTAGCAGAATTTATTTAAGCAAGGAAAAAAAGAAAAATTCATGATTCGGCCAGCTTCAGAACAAGAACGGTTTCAAAAAACTCTAACATTTACATTATCTCCTTAACCAATGGGTAGCAAATGTTACTAAGTAACATTTACTAAGTGGTACCTGCTGATAGCAGGCGCTGTCACACCAGGAAGGTTGAGAATCAACCAACAGCACTGCAGCTAGTGCTGCCTGGGCCTCTACACGCTGCTGGAATACGATCTCGTGGATGGTTACATGTGCCCCTAATGAGCTGCATTTCATATTAGCCAACAAGAACACTCTAAAGCAGGTCCTAGCACACAACCCATGTGCTGCCTCTACAATAGCCCTGTTGTGGACTGCTCCATCCCAGTTGGACATGGATGATGCGAGGGTGCTAAGTGCAGGTTCTGCACTGTGAGGTGTGCAGGCTGCCTTAAGTAAGGTGGGCAGAAAATACACAGTAAAAAGGTACATACAAAGGAGGGCCCGGGATTGCATGTGCTCTCAGAACACCCAGACTGGGAACCCTCAGGAGCCTGCCCAGGCCTGTGGGAAAGCCAGAGGCAGAGGAATCTGAGGAAGCATGAAGAAGCGTGATGGTCGCTTGTGGCCTCTTTGCAAAACGCTCCCCTTCCTAGCAAATTATCATCAAGCCTGGAAAGGTAGTGGGTCTGTGGCTTCCTATCCTAGGTTTAAGACCCCAGACCCAAAGGCTCAAACCTAAGAAGGTGCCTCTCTGACAACTCCTGGGCCAGTTAGTTTTTTTGTTCTCCCTTAGCCTTAGTTTCCCCATGAACAATGGAAAGAAACAATCCCTGGTTGAAAAGAAATATGTATTGTATTTAGGAAGCGGTGTTTCTCAAAGATGTGACTGAGGACTTCACTCAGGAGGCATGAGGCATTCTGAGCCCTGCTCAGATGGTCCTGTTTGGAGATATGATTCTGGATATCCACAGGGACCTGGTCCTGTGGAGAAGACTGCATTCCCCTATAAATGAGTCTATCATTTGAAATGACATGAGATCCCTCATTAAGAACTGCATAATGTGGCTGGGCACAGTGGCTCACATCTATAATCCCAGTACTTTGGAAGGCTGAGGCAGGAGGATCACTTGAGCCCAAGAGTTTGAGACCAGCCTTGATAACATGGTGAAACTCTCTACAAAAAAGTTAAAAATTAGCTGGGCATGGTGGCACATACTTATAGTCTCAGCTACTTGAGAGGCTGAGGTGGGAGGATCACTTGAGCCCAGGAGGTTGAGGCCTCAGTGAGCTGTGATCGTGCTGCTGCACTCCAACCTGGTCAATACATCAAGACCCTGTGAAATGTGCACCCAAGACAGATGGATTGTACCACACAGTGCATTTCTATTCTTTATTTCCCAGGGGAAAAACTCTGTTTTTAAAGAGATTTTATGTTAACTTCATTTACTAATACCCATCTTAAATGTACAGTTTGATGAGTTTTGAAAGATATGTACTCATGTATAACCATCACTACAATCAAGATATAGAACTTTAACCCTCAACATTCCTTTGTGCCTCTTCCCTGTTGCACCACCACCACTTGCCACCCACTGTCCCCATGCTCAGGCAACCACCGACCTACTTTCTATCATTATACATTAGATTTGCACTGTCTAGAATGTCATATAAACGTAACCACACAGTATGTAACGTTTGGAGTCTGACTGCTTCTCAAAAGCATTTGGCATCCATATCTTTACACGTTTCGGAACTCTGTTTCTTTTTTATTGCTGAATAATACTCTGCTGTATAGATGTACCACAATCGGTTTATCTGTTCACAAGCTGTGTACAGCGACTTTGAGCTGTTTCCAGTTTTTAGCTATTATGAATGAATGAAGCCACTATGAACATTCATGTATTTTTAGGAAATTCAGCAGTCTGGCTGGTGATAAACAGGCTGCCCCTCTGAGGGGAGGAGGAGTCAGGTAGTTGAGCCAAGTTGAAGAGCAAGCAACCAGTTTTGTAAAAAGCGTCTAATAGCAAAAAAAAAAAAAAAAATTGTTTTAATGCCTATACTGAGCATGAAAAGGACTGCTGATCAAGCGTCTTTACTGCATGGGAAAAGCAGATTGCAACATCATTGGCAGGACAGAGTAATGCATATACTTAGTTGTTTTATTTTGACAGGGAATGGAATTAAGCCAAGACTCAAACCTATTTTCCCTGGCTACTTCTTCAAGATACGTTTGAAGGCCTGTCCAGACAGCAGAGACAAACAGCTCTATGTCAGAATCAGAAAGACTTTACCTGCGGTGGGACCTTGGACAGGGAGAAGTAACCTTGGCAAATGGGCATTAAAAAAAGACTACCTACCTAGCTGTTGGGAAGATAAAATGAAAGCGTGTGAATCACAAGGGCCTGACCCATAGGATACCTCAGTAAACATGTATTATGATTTAAAAATCTTGCCATACCTTTGACTTGTAAAATAATCCAAATGTTTCCTTAGGAATTTACAATATTTTAATTTTTTCCCTTAAATCATACTTCAAATTCTTCCCATATTATTTATATAACCATTGAAGAATCGATTAACCAAACTCTGGTTAGACTTTAGAATAGTTTATGACCTCAGGTACAAGAGCTCCGAGCGGCTGCATCATTGGTTCATGGCAGCAGCGGCAGCTGTCTAGTCCCAAAGCGCCCACCAGGTGCTTCTAAGACCAGGAGAATCTTAGAACCTTGAGAGCAAATCTGGTTCATGAGCACTTCCTTGGGAGCTGACTCTGGGGGTGTGTGACCCGCAGTCTGTTCCTCTGGGCCGACTGTGGTTCTCAGGTGGCTGCAGAACCTCTGTGGCCTCTGAAAGGGACCCCTGTGGCGGAATGAAAGGAGCATGGGGTGGGCAGGAGGCGACTTGGATTTGAATTCTGACTTTACAGCTCTGACGCCTCTACCCCCCGCCCGTCCCCCCCCCCACCTCAATTTTGTGTCTTTATGGGCTGGCTGAGTTTCCTTTCCTCATCTATGTGGTAACAGCATGACCTCACTGGGCTGTAGCGGGGTTACACTATGTTACAGTACCAGGACTGTCTCAACAAATGCTTGTTGACCTGTTAATTTCATGCGTTATCTTTGCTATTTCCCATCGCCAAAGTCCATTTGCTGCATGTAACTCAAACACAATGGAGCTACTTCAAAGGGTGATTGGCAAACCTCCCGTAGTTGGTACTATCCCGAATGTTCCTCTTCCAGGAAAGGTGGGGCTCTTTCCTGAGTCGCCAGGACTCAAGCTGGCACCCGGGTTTTGAATGTAAGAGTTCATTCTTAAGAAATACAGGAGCCGCACGTTTGGCCTGGTTTCAGAGGAGTCCTTACGCAAATACGCTTCCCTCTCCTAGGAGCCAGGCTGGGCTCGCTGCCCCTGCTCCCTCCCTTTCCCAGGCTCGCCTCCTCCTCTTCCTGCCCACCTCTGTGCCCCGCACCTACCCAGTCCCCATTCTGGCGAACCCGACCCTGGTGTGCCATCACGCCCATTGGCGGGTTTGCTTTTATTTGTTTGTTCTGCGCTCCCTCTGGCGCGGGCACCAGATGCTAGCCGTTTTGCTCCAGGCAATATACGAAGCCCTGGTTTTCCCCCTTACTGGGAGCGCTGCGGATCATTCCCAGGCGGCCTGGCACCCTCTCATGGGCGAGCCAGCCCCTGGGGCTCCAGGCGTGCGCCCCCGGAACCACACGAGTGGTAAGGAACGGGTCCCGGGGCTAAGTAGGCAGAGTCCCGCGCATCTTTCAGCCACGCCTCTTCGGCTCGAGGGGGCGGTGAGCAAAGGCGGTCACCCCGGTGACCTCGCCTGCTACCCCCACGCACTCGTCCGCGTTCACATGGTAGGAACTCCCACAGGCAAAAGCCTTTCCGGTGCGCTCAGCAGCCGCGGGATCACTCGGGTGTTTGAACGCTCGCGCCCTCCTCCCATTGGAGCTCGAGCTAAGGCGGGGCCCAGGTGCTCGCTTCCTCCGAGCTTGCTTAAGGTTTTCTTGTTGCAAGTACTGTATGTTGAACCCGGGTGGCTTCTTACTGTTCTCGAGGAGAAGGCTGCTAGAACTGGTTTTTTTTCTTCGTCCTTCCCGCCTACAAAAAGAAAGGGCGGTGTTTCGGGGAAAGTCCGCCTTAGGATACTTTAATGTGTTTACTGCTGCCCCATGGTCACCCGCACGGCTGTTTATAAATTGCATCTTTATTGAGGAAGAAGGTAAAAAAGCTAGAGAGGGCAAGGAACTATTTATTTTGTAAATGTGATTATTTGGACCGTTCAAATTTTCCTTCAAAAACAAGAATTCAAAGAAAATGCTATTCTAACTAGTGCCAGAAACTTAAGGCGTTCAAGAAAAATTCAAAAGTAAAACCAGAGTTTATTTTGTTGGAATGAATGTAACATAAACATAACTTTATCATTTTCAATTAAAAACTCTGGTCTGTTATCATTTTGGCTGGTAGTTCTGTAATGTACGTCTAAGGGGAAAAACACCAGATTCTCATATGTTCCCTCCTCATCCCTTTTATTTTTCAGTCCAGAGCACAACCTCCAGAAGAGAACAGAAGGAAGCCAGTTTTGGGGAAACTTGGCACTCTATTCACTACAGGAAGGAGAAGGAACAGTAGAAACGGGCTAGAGAGTCCCACCAGATCAAATGCCAAACCACTGTCTCCCAAAGATGTGGTAGCCTCTTCTAATCTCCCAGAGAGAGAGAGTGAGAAGAGCAGATCTCAGAGCAGCCAGCTGAAGCAAGCGGACACGAGCGAGGAGGGCTCCCCCCGGGAGGCAGAGGGCGAGCTCCCCGAGAGCGGTGGCCCCGCAGCCCCCCATGACGCCGAGCTGTCACCTCGCTGGAACAGCAGTGAAGCGGCTGTGGCTGTGCAGCAGTGCCATGAAACTGATTCACCCCAATTAGAACCTCTGGAGGCAGAGGGAGAGCCTTTCCCAGATGCCACCACCGCTGCCAAGCAGCTGCATTCCTCGCAGGGAAATTCCTCCAGGCAAGAGAACGCAGAGACGCCCGCCCGCAGTACGGGGGAGGACGCTTCACCAGGTGCTGGCCACGAACAGGAGGCTTTCCTGGGTGCGAAGGGTGCGCCGGGGTCGCCCACCCGGGAGCGGCCCAGGGGAGAACTAGGCGAGGCCCCTGACGGAGCCCCAGGTGTGTGTGCGGAAGAAGGCTCCCTGGGGCCCCGCGACGACGCCCGCATCCAGCCCCCCAAGGGTGCGTCTGCTCTGCCAGGTGAGCCTCCGGCCGAAGGTGCAGCGCACACGGCCAGCTCCGCGCAGGCAGACTGCACAGCCCAGCCCGGGGGTCGCGCCCACCCTACTAAGGTGCTAACTTTGGACATCTACTTGAGTAAGACTGAGGGGGCGCAAGTGGACGAGCCGGTCGTGATTACTCCCAGGGCGGAAGATTGCGGTGACTGGGACGACATGGAGAAGAAGTCGGGCGGCCGCAGGTCCGGGAGGCGGAGGAGGTCGCAGAAATCCACCGACTCGCCCGGCGCGGATGCCGAGCTCCCTGAGAGCGCGGCCAGGGACGACGCGGTGTTCGACGACGAAGTGGCGCCAAATGCGGCCAGCGACTGCTCCTCGGCGGAAAAGAAAGTGAAATCTCCGCGGGCAGCCCTCGACGGGGGCGTTGCCTCCGCTGCGAGCCCAGAGTCCAAGCCCGGCCCCGGCCCCAAAGGGCAGCTCCGAGGCGAGTCGGACCGGAGCAAACAGCCACCCCCGGCCTCGTCCCCCACCAAGAGGAAGGGCAGGAGCCGTGCCCTTGAGGCCGTGCCCGCCCCGCCCGCCAGCGGCCCGCGGGCTCCAGCCAAGGAGTCTCCACCAAAGAGGGTGCCAGATCCCAGCCCGGTCACCAAGGGCGCTGCGGCCGAGAGCGGGGAGGAGGCGACCCGGGCCGTCCCCCGCGAGCTCCCGGTCAAGAGCAGCTCGCTGCTGCCGGAGATCAAGCCTGAGCACAAGAGGGGCCCACTCCCCAACCACTTCGACGGCCGGGCAGAAGGAGGTCGAAGCAAAGAGCTGGGCAGAGCGGCCGGAGTGCCTGGAGCTTCCGACGCAGACGGCTTGAAGCCCAGGAACCAATTCGGCGTGGGCAGGTCGACGGTGACCACTAAAGTGACCCTGTAAGTAGCCGCGCAAGTCCCGGCTGAGTTGCTGTCCGCACACGTGCTGGGGGTCGGCTCTGAGAGGCTCGGGGTCTTTGCATTGTGGAAGAAATGTCTGGTCACTGAGCTTTCTCCTCCATGCTGAACTTAAGATAGTGAAGGGCCAGTTTACACAGTCAAGGTTTCAGATGACACCCGTGGCAGCCTCCTCAGTTAGTTCCCTTTTTAACACAAGATTTAAGTTTAACAAATGTAAAAATAGGATTTTCCTTGAAGCTCAAAGTTTATGTAGATGAGAGATAAGACCTCACGACCTGACATGAGCTGATTCTATTCTTTATTCAAAATGTACAAGGGTGTTCCAACGTGGGATGTTCTTAAAATACATGTGCTGTGAATTTCAAAATATGGAGCAAACAGTAACATGTTAAGTACGACCCAGTAGCTTTGACATGTGTGAGTTTTAAGAGAATTCACAGAACCTTTTATGGAACTCAGTGCATTTATTGGCAAAAAGTTTTAAACATACACACACACACACACACACACAAGAAAAGTTCCTAATACAAGTATCTTGGTTGCTTCTTCCCCTTTATAATGTTAGGGAGTCTGGTGATACTTTTGGACCCAGGTTGAAAAGTAGTTTTCAGTTGTTGAAATAAAGATCAATAATCATACAAAAGATTATTTGCTACATGAAAGCAGCTGTGACAGGTGTGAGTTTAAGATGATTCCAAAACATTTTATGGAACGTAGTGCATTATTGGCCTAAGCCTTTTTCAAAAAGTCCCTAATTCGTGTATCTTGGTTGCTTCTTCCTCTTTGTGCTGCATGAAAGCACAAAACAACTGTGACTACTTGCTGTTAAGTTTATTCATTTCACAAGTAATTTATTTAATACTTTCTGTGCAAGATATTGTGCTAGGCACTGTGGGGAAAAATCCCTACAACTGTGACTCAGGATATTGCCCTGAAATTTTTATAGCCCCATCTGGCACATAAGAAGCACACAAATCAAATAACAATACGAGATGGTATCTGATGAAATTGCCAAATGAATGTTACCATCTGTAAAGCCTGGGGAAGTGCTAGCAAGGAAGAAATCACTGCTGGTGCTTTGGAGGATCTGGGCCTTGTGCCTTGATCATAAATGCAATTCGTATAGGTGGACAGGATAGGCAAGGTACTCTGAAACTGGTAAGACCCTCCCTTCCCACACTTCTTCTCCCTTACCACTCCCACTTAGCACAGGTGAATAATGATTAAGTGCTTAAGTTTTTCCTCCATTCACATATTTGTTCAAAGAGTGGGTATTTTAACAACATTATCATTATAATTCTTGAACTTAATGGTTTCTTTCATTCTATTTGATTTCTTGGGTAAGTAAGCTTTAGAGGAACTCTGAGAGGGAAGTATGCTTAATGAATAACTTGACTACCTCACGAGCTGCCAACCAGGAGACCTTTAATATAGTCAGTGATTTATTCTGTAATGGTAGTTAGCAACAGAGAAATAAGCTGGGTGAATGATGCCTATTATTTATAGAAGACCAGTGTGATTGAATGCTAAAGCCTCCTAAATGTGAGCCTTAGAGAAACATTGCTGTGTACCTTATGAAGGATGGTTCACCTGTCTTCCAATCAGAAGACACCAGTAGAAAAACCAGAAATGTTACACTGTGAAAGAGCAGGCTAAACAAACAGGAAAGATGATCTTATAATGAAATTCTTCGTGTGCTGTTCTCTGTAATAGAACTAAACCAAATGTCTCTTTGCCAGTTCTGATTAATTTCTACCTAAAAATTTTCTTTACCAGACATTCAATGTATTTGTTTTGCATGGTGCCTTGCACATGGTCATTTGGCAAATTATTGACTTAAACGTTAATAATTATTTCTAGTCCTTTGACCCATTTCTTTGTGACTGATGGTTTTTTCAGACCCTTTAATTCTTCCTATGACCGTATCGCAAGATGTTAATCAGATTATTCTTTAAAACAATTTGAAACTGAAGAGTTAGAAAAACTATTTCATATTCCCTGAAAAATAATGCCACTGAAGTAACATGTTTCTTTATGCTGTTAGAAAAATTATTCCTTCAAGTTCTCTACCAAGTGCTGAATGTTGAAATTCTTAAAATGGTATATGTAGAATAAGGAGAACTTTCCTCTTATAATAGAACTATGGCTTTTTGGACTCCAAATTATTTTCCCCTCTCTCATAATGAAGGCATTACAACATGAATTATAGGAGCCTTCCTTTTAATCAGTCTGAACTAGGTTAATTGTAGTGACTCTTGGTAGCACAACTTAATAGCACAGAAAGTTTGGTTGTAAAATTTATTTTGATCTTGGTGTAAATCTTTAATGTGCAGATATGTGTTTCCTGTCCTTAAGGTAGCCTGCTAACCTGTAGTGTTTCCTATTTACATCATAAGATACACTTCAATATTTGAATTGAGTACCCTTCCTTGAACTGATTAGTGAGAATTTTTTAAAAGTATATTCTCTGGTATGTGACCATCCCTCATTAACTGATAGCAAATCAAAGTTTTCTATTTCTAATCATCTCACTGGTTTCATAATTTGATCTTTAAGGAAATGCTTATAAATTAATTTTCCTTTTAAATTTAAGGTATGGGCCTGCAATAAGGGAGCCTAAGTATCTTATGGAGATATTGGGGAAAGCAATGCCTAGGAGAAATTTATGAGCAGAGATCAAATTTATTTATTTATTTATTTATTTTTGAGACAGTGTCTCACCCTGTTCCCCAGGTTGGAGTGCAGTGGCATGATCATGGCTCACTGTAGCCTCGACCTCCCCGGGCTCAGGTGATTCTCCCACCTCAGCCTCCCTAGTAGCAGCGACTACAGGTGCACCACCATGTCTGGCTAATTTTTGTATTTTTTTAGAGACAGGATTTTGCCATGTTCCCCAGGCTGGTCTCAAATTCCGGGGTTCAAGCGATCCACCTGCCTCAGCCTCCCAAAATGCGAGGATTACAGGCATTAGACACTGATCCCAGCCTCAAATTTAGTATCAAATAAAATTTGAAAAAATTAAAATCTAAAATCTAAATTCTCAGTGCTGCTTTTGGAGAGAACTTGATGGTATCCAGCCCAGTTGTATTTTATCCAAAAGGATAAGGTGACTCACCAGCAGTCATACTGCCTGTCCCTTCTAGAAACTCCTTAGGCCCAAGCTTCTTTTTTTTTTTGAGACAGAGTCTCACTCTGTTGCCCAGGCTGGAGTGTAGTGGCACAATCTTGGCTCACTGCAACCTCCACCTCCTGGGTTTAAGCAATTCTCCAGCCTCAGCCTCCCGAGTAGCTGGGATTACAGGCATGTGCCACCACACCCGACAAATTTTTGTATTTTTAGTAGAGATGGGGTTTCACCATGTTGGCCAGGCCAGTCTCGGAACTCCTGATCTCAAGTGATCCACCCGCTTTGGCCTCCCAAAATGTAGGGATTACAAGCATGAGCCACTGCACCTAGCCAGGCCCAAGCTTCATGAAGGCCAAGTCCATGAAGGAGAGGCAGCATGGGATTTCAGTGTCTCCACTTGTATGTTCTCATTATCAAAGTGGCCTCTAAAGTCTATGTTATGTTATGGATCTCATGATAATTCACTGACTTTAAATGATAAAGATGGAAAGAACCAGAGGAGCTCATCCAGGCGGGTATAGTCCAAGCTTATCTGAGGAAGTAGAATAGTTTAGTGGTTAGGAGCATGGCATCTGAAACCAGAGCACCTGACTTCAAATTGTGGCCCTGTCACTTATTAGCTGCATAACCTCAGGCAAGTTCCTTCTTGACGCCTCAACCTCCTCAGCCAAAAATAGAATGTATAAAGTTGTATATGAATTAGGTGAGCCCGTTGAAGCATTTCTCAAGTTCTTGACAATCAGTGACTGCTAGTGGTTATGCTTTATCTCTCCCATTTTATAAACCACTAGACCAATGTGCAGTGGCACGACCATAGCTCACTGCAGCCTTGATCTTCTGGACTCAAGTTATCTCCCACCTCTGCCTTTGGAGTAGCTGGGACTACAAGCATGCACCACTTCACTCGGCTAATTTTTGTTCTGTTTTGTAGAGACTGGGTCTCAGTATGTTGCTCAGGCTGGTCTTGAACCCCTTGGCTCAAGCAATCCTCCCTCCTTCACCTCCCAAAGTGCTGGGAGATATAGATAGATAGATAGACAGATAGATAGATCTATATATGTAGATATATATAGATAGATATGTAGATATATAGATATCTATATAAATATATAGCTATATATCTATAGATATATAGAGATAATATATAAATATATAGATATATATCTATAAATATATCTATATCTATCTATCTATCTATCTATATGCTGTGGAACCCTTTCTTCTAAGAAAGTTTAAATAGGAGCAATAAATAAAACAGATACTGGGAGTGATTCTGGTTGAAAGGAGAGTGGACAGCCCCATCCCTGTCCCTACTTTCCCCAACTGTAGCCCTTGAAGAGAACCCCAGGGATTCCTTCAACTGTAAGTTGGGGGAAATAAAAACAACTCTGTTCTAAACCATCTCATTTTTTTAAAGATGAAGAAGGTACAGTCCAGAGAGGTAAAGTAACTTGACCAGGTTCACACAGATAATTAGCATAAAAGCCAGGACCAGAGCCAGAGAATGCCAAACAGAGCACATTTGTTTCTCTGAAAGAAAGCACTGTGTACATTCAAAGACTTATTATTTCCACTGGGGGTAACTATACCCAAGAAATGTGACAGAGAAAGGGGAGACTCTCTTGCCCAAGAAGTGATGACAAAACCAACAGCTGCATAATTGATAAGTAAATGATGGTACATCCATATGATGGACTTCCATGCAGCATTAAGACAGCTTTTCAAACAAATTTTTTGGTAATCTGAAAAATGTTAACTGTAAGGTTAAGTCATTTTATTTCTTGAAAAAGCAAGATATCAAATTATATGAACAGAATAATCTCAATTCTATTCAAAATATTATGCATATAAAAATATTAGAAATGTTTAAAAATGTTAACAGGGATATTCTCTGACTGGTAGGATTATCAGTGATTTTTAAATATTATTCGAAGTTGCTATAGTGAACACACTTATAATCAGAGAAAATCTTATGGGGGAAGGATGAGAGGAATAAAATATCCAAAGAGGTCAATAGTAGATGAATTTTTAAAATCTATCCTTTTGAGATAATACTTAAAAAGTTATGCTAAAATAAAAATATATAATTGATGTTGGAGTATGGGAATGCATTAAATATTTAAATTTCTTCTAATGTTCTTCAGGCCTTAAGATGTCTTCCAACTCTAGTGCCAAGCACTGTGCATATATGCTAGGTGCTCAATAAATTAGTTCATCCCTCATCCCTGGAGTTTTTTGGCTATATAATCTTCCTATCCCTCATATGCAAGCAAAACACCCATTAAAAATAGTTGATAGTGTACTTAGGACTATTTAAAAATAGTTTCATTGAAAAACAAATGTGGCAGAGAATGGTGGCTCATGCCTGTAATCCCAGCACTTGGGGAGGTCAAGGTGGGAGGGTTGCTTGAAGCCAGGAGTTTGAGACACCAGTCTGGGTGACATAGACCCCATTCTACAAAAAATAAAAATAAAGAAATTAGTTGGGTGTGTGGTATGTGCCTGTAGTCCCAGCTACCTGAGAGGCTGAAGCAGGAAGATTGCCTGAGCCCAGGAGTTTCAGGCTGCAGCAATCTATGATCACATGGCTGTACTCCAGCCTTCGCGACAGAGCAAGACTTTGTCTTAAAAACACATGTGCACACACACACACACACACACCACTCCAAATGTTATATATCAGGGAGATGTTGGCTTTTCATAGTTTTATAATTAGTTGGTTTGTGTGTTCACTTTTTAAAACTAGGTCAATAACTTTATCTTCCTGCTTTTTCCTCACAGCCCTGCCAAGCCCAAACATGTGGAACTAAATCTTAAAACCCCTAAGAATCCTGACAGTTTGGGAAATGAGCACAATCCATTTAGCCAGCCAGTTCACAAAGGCAACACTGCCACCAAAATCTCCTTATTTGAAAACAAACGGGCAAACAGTAGCCCAAGACACACTGACATTCGAGGCACAAGGAACACTCCTGCCTCTAGTAAAACGTTTGTTGGGAGGGCGAAGTTGAATTTAGCCAAAAAAGCCAAAGAAATGGAGCAACCTGAAAAGAAAGTAATGCCAAACAGTCCCCAGAATGGTGTGCTGGTGAAGGAAACTGCTGTAGAAACCAAAGTTACTCTCTCGGAAGAAGAGATTCTACCAGCAACCGGAGGAATGAATGGAGACCCTTCTGAGAATCAAGCTCTTGGTCCTCAACCTAACCAAGATGATAAAGCAGATGTGCAAATAGATGCTGGCTGCCCTTCAGAACCAGTGGCTTCTGCTCTGATTCCTGTCAAAGATCATAAGCTCTTAGAGAAGGACTCAGAGGCTGCAGACAGCAAAAGACTTGTACTTGAAAATGTAACCAATGCAGCACAAGACATCCCCATCACTGTGGATACCAAAGATTTACCTCCAACAGCCATGCCAAAGCCACAGCATACATTTTCTGACTCACAGGCCCCTACTGAGTCATCTCCTGAGCCTTCTCTTTCACTGTCTGCACCCACTCCTGGGGATGTTGCCAAAGACACATGTGTTCAATCGCCCATAAGCAGTTTTCCGTGCACTGATCTAAGAGTGTCAGAAAATCATAAAGGATGTGTTTTGCCTGTGTCTCATCAGAACAATGAGAAAATGCCACTTTCAGAACTTGGAGGAGAGACAAACCCTCCTTTGTCCACAGAGCACAGTCCAGAAGCTGTGGGAAGTGAGTGTCCATCCAGAGTCCTTGTCCAGGTCAGGTCCTTCGTGCTCCCTGTGGAGAGCACCCAGGATGTGAGCTCCCAGGTCATCCCAGAGAGCTCTGAAGTTAGAGAAGTGCAGTTGCCAACTTGTCACAGTAATGAACCTGAAGTGGTTTCCGTTGCAAGTTGTGCTCCCCTACAAGAGGAAGTACTGGGCAATAAGAGCATGTCACCCGAACACTCTCATTGCACAGCAGGGCTCACGGCAAAATCTGGCCCACAAGTCGTGCCACCAGCATCAGAGAAAATTTTGCCTATTCAGGCTCAAAGTCAGGGCAACAGAACACCCCTGATGACTGAATCTAGTCCCACCAACTCTCCCAGCAGCGGAAATCACTTAGACACTCCTCAAAGGCCAGATGAGACTGTTAGACACGGCCGGAATAGCTCTGCCGGTCTTTTGAACATTTCTGCTGGTAGTGATGACAGTGTATTTGATTCTTCTTCTGATATGGAAAAATTCACTGAAATTATAAAACAGATGGATAGTGCAGTTTGTATGCCCATGAAAAGAAAGAAGGCCAGGATGCCAAACTCTCCTGCTCCTCACTTTGCCATGCCTCCTATTCACGAAGACCATTTAGAAAAGGTGTTTGATCCCAATGTGTTTACCTTTGGTTTGGGGAAGAAGAAGGAAAGTCAGCCAGAAATGTCCCCGGCTTTACATTTGATGCAGAGCCTTGACACAAAATCCCAACTGAGACCCAAACGTGCATCTGCTGAACAGAGTGTCCTCTTCAAGTCCCTGCACACCAACACTAATGGGAACAGTGAGCCTCTGGTAATGCCGGAAATCAATGACAAAGAGAACAGGGACATCACAAGTGGTGGCATTAAGAGATCGAGACTAGAAAAAAGTGCACTTTTCTCAAGCTTGTTATCTTCCTTACCACAAGACAAAATCTTTTCTCCTTCTGTGACATCAGTCAACACTATGACCACGGCTTTCAGTACTTCTCAGAACGGTTCCCTATCTCAGTCTTCAGTGTCACAGCCCACGACTGAGGGTGCCCCGCCCTGTGGTTTGAACAAAGAACAGTCAAATCTACCCGACAACTCCTTAAAGGTCTTCAATTTCAACTCGTCAAGTACATCACACTCCAGTTTGAAAAGTCCAAGCCACATGGAAAAATACCCACAAAAAGAGAAAACCAAAGAAGATAAAGAAGATCTGGATTCGCGAAGCAACCTACACTTGTTGGAAACTAAATTTTCTGAATTTTCAAAACTGAAGAACGATGATATGGAAAAAGCTAATCATACTGAAAATGTTCTTAAATCAAACTTGCCAAACTGCGGAAACAGTGACACCGACTTCATGGGTCTTTTCAAATCAAGCCGGTATGACCCAAGCATTTCTTTTTCTGGAATGTCATTATCAGACACAATGGTAAGTAGCAATGTATTATTATTTATTTGGGGTATTTATAAAGCAAGGAAAGAGAGCGATGATGAGCAACTCCTGTTATTCTTTTAGAAATGGTTAAGCTCATGTGCTATAGTTTTTATTCACTCATCACACATTTGAAAACCTGCAATGTACAAGAGACTGTTAGAGGGCAAGGAAAAAATGTACTCAGAACCTTCACTGAAGGCCTCTGTAGTCTTGCAGGGAGATAAAGCTACAAATGTTTTAAGGCACATAATCTTTTTTTTTTTTTTTTTGAGACAGTCTTGCTCTGTTGCCCAGGCTGGAGTGCAGTGATGCGATCTCAGCTCACTGCAACCTCTGCCTCCTGGGTTCAAGTGATTCTTCTGCCTCAGCTTCCCTAGTAGCAGGCAATACAGGTGTGTGCCACCACGCCTGGCTAATTTTAGTCTTTACTAAAAATACAAATACGGGGTTTTACCATATTGGCCGAGCTGGTCTTGAACTCCTGACCTCATGATCCATCTGCCTCGGCCTCCCAAAGTGTTGGGATTACCTGGTGTGAGCCATCTTGACTGGCTGGCACGTGATCTTTTAAGGCACACGTGAATTTATATGTTGTATTATGAAAGATACAGGTAAACTTTTAGAGTTCAGAGACAGATAAGATGCTTTTTCTTACCTATTCTATGTAAAAATGCTCAGTGCTATACTTAGAATTCTGAAGATTTGTGAAGCAGCTTCCTCTATTTGGGAAGTCCCCAGCCAGGGAAACTTTTTCTTAATCCTTATCTCTGTGAGATTCACTCTTTGTTCCCATAGGTAGCAATAGGTGTTTTTCCTATGCAATTGAGAAAGTATTTTCTCTTTATTGGGAATTAGTTTTCATTAGGGAAATATTTTTTTCCCCTGCAAAGCTGTGGGGAGTAAAGAATTTTGGTTTTCATTGGATCTTAAATATTAGAGAGAAGACAGCAAAACATGATTTTGGGGAATAATTTTGATTTCTGCATCTTGTTTTATCTCTCTTCAGAAGATGTTTACTTTACTCAGTTTTTGATGTGAATTTGTGCCTTTTTGTTACCAAGCTTATTTAAGTTAAGGGAGGACTATGAGAAACGAAGGTGGGATATGAGTTTAGTGATCAGCTCTGCCAGGCTAGAAGGCTGAGTGGGGCTTGTATTCTGGTGGTCCGTCCTGTGAACCCGGCTGTCTGGCAAGTGTGGACCGCAATCCTGCCCAGTTTACCCAGGCAGAAAATACCTTGCACTTTTCCTGGTCTGTACAGGGTACTGCAGCATAGTTCAATGTATTATATTGGCTTTTGCTACAGTCCTGTCAGAGAATGTGATGTTGCAAGCTCTTTCAAAATATATGGTTGGGTTTCCAGCAGAGGTACAGATCCCTTTTTCATGTGATTTCATAAACTTTCGTAAAGTTTGGGTTTCAGATGTTTGGTGTTAGGACCCTTTACATTTAAAAATGATTGAGAACCCCAATGAGCTTTTGTTTGTATGAGTTCTGCCTATCAGAATTAATTATATTAGAAATGATTGCTGAGAAAATTGTAAAACACCAGAACATACAAGTGCACACTGCAGCAGTGCTCAGAGCAACGATGCCATCACACATCATGGAGCCTTGTACTCCACTGGACATTTGAGAAAGAGATGAAAAAGGCAGATGACCTCTTCTTATTATGAAAATAGTTTTGATCTCATGGACTACCTGAAAGGATCTTGGAGACCCCTCAGTGGCCTCTGAACCACACTTTGAGAACCACTCCTATAAACAAATAAGACTGAATCAGCCTATGGTACCCAGAAATCATAAAATTCTTAACTGTTTCTCTCAAGCACAAAATTTCCACTGGTCCACTTCCCATTCATTACTGCTTTGTTCTTTTTAATTGTTCTTAGATCACTTTCCTTATTTAACTACAGTCTGACAAAGCTGATAACAGAATATACAGTTTCCTTATAAAAATCAAGTCAAATGACATAAAAAGGAAAAATAAAATCTTTATACTTGTTCTAGGCCTTTTTATGATTAAAAAATAATGGCCTTTCTTTAGGTCCTGGGCTTTTATTGATTGGATAACTATTCAATCATGAAGGTTTTACTTGAATTTTGTTTTAAATTTTAGGCTTTTTCTTCAGTTTATCTACTTCTAATGTATATGTATGCATAAATAGGTATATACCATTTGGCTTCTGATAATGGTCTAGGGGGGCCCTTATGGACTTTTTTTTTTTTTTTTAAGAGACAGAATCTTGCTCTGTCACCCAAGCTAGAGTGCAGTGGCATGTCCTTGGCTCCCTGCAACCTCTCCGCCTTCCAGGTTCAAGCGATTTTCATGTCTCAGCCTCCCAAGTAGCTGAGATTATAAGTGAGCACCACCACGTCCGGCTAATTTTTGTATTTTTAGTAGAGACAGAGTTCTGCCATGTTGGCCATGCTGGTCTTGAACTCCTGACCTCAGGTGATCTGCCCACCTCGGCCTCCCAAAGTGCTGGGATTATAGGCATGAGCCACTGCACCCCAGCCTTTTGTGGTCTTCTGGGCATGTCATACTCTGGTGTGATGCAAGAGCAGTCAGAGCAAAGGCAGTTCCTAAAATAGGCATCCTGGTCAGCATTGAAAGTAGTTCATGTTTTGTAATATTTTTACATGTATAATTCCTATTTTATTATCTTATGCATTTCTGGTTTTACTGGTCTTGTCAGATGGTCTTGAAAATGATTAGTTTTGGAGCCATATTAAAATGCATTTTGTCTGTCAAAAAAGCAGGATAAGGCCGGGCTTGGTGGCTCAAACCTATAATCCCAGCACTTTGGAAGGCTGAGGCAAGTGGATCACGAGGTCACGAGATCGAGACCATCCTAGCTAACATGGTGAAACCCCATCTCTACTAAAAGAAAAATACAAAAATTAGCTGGGCTGGTGGCATGCACCTGTAGTCCCAGCTACTCAGGAGGCTGAGGCAGGAGAAACACTTGAACCCAGACGGAGGTTGCAGTGAGCCGAGATGACGCCATTGCACTCCAGCCTGGTGACAGAGTGAGACTCCATCTCAAAAGAAAAAAAAGGGGGATTAAATATACTATGTGCAATGTACATTATGAAATATACCATATATACCGTCAACACTTCTGTTTAGACTAGTGGTTGTTATATGATTATAGATTTACTATGAGAAAACAATATTTGTATGGATTCAGATAGGGTATGTATATGAACACAAAATTGATTCAGCTCTTTCTAGGTAAGTGATTAATATAATTTCTCTTTATTTGATATGATACTGATATTATTTGAATTAGAATTTCTTAGCTGAGTTCTTATTCTGTGAACTGACAAGAAACATACGTGCCCTGAATTTTCTAGCATTGGTGGAAATAGCCTAGACATTTAAATTAGGAGAAATTGCAATGGCAAATTCAGGTAGAGGTAAAAAAAAAACCCTTGATTTAAAAGTATAAACTCAAAGAGTTTTAATACAACTTTAGCATCGATTAGAGTGGACGTTTCAAAATCAATACAGTGTGGGATAAGTGTGACCTACCTAGAGGATCATGGGTGGAAAAAGAGGATTGTTATGTGAAGTTGTAATTATTTGTTGTGTTTTTGTTCATCTGATTACAGACACTTAGAGGAAGTGTCCAAAATAAACTCAATCCCCGACCTGGAAAGGTAAGATTATTTTCTGTTTCTAGCCTTGATTCTATTTTGGTCTGATGGAGCATAACAAATTGTGCTACCACTTTCGTTTTCATGCAGATAGTGATATATAGTGAACCCGATGTCTCCGAGAAGTGCATTGAAGTTTTCAGTGACATTCAGGATTGCAGTTCTTGGAGCCTCTCTCCAGTGATACTCATAAAAGTTGTTAGAGGATGGTAAGAATGGCACTTTAAGTTCCTGATGTCGAATGTTTGTGTTTTACATGCTTAATTACCTTTTTAGTCCTCACTACTAGTTTAAAATTATGGCTTTAGCAATGGAAAGCACAGGAAATACTACTCGTGGTAAGATAAGGGATTCATATCTTGACAATGTCATTTTAAATCATGTTTCTGATTATAGCAGTGATACATGTTTATGGGAGAAAAATCAGAACGGTACAGTAGAACAAGCTTCTTTTTCCCATGTTTCCCCGTAATATTGCTTTATTCATATTATGAATATCATAACTAATATTCATAGTTATGAACTAATCATAAATCAGGGCCCATAACATACTTTTGGTTGATGACCTTGAAATGAGGTTGATAAGAGTTGCACTAGTCGTGTTGATACACCAGAAAGGACTTTTAAAAAATCTATAAGGAAACTTGAGAACACGTAGGAAAAGGCAAAGCAAAGAAACAATAAGGAAAAAAAATCTACAAGGAAAAACAAAAACAATCTATAAAGACATTTTTCTAATTTTTTAATGACAGCTCAGTGCAGCACTAACTTAAAATTTAGTTTGCTTTCCAATATTTCCACAAAAGATTGTTTTGGTTAAGTAAAGAAACTAGTGAAAAAAATAAATATTTTGACAGTTTCTGAAATCATTTTATCAACTTCATTGCCTCTTGGAGACACACAGGAAGCTGAGTAGAGAAAGGCAGCTTAAAAAAAGAAATAGCTGATCTGGCATAATACTTATCTTTTGGTGCCTATTTGTAAACTTGTTTGAAATAAAGAGGGTAGACCTCTGGATGTTTATGGATTTAAAAATTCATAAGCTTTTCTTTTGGTCTCCATTTGATTAAATATGCAGCAGCTTTCCTGTTAGATTTCTAGGTATTTTAATATTTTTTCCTATATATCCAACATAGTCATGAGAAAAACAAGTTTTGCTTTTATTCTTAAATTTGAAGACAAATGCTATTTTAATTGCTGGAGAATTGACCACTAATATACAATATATAATAGTGGCAATTTTTTACACAAATTTTGTTTTTATAGAACAGTACTTTTTCCTTTCTTTTGCAACTTTTGTCGGCTTCTTTTTCTTGAAAGCGTAAGCATTTACACTGCCATACGTTGACATGAGGTTTTTCTTTCGTGTTTGGCTGTTGTTCGGAAGAATATTGTTAAGATGCTTTCCATTACCATACCTATAGTCTTTTGTACCAACATATGCATTGATATGACTGTAATATGTAAGTTAAAATCTCTCTAAGAGAAATGTTTTCTACACATATGAAGAGACAAAACTACACTTATGATGGCTCATGCCTGTAATTCCAGCACATTGGGAGGCTGAGGCGGGCAGATCACTTGAGACCAGGAGTTCAAGATCAGCAGGCCAACATGGGGAAACCCCGTCTCTACTAAAAATACAAAAATTAGCCGGGCTTGGTGGCACATTCCTGTAATCCCAGCTACTCGGGCGGCTGAGGCAGGAGAATTGCTTGAACCTGGGAGGTGGAGGTTGCAGTAAGCCGAGATCGCACCACTGCACTCTAGCCTGGGCAACAGAGCAAGACTCTGTATCAGAAAAAAAAAAGAGACAGAAAAAAACAAAAAAAAACTACAGTAAACATCCATTTATCTGACGTATTATCATTTATAAGTCTCCACCACCTGGCAATTACTTGGAACATTAGTAGCTCTATAGCGTCCAGATAGATAACTCCAAAGTTCTCTAAGATCCTGATATAGTTCATGAGTTATCAGAGACTTAATTATACCCAGTAAAATATTAGTGTTAGGGAGAGTTTAAGCTATTTTAATTGCTAGATAATTAGCCACTAATATACTATATATATAATGGCAATTAGCCAGGATATTTGAGTAATCAAAGCCTCTCTCACCAAGACTGGCTAATGGTTTTGCTGTGTTTTATTGTTAGTTGGATTTTATACGAGCAACCAAATTTTGAAGGGCACTCCATTCCCTTAGAAGAAGGAGAATTGGAACTCTCTGGTCTCTGGGGTATAGAAGACATTTTGGAAAGTCACAAGGAAGCAGAGTCTGATAAGCCAGTGGTGATTGGTTCCATCAGACATGTGGTCCAGGTAGGTTGCGGTAAATCTGGATTTTATTTATTCAACAAATATTTATGGATTCGTGCTTAAAGGGAAATGTTCATTTCACGAAATAAGTGATTGGGAAACATATTTGGTGCCTTATGGATGTATTTTCTGTATTTTAAGTTTATTTGTACACTTTAAAGAATTTAAAAAGAAACATAATTGGTTAGATAATTTTTCACAATAAACCCTTAAGGTAAATCTTTTATGCCTGTCCTTCTGTTCCCATCTTCCAAATATTATTTTACCTGATAACTTGGTTTAAATGAGTTCTGCATCTATGAACAGATTTTTCATTTACTTAGTGTTTTTGTTTGCTGTATGAGTTGTGATTACTTTGAGCGGTTTATAGGAATTCTATTTTGGAAAAATAAATAATCCAAAAATAATTTGGTTGATCAACTCTAGAATTTCATGTGGATTTAACAAAATATTACTTGCTCTATTTGAGGCCACTTTATGGATGAGGTAAAATTTCTTGGTTTCTTGTTATTTGATGAGAAAAGTGTTGTCAGAGTCTTTCTTTGTGGCTCTTGGGATTTGATGATTCTTTACCTTAAAAATGCAATTAATGGTGTCTTCTAAGTAGAAAATTAAAATCCTAAGTTTTAATGGAGACGAGTGTCAAGATGCAATACAGAGAAAAGGAACATTCTGACGTGAGAATGAGTAAAGATGAGTAACAGTTTTGGCAGAGGAAAGCGTCGCTTACTTCCTGGGTCAACATTTCTGAGTAACTTAGGTGGTAATTGGTATGCTAAATGATTTATCTTGTATTTGTTTTAAGTATATAATATGAGAAGACTAAGTAAGACTTGAGAAACCCTATTTCAAAATGTCCTCATTAATGGAATATTTTGCCTAGAGTTTTTATTTACTGCTCAGATAATATTGGTAATAAAGCAATCTTTAAAAATATCATCTGATTCCCATCATGAAGTGCCCTCTCCCCCGTTATTTTTTGAATTTTCTACCCTTTGCTGGCCATATTCTAGTCTTCTTTTTCTGCAGTTGTAATCATAATACAGGGACAATGCTGTTCCACGTGTCTGTCCTAACACTGTGGTTCTCAATCCTTTTTTTCTCTTTATACCACTTTCCTGAAAATCACACTCCCCTTGGTAACATCTTTGGGATTGGAACTGGGGAAGGTATCAATCTGGTGGGGTGAGGATTTGGGTGCATTCAGGAAGATGGGGAAGGAAAATGAGATCTCTTGTTTTGTCTGATAGTAGCAGACTTACTGTAGCAAAAGCTTTTCATGTTACCACAGGTTTAGGGTTTAGCTGAATATCATATTCCATTGAAACAATGCATTATTTATTATTTAGTACATAAATGAGGTACCATTATTTATTTGTTATTTCTTCTTTCAGTGAATCTTAAGGTTGTTTCTAGTTTTTTACTATTACAAGTAATGCCATGAGAATGTTTCTGTGCATTTAATGATTTATAATTTTCTTTTTTTTTTTTTTTTTGAGATGGAGTCTTGCTCTGTCACCCAGGCTGGAGTGCAGTGGTGCAATCTCGGCTCACTGCAACTTCTGCCTCCTGGGGGTTCAAGTGATTCTCCTGCCTCAGCCTCCAGAGTAGCTGTGATTATAGGCACATGCCACAATGCCCGTCTAATTTTTGTGTTTTTAGTAGAGATGGGGTTTCGCCATGTTGGCCAGGCTGCTCTTGAGCTCCTGACCTCAGGTGATCTGCCCGCCTTGGCCTCCCAAAGGGCTGAGATTACAGGTGTGAGCCACTGCGCCTGGCCAGTAATTTATAATTTTCTAATTTGTTTCCTTGAGGTACATTTTTCTGAATGGTGCCATGTTAAAGGGTATGGTTATAGCTCCTGGTATGTCATGGATTATATTTTCTTTACAGATCATGTGCATGGTTTCTTGAAACATAAACATAAGTCAGAGCATATATTTTAGAGGTTACCTTTTTAGTTCATTAGAGTTGTTCCTTTTGATAACATTTGAAAAGCCTCATCTGAGCTTATTCAGGTGTTAAAATTTCTTCTGTTGCTCAGTTCACCCAACTCAGCTGCATAGATGAGGTTCAATAAATATTCCATTAATGCTTAGGCACTAGACCAGACGAGGCCTTTTGAAGACTGTTTGGACCACAGATATGCAGGGCATGGAACAATGACCAAAGTACAGAGATTTGTAAATCACTATGAATGTGTGCTTTTGCTTTTATGACTTAGATCAAACCAATATCATAAAGGTTTACTCAGTCAAGGAGAGTTACCACAAATCAACAGAGGGCTTTATGGACACAAAACAGTGGTTGAGGCAGACTCCAAGAGCAGCCGTTCTATAGACTGAAGTCTCTGTGCTTGGATAATTATATTAGAGCAAAGGAACCAAAATCCCAGACCAAGGAGGGTCAAGTGAGGATGAGAAAAATAAATATATTCCAAAATTCAAATAAAATACGTTTCTGATGATCTTTGCTTGAATGCAACACTGAGTTATATAACTAAAGCAAGTGTGTCTGCCCCAAAATAGGTGGATTATTAGTTCATGGATGGAAACAGGAAAGGGCTAAAATGGCAGGTACTCTGTGAAATGTATTTGTATATTTAAAGCTCATTTTGATTAGTTGTAAGAAGAAGAAGAATGAGCTTACTAGAGAGTTAAATGCATGGTGCAATTCTTACTGTCTATGCATCTATATTTTTTCAGGATTACAGAGTTAGTCACATTGACTTATTTACTGAACCAGAAGGGTTAGGAATCCTAAGTTCCTACTTTGATGATACTGAAGAAATGCAGGGATTTGGTGTAATGCAGAAGACTTGTTCCATGAAAGTACACTGGGGCACGTAAGTATTTTTTTTTCAAACACAATTTTAATGAAGTTTTTTTGTGAGTGTAGTACTGGAAAAAGGACTTAAGATACTCTGACTCTGATTTGTCATCCTGTTAAGTAATTATTAACCGTAAGGTATATTTTTGTAAGGCACATAAAATTCTGGTTCTTTTGCACCTATGTTATGATTCATCTCTCTTAAAAACAATATAGATTTAATATAGGAAATGTTGGGGGGGAATTGAATTTTTAATGTAAGGCTTTCCTTGTCACAGAGGAAGCTGATTTATTCAAAGCTGAGTAGCAGATTATATTTTCATGATGATTCAGAGGAGGTAATTCAAAGCACACGCCTCTGATATTTCTGGGGGGGGATGGAAGCCAGCACACATGGTACTTCCTTGAATATTTTCACACAATGCTGGTTCAAAGCCCCTAGGAGGTTGGTTTCACAAATCACAGGAAACAGCAAGAATATTTTGAAGGAAATGGGAATACCTCAGATAGGGGAGAAATGAGGATAGAAAGTACAGACTGCAATACTAAAGAATGTGGTCTCCAAGGTGAAGCACAAAGCCCCACGGCATGTGAAAGACATTCACTGAGATGCAGGAAAAAACACTAAAGCTTCTTTCTATTTGATTAAAGTCTCCACCTCTTAAGATTTTATTTTTGTATATGTTTTCTAATATGCATAATGTATTAGTTCAGTGGTAATGTATATAATTATAAATATTCATATATTCAGAGAACGCTGAAATGTTTTTACTAATGGTTTATACGGTCAAACAAGTTTACAGTCTGTCCCTAAAGTGGTATGGAATATCTCCGGAGTGAACAATAAGGCACTCCTTAATCATGCTTTTTGAATTCTATTTATTACTAAAAGTCTTGGTTTGCCATTGTTCATATCTTAGAAAAATGATTTGATTGTGCAAAATGTAGGAATAGGATCAGTTACAGATCAGTGAATCTGATTTTTGATCCTCAGAAATCAGAAACTAAAAACTTCTAGGCAGCTTAACAGGAAGTGTGGCTATTGAGAATTGGTAGCAGCTATCCTTGAGTAGTTGGAAGGTGGTCATATAGAAGAGATATGAGACTTGCTCTCTGTTATTCTGTAGCAGGTCCCAGGAAAAACCAGTAGAAATTAGAGAGATGGATTTTGACTTGACCCAGGGAAGAACTTTCTGATGGTTAATACAGTTAAAATGGAAGTGGCTGCCTTGTTAGGTGGAGAGTTTCTCATCGCAAGGGGTATTCAAGTAGAGGATGGACAAGAATTTATCCAGGGCTCTGTAGGGGAAGGAAAGTATGAGTTAGATACCTCCTTTGTGACAGTTTGTTCATTTATTTATTTACTTTTAACATTTTGAAATACAACACACCTAGAAAAAAGTTCACAGAAGGTAAATGTACACTTAAACAAATAAAGTGAGCACCCAAGTAGACACCACTTGAGCCAAGAACTGGAACATTACCAGCAACCCAGAAGCCCGAGGGTGTTCTTTCCCTATGGCAGCCCCTCTCAGAAAACAACCTCCCTCTCCCAGAAGAGTAAAAAAATGGCAAGGGAAGACTATAGTGATGGTTCGTCAATATACAAAGGTGTAGTTATTAGGGCAGAATTTGGGGTATAGAGAATAATGTTAATTGAAATATCTCCTCTTGATGTATAAAGTTATTTTCCAAGGGTAGTATACATTTTACTGCTTTTTAAATTATTTTTAATTGACACATAATAATTGCACATATTTATGGGTACAATGTGATGTTTTGATACACGTGTACATTGCGTAATGATCAAATCAGGGAAATTAGCAAATCCATCACCTCAAACACGTGTTATTTCTTTGTGGTGAGATCATTCAGAATCCTCCCTTCTAGCTATTTTGAAATAATCAAAAATATTATTGTTAATCATAGTTACCCTACTGTGCAATAGAACACCAGAACTTATTCTATTGTATATTTTTGCCACATTTTCTTTATTTTTTCATCTGTTGATGGACACTCAGGCTGATTCTGTATCTTGGCTATTACGAATAGTGCTGCAATAAACATGCACGTGCACATATCCTTTGACATACTTGATTTCATTTCCTTTGGATATATACTCAGTAGTGAGATTGCAAGATCACACAGTAGTTCTAGTTTTAATTTTTTGAGGAGCCTCCATACTGTTTTCCATAACGGCTGTGCTAATTTATATTCCCATCAATAGCGTGGAAGAGTTCCCTTTGCTCCACATCCTCACCAACACTTGTTACATTGTGTCTTTTTGATAATAGCCTTTCTAACTGGAGTGAGGTGGTATCTCATTGTGGTTTTGATTTGCATTTCCCTGATCTTGAGTGATGTTGAATATTTTTTCATATACCTCTTGGCCATTTGTGTGTCTTCTTTAGAGAAATGTACTGCTTTTAGCATACATTTTGAGTTACATCAGTTGGTACCCTGTAGTCCTTAAAAGGCTCTGAAATTTTTAAAGGTGGTGAATTTAGAAGTAGAAATTAGGAAAGGCTTTTATTTCCTCTGCATACCCTGTCAAAATATGACAAGAAATTGGGACTTTAACAAATATAAACCCAAAAGAGTGTCTATCAGATGTATTAAGTATATTCAGTAAATCTGTTAATCAAGCATCTACCAAGTGCCAGGTGCTTTTCTAGTCACTGGGAATACAGCGTGAAGACATAAAATGATGTTCCCACTCTCCTGGAGCTGTCAGTCTAGTAGGAATAAACAACACAAATACATATATAATGTGTCAGATGGCAAAGGCTACAAGAAACATAAATTACAGAGAGGGGCAGGTATGTTGCTATTTTAGATAGGGTGGCTAGTAAAGGACTCTGGTGACATTTTAGGCAGGGACTGGCAGGAAGTGAGGGAGTCTGCCCTGGAGCTAGCTGAGGGAAGAGGGGCAGGGAGCCAGTCCCAGAGAGGAAGCACACCATTTGCAAAAGCCCTTCTGGGCATGCTTGGGCAATAGCTAAGAGGCCAAGGTGACTGAAGCTGAGTGGACTAGGAGGTTAGGATAGGAGAGGGCTCAGGTCACATCTGGCCTTTCAGGCCTCGGGGAGGAGGATTTAGATTTTCTCTAAGTGGCATGGAAAATCATTGGAGAATTTTGATCTAACTTGTGTTATTAACAGAAGGATCAGCCTGACTGTTCGTATAGAAAATAATCTAGAAAGAGGCAAAGGTGGAAGCCAAGAAACCACGTAGGATGCACTCGCAATCATACAGCCAAGAACGGATGGTGGCTTAGACGTGCGATGGTGGCGGTGGGAAATGGTCAGACATTGGATGCATTTTGAAGGTAGAACTAACAGCATTTCTGACAGATTGTGTGTGGTGTATGAGGGGCCGAGACAGCCCAGGGTTTGGAACCCCAACACTTACTGAGACGAAGAAGACTTGGAGGAGCAGGATAGGAGAGAGTGAGATTCAGGAGCTCAGTTCTGGACAGGTTAAGGCTCAGATGCCAACTGCAAATTCAAGTAAGTGGGCAGGAAGGTGACTAGGTGTGTGAGGCTGGAGTTCAGGGGAGAGGCTGGAGGCATAAATTTAGGAGTCATTGACATAGAGAATGCATTTAAACCAGGCACAGGACACAGTCACAAAAGGGAGTGGGTGTAGTTAAGGGAAGAGAAGGCACTTTTGTATTTAAAGACTGGGAAGAAAAGTGGAAATCTAAGCAAAAGAAAATGCCTTCATCTCTTGCTGCCTTTAACTTTTTTACATGAAATAAGTCTATACACTTTTTTTTAAAAGAATTAGTGTCAGGTTGAGAAACATCACTTTCCTTAGAAAAGAATGAAAAAGGCATCTGCTATCATATTTTAATCAGTGTCTGGAGGGTGCCATGACTCAGGCTTGGCTATGTTGAAGCACATTAAGCTACCTTAAATGATATTTCTTACCTTTCCAGTATGTTTAGTTTTGTCTCCTAGGTGGTAGTTACCAGCCTGTCACAGTTTACAATTTATGACAGGTTTGTGTCATGATGGGCATCTTTTTTTCTGGCTGTTCATTTCTGTTGTCATTAGGATAGTGGAACACTGCCTTGGATATTAATTCAAAGTTTGGGCTCGTTGAACTTGGTTGGTGAGCTTAGACACCAGGTCATTAGTGCTTTTATAGATCTCAAAGGAAAGCCTCAAGGGGTTGAGAAGATGTAACTGATAGTAAGCACTCAAGCTCATTTTGCTTCTGCTGATGCACCAGTTCCCCTGAAGTGGGATAAGAAGTCTTTGCTGTGGAGGGAATTCCTGAAGAATCCATTAGGTGATTTATCCCAGGGCCCATTCACTCTAGATTAAGCTCTTCTACTCATATACAAAATAAGGGTATTACCTGTCTTGTCAAATTCTTATTTGAGGAGATGAGTAATTTCTAACTAAATTTGCCTTTCAGATTCTGTTGAGAGTAATTTGTTTTTAAATCTTTCTTTTAGGCAGCTGGCTAATCCTAGCACCCATCCTCCCAGAGGTGAAAGTATATTGGGTTTTCTGGGGGCGGGGTGTGTGTGTGGGTGGAAGTGGGGGTTAGTATATTTATAACAAACAAAAGCAAAGAAGTTTAGAACTTCAAAGGGAGTATAAAGATGATCTGGCCCAACACCATCATTTGACTGAGGAAGACAAGCTTTAGTCACTTTCTCCAGACTAGGGTTAGCTGTTAGCAGAATGTGTACTAGAATGCAGGTGTTCTAAAGTCAAGGGACTTCTCTTTTAATGGACAAACATTATTTGATCATTTTTACTGTGTAATATTTGACATATACAGAAGAATATATGTATATATGTGAACTATGAAGCCCAATAATAAAACAATCCCCCGTGGACCCACCACCCAACTTACAACCTAGACCATTACCAACATTGCTGCAGAACCTGGTGTAGCCCACCCTGGTTACACATGTAACCACACTCCTAAGATTACTCAGATTGATGGGTACATCTGTATGTATTTTTTTCATTGCTGTGTAATATTCACTGTATATTTCATTGTGGAAATACCATATCAGAGCCCAATTTTTTATTATAAAAGTTTTCAAACATACAGAAAAGTAGGAAGGACAGTTCAGTGTACACCAGTGTACCATTCACTTTGACCCAATAACTGTTAATATTTTGCCATATTTGTGTTATTATTTTTCTGAGCACTTGAATGTATATTGGAGATATCATGATCCTTCACCATTGTAAGATTCAGCCTGACTCTCTTTCTAATGATTTTCTGCTGCATAACTATCATTATTACATCTGAGAAAATTCACAAGGTGTCCATGATAATATCTGTTCTATAGCCCATCACCAAATGTTCCCAATTGCTTCAGGAATGTCTTATAGATTTGCGTTTTCAAATCAGAATCCAATCAAGGTTCATACAATGCATTTGATTGCTCTGTCTCTTTAAGTCTCTTTTTAAAAATCTCTAAAATACCTCATCTTTGTTTCCCAAGCCACTAACTTTTAAAAAGATTTAGGCCAGCTGTCTTAGAGAGTGTGCCACATTCTAGGTTTGTCTGAGTGTTCCCTCATGCTATTATTTAGCTTGTTCTTCTGTTGCCCGAATTTCCTATCTACTACGGCTTAGGTCCCGAGGTATGGTTAGGTTCAGGCCAAACAGTTTTGGCATGGATACTTCGTATAGGTAGCACCATATATTTACGTTGCATCACAGCAGGCAGCACGTGCTAACTAGCTTGCCCATTAGCGATACCAAGTTTGATTGCTTGGTTAAAGTGGTACCTCCTCCATCTTTCCATTGTAAAGGTTCATTTTCCCCTTTGACATTCACAGCCCCCTCTCTTGTGAATAACCTCAAAGTCAGTACATTCATATTTAATTTTTCAAGTATCCAGTTGGTTTCTGTGAATGGCCAATATTCATGGACAGCCATATCTAGGGAACAAAACTTAAGATCCATCTGGAAGTGCTGTTTTTGGTTTAAGAACAAGTGAACAAGATAAGACTGATTTTTCTTGTGTGACTCAAGGGGTATTTCTAAAAGAGTAATTAGACAAATATTTTTAATAAACAGATGGCCATTGTTATTACTTTAACAATATTAATTTGTAGGTATACATTTGTTTGTTTAAGAAAATAAGCTTGGACTTTATAATCATACTGTTTGTTACGTACAACTATAAAGTTGTACTTTTTAATCTATATTGGCAAAAGCTTATGACCTAAGTGCATGGGAAAATAAAAGATTACCTTTAGAAACTGAAATAACACTGCCTGGAGATAGTTTCCCCCTCTCCTGAGGGCCTCATAAATAATGTATCTTATTGGAACAGAATTTAGAAAAAGTGAATCATACTCTGTATATGAGTTTTCAAATTCCAAAGTCCACCCAACATTAATAAATGTCTGTTTGAATTACCCAGCAGGCCTTCAGCACTCATTTACTAAGGAAGAACTTTCAAAACAGCAGTCTTTTCAAATGCATTCATTTATGGGTTCAGTTTTTTCACAAATTCCCTTCTACCTAGAATGACTTTCCTCCATAAATGTTATGCAGCTAAACCACATGCTTCAACAAAAGTGAAATGTTTAGTATTAGATGAATAAATCCTCTTTGAACTCAAGCTATAGAAAGAAAGACTTAATGAAAAGGTCCTTTGGTAAGGATCATTTCAAAATCTCAGACCACTTGCTCATGAGCCATATATTCAGTTTATGAAAAATTAAGCTTTAAAGAAGTCAGACTTCGGAGCCTGCTTGGTTTGTTAGCCTAATACCATAATGTGTTACAGAACTGCCATTATTTTGTTAGATAAAAAAATCTGTGGGTAGTGTGCCTGTGATAACTTTGAGCTCCAGAATACATGTAGTGTATCCTTGGCTGTCATGCTTTAAACATAAGGAAGTTTAAAGTACCCTATTCTTAGCCTCTGTTTTCTTGTGCTTTAGAAGCATTACAGTAGTATTTAAAAGATAAGCCTCTTTTTTTCCTTAAGGTAACTTTTTTTTTGAAAAATAACATTTGTACAAAAAGGTTCATAAACCCTAAATATATAAGCTGAGTGAATTTTCACAAAGGGAATACGCAAGCGCAATCACCACTCAGATCAAGAAAAAGAACATTCCCAGCATCGCAGAAACCCCTTTCATTCGTGCATCTTCCTAGTCATCTTCACGCCCTCTACCCAGTAACCATCATCCTGACTTCTAACACTGTAGTTCTGACCTCTTACCCATATCCCACACCTGGCCTCCCAACATTCTTTCATGTGTGTGTTGTCAAATCATCAGTAGGAGCCTGGTTGTAAATCACTGTATAATTAGAGAGTCTAGAGAAGTTACCAATTTATCCAGCGGAATCTTCAACAAAACCCATCGCCAAAAATGTGCCTTGGGCCAAAATTGGGAAGAAGAAAAAAGCAAAGAGGGAGGTGTCAGACCCGTTTTGTTGGTAAAAGGTTTCATTTAGAGCCTCTCTCTTCTTGGCATGGTGTTCTGGGGAACACAACAACATGGTGGAGTACCACGGCTAGGACCTTTTAGCGAAACTAATCAAATTGGTGAGTGTAAGTGATCACTGAGAAGTCTGTTTGTTTATGAAGTGGGTACAAACCCCTCTCTTATAGAAAAGTCACTTCTTCAGCATCCTTACCTTCTCGGAACCCTTCCCAAGAACCAAGACATTTACAAGAAGACCTTGTAAACTTTAGAGACAGGGCTAATAGCATGGTTTTCTGGTTTCCTGATTTCTGGCACGTTAGAGTAGGGTGGGGCTGCTGGTTCCCGACTGAAGCAGAAGCCACAGCTGACAAGCCGATAGAAGGGTGTGGTATTGAAAAGTCATAACAATCAGAACCAAGAACTCAAAAAACTTTGCAGCCTGGGAACAAGCAATCCCACAGACCTTCAGAGCCCCCGAGGACACCACTGTGCATTAAGTAATGCTCACAGTGATGATCCTGAGTAACTGTGAAAAGAGTAAACTGTGTTCAGTGCACTTCCTGTAATGAGAAAAATTGCCATCACTAAAATGATTAGGGCTGGGCATGGTGGCTCACCCCTGTAATCCCAGCACTTTGGGAGGCCGAGGCTGAGGGATCACCTGAGGCCAGGAGTTTGAGACCAGCCTGGCCAACATGGTGAGACCCCCACCCTCTAGTAAAAAAAATGCAAAATGCAAAACTTAGTCGGGTGCAGTGGTGTGTGCCTGTACTCCTAGCTACTTGGAAGGCTGAGGCAGGAGAATCGTTTGAACCAGGAGGCAGAGGTTGCAGTGAGCCGAGAGCAAGCCACTGTACTCCAGCCTGGGCAACAGAATAAGACTCTGTCAAAAGAAAAAAAAAAATGATTAGGAACCTGGATCTGGAATCGGCTTGAATCATTCCAGCCTTTCATACTTACAGATGTGTGGCCTTGGGCAACTTACTTATCTATCAAACGGGGACAACAGCATCTCTTCCTCATAGCATTGCTGTGAGGATTAGATGAAATTCTGAGTGGATTCCTTTTATGCTCTAGGGAGATGTTAGCTGTTACTAATGTTTGGCACCATGACAAATGATTAGGTGGAACTTAGGAGCAATTAATAATATAAATTAAAATAAGGGGGCAAAGCCAGCCAAGGAGAAAAGTGAAAGATCAAGAAGAGGAGCATATAATGGCTTTATTTTTCCTTGAGTCTAGTGTGATTCTAACACCTAAGTCCAGCCGTTCATTGTGTGGGTCCGTATCCTCTCCTATTCTTTTCCTCTCATCCTGGGAACCAGACAGAAGGAAAAACTGAAACAAATGATAAGTTGGCTCCCTTTCTTTCCTTCCATGGTGGCTGTTTAGGTGGCTGATTTATGAAGAACCTGGATTTCAGGGTGTTCCTTTCATCCTGGAACCTGGTGAATACCCTGACTTGTCCTTCTGGGATACAGAAGCAGCGTACATTGGATCCATGCGGCCTCTGAAAATGGTAAAAATGAAATCCAAATGTTCTTGTGGTGATTCTTTGTCAGCTTGACATGGTAATTCACAGGGTGTGACTCTGAAGCAATAAAGCTGACTTTTAAGAAACAAATTTGTAGCAGATTGGACCTATTGCTCAATAGAAATTATGGAAACAGTAACTTGCTAGATGCTGTAGATTGAAAAAAAAAAAAAAAAAAAGCAGGTAAGACTATGTCCTTTGTCTTTAAGGCATTCTCAGCCCTGCAGACCTGCAGATGGGTGCACAAAGCTTCAGCCCAGTGTAGGTTTAACAAGTGAGGAAAGTGAAGAACTAAACATTGATGGAAAAACAGGACAAAGATACATACCATTCCAAGTTGTGGGTGATGTGACAGAAAAGGGGGATAATTCGGAAAGCTTCATGCTAAATTAAATTCAGTCTTAAAAAATTGGCAGGATGATTTTTTAGACGGAGCTGTTGGTGAATGCACCACGTGAGCCAGGGTGCAGCCTGGGAGAGAGAGAGCAGGGCACGCTGAGGACCGGCTCTGCTGCCGTGACACAAGGCTGCACTGGGTGGTGGCTTGGGGGTCGCTGGGGCTGGACCAAATGAGTGTTGTCCTCCTGAGTATCTGCTGTGGAAGGAGCCTTGTGCTTCCTCTCCCTTGTCCCAGTGTCTTGCTTTGTTCTTTGTCTCTTCCGCTAGACTGTCAGCTTTGGGAGGAAGCAGGCCACATCTGTCTTGTCCCCAGTGTTGAGTGCAGTGTATGCTGCAGCATAGAAGTTGTTCCCTAAGTACCCGTGGCGAGATGAGGCTCCCATGACAAACATGTTTTTGAAACTGCACTTCGCACTTGGCTTCTGAGACAGTTTGAGACAAATTAGAAACTTAGGAAGACATTTTTTTTTTAAATCTTAATTTTACCCCTCCTCCCAAAGTATTTGGTTTAATTATCTGTATGTTGGCTGGTCTTAATGCAAATGATTTGGGCTTTTGTTTCTAAAATGAAACTCACTTTCAAAGAACAAAGTTTTGTTAGTTTTGTGAATGTATGAAAGAATTCATCCAGGTTTTAGGAGCAGTTTGTAATGATGATGAAAAATCTGCAAAGTCTATGGTGTTCGAGCAGGATTACTTTTGAAAAGGTCATGTGCTTGGTTGCATAATCTCTGGGTTGCTGGTAATATCAGCCACATTCCTTTTTTTTTTTTTTTTTTTTCTTTTTTTTTTCATAAAAGGTAAGGAAACCAACACATTCTTTTATAATTATAGTTCATTTGGTGCCTTTGAGCATCCTTAGCGGCACTTTTTTCAAAAGCTATTAAAGATACTAATTTTGAAAAAATCCAACTTTCCCATTGCTGATTTAAATCTTGACCTATTTAATATTTTTGTGCAATATCTTTTTAATGTAAGATTATTTCTCGGATTTTAGTGAGTTTGTTTTTAAAAAGCTTTTTATTTTATAACAACCCCCCATAGACTCATCCTTTGGGATGTGTTAAATTTTATTTAACAGTTTATCTAGTTATTCCATGAGTCCTTCAGATCTTATTATGTGAACTTCAACACGTAATAGTTTCGTAAGCCCTGGTTGCAAAATCAAATACCTGCAGGCGCCAGGCAGCAAATACAAATGGCTGAGAGTTGAACCGAAGGGAATGGTAGAGACGGCAACCCCGTGCCTGTTCCCAGCTGAAGGGTGATCTCAGAGCAGCATCGTTAAATGCAGAAGCCGAAGACAGCGGCCTGGGAGAATCTGGGTCCAGAGATGTCAGCCCTTGGAACTGCTTTTTCAAGAGAAGTATGGATTTTTATGAGAAATTTTCCAAGTTAAGAAAACTTATTAGGTCAAAAAACACTCCTACAATGCAGACCAGCTTATAGACTACCTGTGCGAGGCTCCGTTCTAGCCTGCCTTCCTCGTGTGTTCATCTCTATTGTTGGTAATTTTAGAACTATCTCATGTAAGTTAAAACAAACCGGAACGTAGTCACACTGAAATTCAATGGCTTACTATACACTGCTATGGCTAATATAAAATGGTAATGTTTCAGTGAAAAACTATTTTTCTTACTATGTTATTGTTTTTTTCAGGGTGGCCGTAAAGTTGAATTCCCTACAGATCCAAAGGTAAAAATGTATATTAATTATTTAAACATATACACATATATATATATATACTTAATGTTATTCCCACTTCATCTCTATGAAGATATCGCTTATGTGACTTCTCATATTAAACCTCTATCACGCATAAATGCAGCCAAAAGAAGTTGCCAACTTACACGTGCCATCCTTCAGGGTAGAAGATGATGCTAATGGCACTGGTTACACTAAGAGTACATTTAGCCATGGCTCAAAAGGGTCATTGTTATATTAAGTTAACAATTTGCAATTGTATTTACTAATTGTAGGGCTTCTTGCTGCTTGCTAGTTAGCCAGGAAAAAACTTTTTCAAGACAAACTTTCCCTACTCCAAAATACCCTTTCTGCTATTCCCAATTCCCACATCGACGCCACATACTATAAATTTTTTCAATTTTCAATTTTAATTCAACTTTAGAATCCTCTGATTCCTTCTATGTTGTTCTAAATATCAGTTATATATATACATAATATATGTGTGTGGGGGGGTATATATTTATTTTTTATATATATATGTATGATTTTAAAACTGTTTGGAACCATGGCTTTGGGCTATACCACATTAGGAAAAAAAAAAAAAAGTTTGATTTTTTTTTCTGTTTTTTTCTTTTTACTATTTTATCAGATGCTGTTATTTATGGTTTTTTTTTGGAGACCAGGCCTTGGCACCCAGGCTGGTGTACAGTGGCACCATCATGGCTCACTGCAGTCTCGATTTCTCCAGCTCAAGCCATCCTATTGCCTCAGTCTCCTGAATAGCTGGGACTATAGGCATGTACCACACCCAACTTTTTCTCTTTTTAGCAGAGATGAGATTTCGCCATATTGCCCAGGTTGGTCTCAAACTCCTGACCTCAAGTGATCCTCCTGCCTTGGCCTCCCAAAGTGCTGGAATTACTGGTGTGAGCCACTGTGCGTGGCCTAGTTAATGTTTTAAAATATGATTAGAATATTTTATTTTATTTTATTTTATTTTATTTTATTTTATTTTATTTTATTTTATTTTATTTAGACAGAGTCTCACTCTGTTGCCCAGGCTGGAGTGCAGTCACACAATCTTGGCTCACTTAACCCTCTGACTCCTGGATTCAAGCAGGAGTTCTTGAGTCAAGCCTGGGTTCAAGGCTGACTCCTGCCTCAGCCTCCTGAGTAGCTGAGATTATAGGCGTGCATCACTATGCCCAGCTAATTTTTGTATTTTTAGTAAAGACGGGGTTTCACCATGTTGACGAGGCTGGTCTCGAACTCCTGAGCTCAAGTGGTCCACCTACCTCAGCCTCCCAAAGTGCTGGGATAACAGGTGTGAGCCACCGTGCCCAGCCAGAAAATTTTAATTTGTATTTCAGGACTTAGTGATATTAAATGACTGATTTAATGTTAAACTGTTGGGATATTTCTTACAAATTACTGGTATATCTCATTTCTATTGTAGGTAGTTGTTTATGAAAAGCCTTTCTTTGAAGGAAAATGTGTGGAACTAGAAACAGAAATGTGTAGTTTTGTCATGGAGGGAGGTGAAACAGAAGAGGCGACTGGAGGCGATCATTTGCCGTTTACGTCAGTGGGGTCTGTGAAAGTTCTCAGAGGCATGTAAGTACGTGGGTGACTTGTTAGGATTTCTTTTTTTTTTCCTAAATATTACATAATAAATGTGTCCTTTCCCCCCTAAAAACAACATTCCTGATTCTATAGTGTGGTGAATTTTGACAGGTATGTCCACATTCTCCTCAGCCTATAGTGACTGGATTTAAGAAAGCAGTTTGAGGCCAGGCATGGTGGCTCACACCTGTAATCCCAACACTTTGGGAGACCGAGGCGGGCGGATCACTTGAGGTCAGGAGTTCAAGACCAGCCTGACCAACATGGAGAAACCCCGTGTCTACTAAAAATACAAAAGTAGCTGAGCGTGATGGCACATGCCTGTGATCCCAGCTACTTGGGAGGCTGAGACAGGAGAATCGCTTGAACCCAGGAGGCAGAGGCTGCAGTGAGCCAAGATCGCACCATTGCACTCCAGCCTGGGCAACGAGAGCAAAACTCCATCTCAAAAAAAAAAAAAATAGTTTCAGGGACCATTGTGGGATCAGTCCACCAAGCAAGGCTGATACATTGGCCTATTCAAGTTGATCAAATCTACAACCTTGCTTATTAGAATTATGCTCCAAGCTATTGAAGGGTTTGACAGTTCGCTTTCTAATTTTTGTATTTTTGCATTTTATAGATCTTACACCTTTCCCATAGAAGTGCACACTAAAATTGCTCTTGTAAATCGCTAACTATTCATAATATTTTTGTTACTATTTGAAGTGAGTTGATCCAGTTTTGCTTGCTGAGGTTCTTTTGAGTCAGCCCTTATTAAACACACACACATACACACCACTCACACACACACTCCCCTTCCCTTTTTTATACAAGTCTGATGTATGTCTCTTAGGTTATTTTCTTGGGGCCATTTTGTTATTCTCCTAAATTTTAAAGAATTCCAATGATAATAAAGCAGAAGTTCATGTCTAGCTTTCTAACTATTTGTATTTTTCAATGAAATTGACACGTACCTTGAAAAAATGTGAACATGTCTGAAAATGACTACTCCTCGTGTTCTTTGTGTTGCAGTTGGGTTGCGTATGAGAAGCCTGGATTTACAGGTCATCAGTATTTGCTAGAAGAAGGAGAATACAGGGACTGGAAAGCCTGGGGAGGTTACAATGGAGAGCTTCAGTCTTTACGACCTATATTAGGTGTAAGTAAAGGACAAGCTAATGGCTAATACTTGGTCTTCTTTGGATAATAAATGGCTAGTTTTTGAATTTTGAATTTTTTTTCTCAATAGGATTTTTCAAATGCTCACATGATAATGTACAGTGAAAAAAACTTTGGATCCAAAGGTTCCAGTATTGATGTATTGGGAATTGTTGCTAATTTAAAGGAGACTGGATATGGAGTGAAGACACAGTCTATTAATGTACTGAGTGGAGTGTAAGTGAAATAATCCAATTGGAATTTTAAACATGGGTTTTACCTTGGTTTGTTTTAAACTGGTAAGAGTCTATGACAGAGTAGGCACTCGATACACAAATATCTCAACAGCTGAACATTAAATCAGTCATGTAATAGTTGCTGACATGATATTTTCGTTAACTCTCTTTAAAAATCTTTCTCATACTGTCTCTTCATTTTACGTTTGGGGTAGGCTTTGGGTATCATGATAGAAATCTACAGATCTGCTTCCCTTGTCATTCTGCATGGAAAGATCATGAATTTTTTAAACGATGGAGATCAAATAATAATAATAATAGTAATGTAACATAAACCTGAGACTGGGTCAAAGTCCCATTAGATTTTCCTGTGGTCCTACACCTGTTCCAGTGTATTTCTTCACTATTTGTTTGACATAAAAATAATTGTTCTATGTACGTGGAGTTAGCAGTTGACTGTTTTATTAATGGTAAAGCAAGTTTTTATTGAAAATGTTTAGTCAAGATTATTTGGGATGAAGTGATTGCAAACCAAGCTACATTGGCTCAAGGGATTAAAATGGAACTTACTGGCTTAAGTAACTGAAAAGTCCTGGAGAAGATTTTGCTTCAGGCATGGCTGGATGCAGGGGATCAAACACTGTTATCAGGACTTGGTCTCTGTGTCTTGACTGGGCTTTTTTCCGTGTTAACTTGACTTTAGGTAGGCCCTTTGCATCTGGTGGCCTATGGCCACATCTGGCTGTTGTTCTCCTAACTTTTTTTTTTTTTTTTTTGAGGCAGAGTTTCACTCTGTCACCCAGGCTGGAGTGCAGTGGCAACATCTCAGCTCACTGCAACCTCTGCCTCCTGGGCTTAAGCAATCCTCCTGCTTTAGCCTCCCAAGTAGTTGGGACCACAGATGCATGCCACCAGGCCTGGCTAAATTTTGTATTTTTATTTTAGAGACAGGGTTTTGCCATGTTGCCCAGGCTGGTCTCAAACTCCTGAGCTCAGGTGATCTACCCGCCTTGGCATCCCAAAGTACTGGGATTACCATGCCTGGCCCCAGCTCATTTCTTGCAGTGGAAAGAGCTTCTCTTTTCCTCACAAGTTCCATGTTTGACTTTGCTTTTCTAGGCCTGGGTCATGTGCACATGCCTGAACCAATCACTGTAGCCACAGAGATGGTCACGTCTGGGCTATGTGTCCATCTCCAGAGCTGAGATGTAGGGTCTATCCCATAGGAGCCACTTAGATATGATTATCAGAACTTCCCCAGGGACAGAAGTTCCTCGGGGACGTCAGAAAGAGTGGGGAGATAGATGCCAGATGGGCAAAAACAGCAGATGGCTGTTACAGGGAGTTACATAATTATTCTTATAATCCAGGCTAATGTCTATTCTAATTTGTTATAAGTGAGAGTATTCTTAAATAGTTATATGAAATAATGTGACATTGGTTATATTGAAAGTGTTTGGTGTTAGGTTTTTGTTGTCATAGTGACGTAAACTATTTGAATCATCCTAGCCTCAACCCCATTGTATCTCATGGGGCCTCCCACAATAGCCCTGGATATTTGAAATGTGTGTACAAGGTACTAAAAGTTGATGAACATGGTTAATGTTTACTCTTAGTAGATAGAGTTAAAAAAAAACCTTGTTTACCAAGTTCTTATCTAGGCCGTTGCATGTGGTGCACTGTGGCAGAGTATCAGTGATCTGATTTCTGGGTATTCCATTCTTAGCAGGAAATGCCTACTCTTGGGTCCTGTTCTGGAGCCTAACATTTTAGAATCAGTAGCCTGTTTACAAAAGCCGGAAGTCATCTGAAATACTGGTACAAGTTATCTGAAGTATTGCTGGGGCTCTGCAGTATTTTAGATTGCCTTTAAAGCTAATTATTTAGGAGGAAAACATAGTGACCAACTTAGTCTGGTGAAACATAAGTTGGTGAAACAGTTGTACATTTTGATATTCACCAGTTGTGCTGGTTCTATTAGTCAGAGCCCAGTCATCCACCCTGGCAGAGGAAGCAAAAGGATGCTGGCTAGAATGAATTCCCTTAGGCATTTTGTAGATGATGCTGTTAACACAGGTAGAATTATTGTGCCTTGAGCCAATCTCCTTTCCTTTTTACCCAGGCCTTGCTTACTTGAAATCAGTTTCCTTTATAAAGTGCTGCTATTATATGTTTCTATTTTTAGTCATTTCTAATTGCATTTCCTGGCTTAAGCTTTCTTTTCCCTCTGTAACAGTTAAGTTTTGGTAGAAGGGGGAAGTTGAAGGGAGGTACATACACATACGTGGACACACCCCCCCCCCCACTTCCTTTGAAATTCTTTGCATATGGAAGGGCTTTTGTATTTACCAGAGTCAGCTGCTTCCTCATATTTTGTTCGATTTGTCATTTGACAAGTATTTATTGAGGTCTATTATGTGCAAAGCATTGTATTATGTCCTCAAAGAAGTTACAGGATTTATGTAAAACATAATTATTGCTACAAAAGAGGTACACATTAAATGCTCCCACAGCAGAGATTAATTTCCAGTCTGGACACAGGGAAGGAAGACTCTGTGGAGGAGGTGGCGTTGGAGTTAGGCCTGTGGGATAGGATAGGAAGGCTGAGATGAGCCAAGATGATGGCGGAGGGCTACCTATTCACTTCTAACAGTTTCAAAGGAAAATTATTGTATTTTAATGGCTTTATTTTAATTGGCAATTAAGTATTTTAGCTTGTTCTTTATTTCTTAGTATGGCACACATTGTCAGAAAAAAACTCTTCTGAAGCTCTTGTTCCATGCAAGTATCCCCCAGGAGGGTCACCATCACATGGGTAATACATCCCCTGGGTCGTAAACTCATTAGCCCTGAAACAGAAAACAGCCTTCAGGAAGGATGCCCATAAAACCGGCAACTGAGGTTTTTAGGAACTGCGTTTGATTTCTTACTGGAAATGTTGAAAGAAACTCCCTGCTTATCAGTTTCTAGTTCTATGCTATATTCTTGCCCAGAGAGTGGAAACTGGGCTAGTTTTTTAAAACTAGGAGCAAAATGAAATATTTCTAGTATTCAGATAAAAACAAAAAGTATTGTTTTAAATTCTTTTTCCTTCGGCCTTTCACGGAAGGGCAGGTTTACCCTGCTGCCCTTATCTTCTGAGCAATTATTCCACCAGGCTGAGACCTGCTAGTACTTGTGTACGTGCCTTTCCCCCCTCTCCCCACCAGTCTTTAAACAGAGGAGTGTTGATTCATGTGTACAGAATACATCCGGACAAGGACAGTGAGGGACTTTCTTAACAGCCCCAGGTGTAAGTTGTAAGTAGACTCTCGGATCATAGAGCAGAGAATCTCAGATCCGGGTTTTGTGGTTTCTCCCCTCCCCCAGTGCCCCCGTGTTCATGGGTGATTCATCAGGTATCTTGGAGGGAAAACAACACCTACTGTCAGTTCAAGTAACATCTTAATAAATTGTTTTCCGGCTTCAGCTTCAGTGAATTAGAGATAGGCTTAGCTGGGTGTTGGGTATTTACTTACAAGTAGTTTAGTTTCATAGGAAAATACAGTACCCACACTTGTTCGTAAAAAGAACAGAGTATTGGCTAAACAGAGTATTGCTTCCAGGGCTTGCTCAGTCTCTGCCTCCTCTCCTTGGCATTCAGACTCCCTCCTCACTGTCTTTTTTCCCTCCAAACCTTGAAGTCAAACAGAAAGGCCTTTAACCCTCTGATCTCTCTACTTGTTACCGACCCAGAGCCCTGCTGAAAACACTTTTTTCGATGTGACTCTCCTTCTTTAATTGTTCGTTGTTGTTTTTTGAGTCCTAGTGTTTGTAAGGTAGATTTTCTTGATGTGCAGACACTCCTGCCACATAGCAGTGCTCCCTGCTCAGGCTTTCCTGTTGCTTCCCTTCATGCTGGGGGTAAAGCCTGAGGCCCTGTGGGCAGAGGCAGCACATGCGGGTACCCGTGTGCTGTACAGCATCACCTGGCCAGCCCAGGGACCTTGGCCCACTCCCCTACTGACACTTGAAAATACGAACTTTCACAAAGGTTAAGTGAATTCTTCAAAGTTATCTGAAAGTTAATGTCACGACCACAGGTGGAGCCAGGTCTCCTATCTCCTCACTTCTTAATGATCAGGAATAGGTTTTTAGGCCCAGAACTGTGCTCACGCTGGTAATCCTAGAACTTTAGGAGGATGAGGCAGGTGGATCACTTGAAGTCAGGAGTTTGAGACCAGCCTGGCCAACATGGTGAAATCCTAGTGAGGCTCTGAAATCGGGGGGTGGTAGGGGACTGTATTTCCTGAAAGACTGAGTGATACGTACAGCAGCTTCTCCATTTGGATGGCCAGGACTGAGTGCACAGATGTTGGCTATCATTAGCTCTTTCTCACTGGAGATTTTGGCAGTGTTCTTTCTTTCCTTGATGGCTGTTCATATTCTAGTAATGACTGTACTTGAGTTTTTGTTTAAATCAGCCCTTTGGATAGTAAATTCATGATCTGGCCTAATTATAAAGTGTGTGGACTGTTTTAGACATGGTTTTCTAGAACAGTAAATGAAAGGGAACTTTCCAGGGCACATGGCAGGTTGGGTCACAAAGCGAGGAGAGCCTGGTGAGCCTCAGGATAGGTAGGTTCTGTCACATTCTGGCCAACAGTCGATTGTGTCACCCTGGACAAGTCATTTCCCATTCAAAACAAATACCAACACATAATTCCATGTGATGCTTCTTACCCATCTGTGGGCTTTGGAGGACAGAGATTTTGTCTTTTTCATCTTTGTATGTCTAGTGCCAGTCTAGTTCCCGGCACCTGGTAAATGAATTAACTTCCCTGTGTCTTAGGTTTTTCCCATCTGTAAAATGGGAACACCAATGCCTCCCTAGAAGATTAAATGTGAGAACAGACGTGGAAACATTTTGCAAAGTTCTGATCACTCTACATAATACCTACATAGATATTATTCCTTTAAGCTTTGAGAGAATCCTGAGAGTGATGAATTAATTGAGGAGATACTTGATGTCTTTAATATAACAGTATTAAGTATCTCTTTAATATAACAGAACTGAAAAACCTTTTCCTTTCAAATACTTTATCTTTGGATAGGAAATAGCATCATTAAATTGGTTTTCTTGATTTTCCTCTGGGTGTAGATCACTTAGAAATAAAAAACATTCCAAAAGAGATTTATTTTTAGTATTTCTGTGAGTTTGCTCAATTTTATTTAATTATTACATATTTATGTGATGTTGGAAACACTGTTGGAAACAATATTTTAGTTCTGTTCTGCATTTTTTAAAGCATTTCTTCTGTTAACTTCTCTTTCAGTGTGGTTTGTTGTGTAATAGACACAGCTTCCTAAGATCTTTCTGCAAAAATATTTTAAGGTTGAGGATGAAAGGATTTATTGATTGTTTATTAAAAGAACTGGTTCTTCTTGAAAATCCTGTTTGTTTTGTTTCCCCAGAATACAATTAGAAAAGAAGCACAGAGAAGTATTGCCTTCGTAGCTTTCTGAAGGAATAGTATTGGATAAGTGAGGACACCCAAAAGTTCATGTCAAGATACTCTTACGCTTACCGTTTCTTTTGCATTAAGTTTTTTTTCATCTGTTATTTTAGATTCAGGGGGTACATGTGCAGGCTTGTTACATGGGTATATTGCATGATTTGCCAAAGTTTGGGGTACGGTTGAACCTGTCACCCAGGTAGTGAACATAGTATGCAATAGGTAGTTTTTCAAACCCGCCTCCCTCCCACCCCTTTTGTAGTCCCCAGTGCCTATTTTTTTTCATCTTTATGTCCATGCATAACCAATGTTTAGCTCCCATTTATGGGCAAGAACATGCTCATAAGTATATGTTCTTGCTCATAAGTATTTGGTATTTGGTTTTCTGTTTGCGTTAATTCGCTTAGGATAGTGGCCTCCAGCTGCATCCCGGTTGCTGCAAAGGACTTGATTTCATTCTTTTTTATGGCCGTATAGTATTCCATGGTTTATATGTACCACATTTTCTTTATCCAATCCACCACTGATCAATGAACACCTAGGTTGATTCCACATCTTGATATTGTGAATAGTGCAGCAGTAAACAAGACACGTGCAAGTATCTTTTTGGTAGAATAATTCATTTTTCCCTGGGTATATACTCAGTAATGGGATTGCCGGGTGGAATACTAGTTCTATCTTTAGTTCTTTGAGAAATCTTCAAACTGCTTTCCACAGCAGCTAAACTAATTTCCATTCCCACCAGCAGTGTATAAGCATTTCCTTTTCTCTGCTGACTTACCATTTTGATTTGTCCTGTAGACAAACCCATCTGCTTCTAAAGGTTAATGGAGAATCAGAAAAATTAAAATTTCAATTAGCAAAACAAATGAAAGTTTCTGTATGATACATCGTTATCCCAATATGTGATCATTTTATATGTAAAATATGAACTCTAACAAGTTATTGTTTTTGTTTCTTAGATGGGTAGCCTATGAAAATCCTGACTTCACAGGAGAACAGTATATACTGGATAAAGGATTTTATTCCAGTTTTGAGGACTGGGGAGGCAAAAATTGTAAGATCTCTTCTGTTCAACCTATATGTTTGGTAAGGAGTTATATTTTTGCATGAGAATATTTAACTGAATTCTGGATTTCCTTAATGTGTGTTACTGGTTCATGTAATAATAATTGCTGTGGAAAATATTCTGAGTTTATTTTTAGCAGTAATTGTTAATAATCTAGAAGAAAAAAACTTTTTCAATGTTTTTGTTCTATTCATTTCCTTTTCTCCTTCCTTTAAAAATTTTTAGGATTCTTTCACTGGCCCAAGGAGACGAAATCAGGTAACTTTAAAAATATTCTTTTATATTAATATATGAAGGGCCTTCCACTGAAAAACGGAACTTATGTTTAAAATGTTAGACATTTGGGACCGGGTATGGTGGCTCACGCCTGTAATCCCAGCATTTTGGGAGGCCAAGGTGGGCAGATCACTTGAGTTCAGGAGTTCAAGAGCAGCCTGACCAACATAGGGAAACCGTGTCTCTAGTAAAAAGACAAAAACTAGTGGGCATGATGGCTTCTGTCTATAAGCTCAGCGACTCAGGAGGCTGAAGCAGGAGAACTGCTTGAACCCCAGGAGGCAGATGTTGGAGTGAGCCAAGATTGCGCCACTGCACTCCAGCCTAGGTGACACAGAGAAACTCTGTCTCAAAAAAAAAAAAAAGAAAATCAGACATTTGGGACATTTTGTTAGTTTTACCCATTTTTATGCCTGAAACCATAGTTGTATTTAAAAGTAAGATTTAAGTTTACTTTAATAGTTAATTGACAGTACTGACCCATGTCTAAATACTTCTTATAAAATGCTCTTATTGTATAAAGCTGAATTTTGTATCATTACATTGACTGAGAGTGTACATTAATACATTGAGATTGATATTTCAAACAATAGCATCTAGTTATTGTGATGGTAAAATGAATTTTCATATTTGCTGTGTCAGCACTAGACATTTTATATGGTCTCGCTCAAGCTTTCTGAATGCTGATTCTTAACATCAACTGGAGTGTACATTTGTTATTTAGGCCTTTTAATGGAAGTGTTCACAGAGCCATAATTATAGAGGAACAAACACCACTATAGCCTCCTTTATTGGCATTTACAGGATTCTGATAAGTCAGCAAGTATCTTCCATTGAGAAGGAAGGAAACTACACTATGTCTTTCCAAAATACTGTTTGTTGTTAATGTTAGAACTGATGAACAATGACTTCTGGCCACAATAAAGCTTTAAAATGCCCCACAGCTTCACAACAGGGTGTTCTATAGAAAGTTACCTCTGTTGTTGCATTCTACTTTGATGTCTCTGAATTAAATAGTCATGAATGGTGCAGTTAACATGTTTCTAACTGATCATGAATGTAGACGTGGAAAATTAAAGGATTTATAAAATTCACACCAGTTTACTGTAACAAAAGTTAACAGGTCATGTTTGGGTCATCATTTCAAAGGCTAAATTAGTTAATGTGTTTAGGAAAATAATTTTATGTGTTTCTGTTTACTTTTTCAAAGATTCACTTGTTTTCAGAACCACAGTTTCAAGGTAACAGTCAAAGTTTTGAAGAAACAACAAGTCAAATTGATGATTCATTTTCTACCAAGTCTTGCAGAGTTTCAGGAGGCAGGTAAGTAAAACAGTGGCCTGGCAGAGCTGAATCACTGCAGTAAAACAGAATTCACACATCAGCAAGGATTTAGTGATGCCTGCTAGGTGCTTGGCGCTATGTGAAACCACCACCTTAGTCCAATGGTATGCTTCGCGACATCTGAGTACCAGATGCCAGAGGACACAGGCTTCTGGGTTGGTTGGAGAAGCTGAAGATCATCTCATTGTGTAATGGAATTCAGAGCAGGTTCTTTACTCTGTATGCCTTTCCATCATCTAGAAAGGAAGAGTTGGGCTCTAGTTAATCCAAGGTACCTCCCAAGGTGGATTGTTTTTACAGGTAGATAAGGACAGGATCCGCACTCTGTCTGCATTAACAGGAAGTGGAAAGTGCATGCTGGAGTGGAGCCGGTGGACACGCGGATCAGGGAGCCACTAGTCCTGCTTGCTGGGAGGGCTTTGTACTGGGAGGAGAAGCAAAGCTGAGCACACTGAGTTTAGATAGCTTCCATAGGAAACACAAGACGCAGGGCAAAGGCAATGGGCTCAAAGTGCCATGCTGAAACAATCCATGTACAAAAGTTTCATAGAGAGGGGAGAGCCCAAGGTCGGGGAAACTCAGTCAGGAAAGTCTTGGAGCAATCTGTGCAAGAGGTGTTGAGGATGTAAGTCTCTTAATAATAGTAGTAATAGTGCCTTTAATCATGTGGTTCTTTATGGTTGAAACAATGCTATCCTATCCTGTAGTATTGCACAGCAGAAAAGCACTGACTTTGCATTCAAATACATAGACGGAGGCCGGGCACAGCAGCTCACGCCTATAATCCCAACACTTAGGGCCGAGGCAGGCAGATCACTTGAGGTCAGGAGATCGAGACCAGCCTGGCCATCATGGGGAAACCCCATCTCTATTAAAAATACAAAAATTAGCCGGGTGTGGTGACACACCTGTAATCCCAGCTACTTGGGAGGCTGAGGCAGGAGAAATGCTTGAACCCAGGAGGCGGAGATTGCAGTAAGCTGAGATCACACCACTGCACTCTAGCCTGGGCAACAGAGCAAGACTCTGTCTCAGGAAAAAAAAAAAACCACACACACACACATAGATGGACAGTAAAGCTTCCTAGTTTGTTGGACATACTGCTACCACGTCCCCGCTCCTCTTTATCCCCTGCCTGTTTCATTTATTACCACCAGTCCTGTGCATGTTGAAAATTACCTGTCTCAGCTCACTAGAGTATTAACTTCAGGAGAGCAGGGACTTTGGTTCTCTGCTGTATCCCCAGCAATAGAAAAGTACCTGGCACACAATCCTCAAAAGGCATTTGTTGGGTTAAAAACAACAACAGAGCCGGGTGCGGTGGTACACACCTGTAATCCCAGCACTTTGGGACGCTGAAGTGGGCAGATCATGAGGTCAGGAGTTCGAGACCAGCCTAGCCAATATGGTGAACCCCCGTCTCTACTAAAACTACAAAAATTAGCTGGGTGTGGTGGCACACACCTGTAGTCCCAGCTACTCAGGAGGATGAGGCAGAAGAATCGCTTGAACTGGGAGGCGGAGGTTGCAGTGAGCCGAGGTCACGCCACTGCACTTCAGCCTGAGCGAGATTCCGTCCCCGCAGCCCCCAAGAAAAAGAAAAGAAAAAGAAAAAAAAACCACACAAACTTCTCGGGAAGCATGGCAAATCACCATTTTATGAATAATGTTGATACCAGAGAGGCTAAGTGACTTAAGTCACTATAGTATTTTGACTCCTGGCCCAGTGCAGAGGTATTAGAAATGAGGATAGAGGAGTGTGCGAGAAATTTTGGAAGGAAATCAATAGACCAAATCAATAGACCTTGGTGATTAACTAGTCACGAAGCTTGAAGAAGGATTATTCAAAGAGGACTTGAGGGCTTGAAGCTCCACTGGCTGGGCAAAAGGTGGCACCCATGAGAAGTGCAAGGAAGGCTGGAGGCTGGGGAAGTCAGAAAGAACATGGAGAAAGAAGTTTATTTCCCAAATGCAAAGTTAACTGTCTTATGAATATTAATTTGCCACAAGCAGAAATGCAATAAATAGATCCAAATATTTTTGAAGAAAGAACTCTGTTTGCCACAAGCATTGTGTTTATGTTATAGCAGGCTGCCTCTAAAAATCAGACTTCTTGAATAGGAGTACTCAAGTGGCACACTCTGTGCATGTGTGTGGTTTTTCCCATTGTAGCTGGGTTGTATATGATGGAGAAAATTTCACTGGTAATCAATACGTGCTGGAGGAAGGCCATTATCCTTGTCTGTCTGCAATGGGATGCCCGCCTGGAGCAACTTTCAAGTCTCTTCGTTTTATAGATGTTGTAAGTATATCATTGTGAATAGTGTTGCAGAAATGTATGCCTCACATAGCTGATGGTCAGAGTGAGGTAACCAGCAGGTAGAACCTGCTCTTAAAGTAAGTTAAGGGCTTGGAGGTAGAACTGTCCATTTGCCTCTGTGTACATCTAGTTTATTGATTCTAACTGGTACACATTTTCCACCACCCTGTTTTACTCACTTAATCCTCATATGCATATCCCTACGGACCTGTGTGGGAGTCTCTTGGGACTATTTATTAGGAGTAGAATTACTGGATTCACATGTAAGAACAGGCAGTTTCATTCAGCACTGCCAGATCCCACCACTTGAGACTCCCACCAGCAGTACATGTGGGTTCCTGCTTCCCACATTGTTGCCATTACTGAATATTCTGTCGTTCTAATTTTTGTCAACTTGATAGAATGAGCAGAAAGCATTATGTCGTGGTTGGGTTAATTTGTATTTCACTATTAGTGAGGCTAGTATCTCTCATTTATAATTTGCATTTTCTATTCAGCGAATTGTGTATTGTATCCTTTGCAATTTGGCTTCCTCTATCTTTGGTTGTTATTGTTGAAGAAATTTCTTAAAGGTTTTTAGTCTATTATTCTGTATTTTAGAGATTTGCAATCAAATGACTTCTCCCAGTTTGTCACTATGTGCTAATCCAGATTAGAGTGCCCTCTTTTGGACAGAAATCTTTCAGTTTGATGTAGTTGAAGCAATATTCAATAGAACAAAACTGCAAGATCATGTTCAAATATTCAAGTCTGGAAGTATCTGTAGTTTCTGAAATTTTTATTAGTTTTTGGTAACTGCTTTCTCATAAAAAGTTTTAAACACACGTAGTTGGTCCTTTTAGTTTGAAAGGTAGGAAGAACATATGTGAGCTGGTTTTCATCTCATCCCTGCCTGCCTGTGTAAATAGCAAAAATGCAGCTGAGACATGAAAATAGTAGCAGTGAAACATGAAATGAGGTAGTAAGATTCATTAGCTTACAAGTAATGAAATAAGACTTACTCTGCCTAGAATTCTAAAAGCTACCTACAAGTATATATTTGAAAATGTCAATGCCTTCCCTCAACCAGAACTTGGCATATATGCTCACAACACTCTGAGGCTATAGATGACATCTTTTTATGTTTTAATTGTGAGGAAATGAATGTTTTACCCATATGAAGACTACATATCTTTGTGACTTAATAGTTCAAAATTATTTAGTTGCTTTTTAATACTAAAGTGTTTAGAACATTTTTGGGCATGCCATCTCAAAAGTGCAATCAAAGTGCAAAGTAGTAATACTACTATAATTTTTGTCTTCTTTCCTCCGTGTATGTTTTATATAAACTAATTCCTAGACCATACCAACTACTTCTACACATTAATATGCTCTGTTTACTGATAGACAAAATCTTTTTTACAAGTCAGGACACATCCACATAAATCAAGCAGTAAGGTACTACACCCTTTCCAAAAACTTTAAGCAGGATAGGGAAACAATTGTAATCCCACATGCTTTTTTTTTGAAATGGAGTCTCACCCAGTTGCCCAGTCTGGAGTGCAGTGGCGTGATCTTGACTCACTGCAGCCTCCATCTCCTAGGGTCGAGTGATTCTCTAGTCTCTCACTCAGCCTCCCAAGTAGCTGGGATTACAAGCATGCACCACCACCACACTCGGCTAATTTTGTTGTTGTTGTTGTTTTGGTTTTTTTGTATTTTTAGTAGAGATGGGGTTTTGCCCTGTTGGCCAGGCTGATCTCAAACTCCTGACCTCAAGTGATCTGCCCACCTCGGCTTCCCAAAGTGCTGGGATGACAGGCATAAGCCACCGTGCCCGGCCTCCCACATACTTTTTAATGCATCATTTATGATCTTAGCAGTATTGTCATTACAGATTAATGTAGAGTTAAAAGTGTCTATAATTTGAAAAAACAGGCATAAGCTGCCAACTTTTCATTTTGCAGAAAATCAGTGAATGTTTGTGCCGTTGTCCTCTTTAAAATGATTGACAGTTTGAACATAGAGCTTCCATCCTGTTGTTTTTTTTTCTCAACTCCTGACAATGATTCCTACAGGAAAGTTTGGGAGCAGGAGTACACAGAATCATTGTCTTATTGATGAACTGAAAAAAAAAAAAGAGAGACATTTGAAAATACATACAAGAGGAAGGTCCCCTGATCAGGCAATACCACCGTACACTAAGCAACTAAACATCAGATGCCACAGCCCTCTGACCCTCGACATTTATGTCCATGACCTTCCAGCCCCTCTTTGTCCCACTGAAAATGGCTAAGTCAAAAATAAATGCCATCAGAAGTGTTGATATTCCCAGCATATACCCATTTCTCTGTGCCTGGAATTTTTTTTTTCCTGGTTTACGAGCTATTTATATTTACCTGCCTTCCTATGCAATGGAAAAACTAACTGCCCCTCTGTGCTTTCTCTGTAGCTTGGAGTATACAAACATCCGGGCTCCCTGGGAAAAGGAATTTATGGAAAGGCCAAATCTGGCAGATTTTTTGTGCTTTGTCCTTGTAACAAGATGATTTTCACAGAAGTTTGAATTATTAACAAAGATGAATAACTGAACATTGTTTTTGTTCCTCAACAGGAATTTTCTGAACCAACAATTATTCTCTTTGAAAGAGAAGACTTCAAAGGAAAAAAGATTGAACTTAATGCAGAAACCATTAATCTCCGATCCCTGGGATTCAACACGCAAATACGCTCTGTTCAGGTTATTGGTGGCATGTGAGTTACCTACTTGTTGACTCAATAAAATAGATCATTTTAAAAATCAAGTTTGGGCTGGGCACAGTGGCTCACGCCTATACTCCCAACACTTTAGGAGGCCGAGGTAGAAGGATCATTTGAATCCAGGGGTTCAAGAAAAGCCTGGACAACAAAGTGACACCCCATCTCTACCAAAAATTTAAAAATTAGCCAGGTGTGGTGGCACATGCCTGTGGTCCCAGCTACACAGGAGGCTGAGGCCGAAGGATCACTTGAGCACAGTAGGTTGAGGCTGCAGTGAGCTGTGTTCACGCCACTGTACTCCAGTCTGAGTGACAGAGCAAGACCTCATCTTAAAAAATAAAGTAAAATAAAATAAAATTGATCAGATTTCTGCCTCTCTTATATTACATTTCTCTTACTTTCTGTAAGGGTTAATAATTATGCACCTTTCTAGAACACTTTCCCACTGGGAAAGTCACGTGTAAAGCATCTTTTATTTCATTATCTAGATTTTTAGTTTATTTAAGGTAAGGACTTTGTCTTTAACACCTCTCATAGTCTAGCAAGTAAGAAAGAGCTGACTTTTCTTATCCCTTTAAAAAAAGCAAGTCCTCTGATTTTGGAGCTCAGGGGCTGAGATTTTCTTTAGCTGGGAATGACTGGCAGATGTTCTACAAATGATTAAAGGTCAACTTGGAAAGACTTTTTTCCCTCAACTTTGAATACTTTTGAAAAATATAAAAATGAATGAGTACCATCAATGTACCATATGTTTTTAAGGAAGTATTTTTCTTTTATTCACAAAAACAATAGGTATGGTCTACCTGTGTACAACAGATATTGGGGTGGACTACATCTACTTAAAAAATAATCAGGCCGGGCTGGGCGCAGTGGCTCCCGCCTGTAATCCCAGCACTTTGGGAAGCTGAGGCAGGTGGATCACCTGAGGTCAGGAGTTCAGGACCAGCCTGGCCAACATGGTGAAACCCCATCTCTACTAAAAAATACAAAAATTAGCCAGGTGTGGTGGTGGGCGCCTGTAACCCCAGCTACTCAGGAGGCTGAGGCAGGAGAATCACTTGAACCCAGGAGGTGGAGGTTACAGTGAGCTGAGATCACACCACTGCACTCCAGCCTGGGCAACAAGAGTGAAACTCCATCTAAAAAAAAATTTTTAAAAATCACAGAAGCTGGGCGTAGTGACTCACGTCTGTAACCCCAGCACTTTGGGAGGTCAAGGCATGCAGATCGCTGGAACCCAGCAGTTCCAGACAAGCCTGGGCAACATGTTGAAACCCTGTCTTTACTAAAAACACAAAAATTAGCCAGGTGTGGTGGTGCACGCCTGTAGTCCCAGCTACTCAGGAGGCTGAGGTGGGAGATCACTTGAGTCTGGGAAGTTGAGACTGCAGTGAGCTGTAATCGTGCCACTGCCCTTCAGCCTGGGCAACAGAGTGAGACCTACCTGGAAAAAAAAATTATAGAATATTAGGGTGGTAGAATTACGGGTGATTTTTTTGCAGCAGGTTTGAATATTTTGTTTTTATGATAAGATGACTAAAACGATAAAATTTTATCCAGGATTTAAGTTCCAGGATTAAAAGTAGAGTGCATTCTTCCTTGATGTAATATGCAAGAGAGGAGGGCGCTGGGCTGCTTCCACGCCAGTCTGCACTTGAACCCATACTTCCTCAGGTGCGCAGCAGCAGCATCTGAGCAGAAGGGAACTGAGTATCTTAGCAGTTTTTTAGATTTAACAAAGATTACTCTCATTGCAGACAAAACTTATTATTTAACCCTATTTAGCACCTACTAAATATTGGAAATATTAACTACTTAAACAACTTAATGATCCATTATTATAACTGAAGCTATTTTATGAATAGTTCCCAGAAAGAACTGAGGAATCCACTAAAAGACAATTTTTTCATTGCTTTATGGAGGAAACAACTTACCTATTTCTTTTCAAGAATGGAACTTTTTGGCATAAGTACTCACATAGCAAAAATGTGCTATTTGTCAAGAAATTACTTAAGTGTTCTAGAAAAGATCTTCATTTTTCCCCAATGTATATTAAAAGTATATAGTTCAGTCTAGAAATGGAAAGCATTCTAAAAATAAATGTAATTGGGGTCCACTGTCAAATGAAAATTGCCACTTACTGTGGTTATTTGCTTTTTGTTTTCAGATGGGTTACTTATGAATATGGCAATTACAGAGGGCGCCAGTTCCTACTGTCACCCGCAGAAGTACCTAATTGGTATGAATTCAGTGGCTGTCACCAAATAGGTTCTCTACGACCTTTTGTTCAGGTATTTTCTTCTTCTCCATGCTCTGTATAGACTCTTCTCTGAAATTTCTTTTTTGTAAATGCAATCCAACTTTGTATCCGATTTTTTAATTCACAGTTTATAATTGGCCTCACCCCATAAAATCCTTCCCCGCCCCAATAATCTGGGCTCAGTTTCTGGTGCAAGAGGTGTGGCTGCTTCAGAATGCCGTAAAACTGAACATCAAACGCAGTTATCCACAGGCAGACACCCTGCCTCAGGCACTTAGACATTTTTGTCAAACTCTTCTCATTGAGAAAATCTAAAACCTCTGAGACTCTGGAGTATAGTAATTACCCTTAATCCATATCTCACTTTGGATTCTTCCTGATATTAATGCTCGTTCAGTGCTTCCAGCAGCACATCTTGTATGACGACTGCTGGGGTTTTTGTCTTCTAGAAGCGAATTTATTTCAGACTTCGAAACAAAGCAACAGGGTTATTCATGTCAACCAATGGAAACTTAGAGGATCTGAAGCTTCTGAGGATACAGGTCATGGAGGACGTTGGGGCCGATGATCAGATTTGGATCTATCAAGAAGGATGCATCAAATGCAGGGTGAGCTTCAGGATTCCGTGGGGGCCTGTGATGCCTTTGCTAGGAGGTGACCGTCCTTTCATAAGCTTTTGATCTTTTCTTCAAATAGATGCAATTTCACAATTCCTGGAGTACTTTCAGAAATGAATTTTTTTTCATGACAGTATATCCTAGCTCTGATAGAACCAGTCTAGGAACTTAAAATGAAAGGTAAATATAGCACTGATCCAAGATAGAATATTTACTTCTGTGCTTGATTTTTATATAGTAGTAGAAAAAGGAAGTGTTTTTCTTCCCTTTTTCCTTAACGTAACTGTTACAGAAACAAACTATAAGCTCCAGCCCTGTCAACAAAAATCACTCTTGGTTTGTTTCTGTTTTGGGGAAATCCAAAGAATAGGATGAAGGGTAAAGAGATCCCTCTGTGTACTACACAGTCCATTTCCTAAGTGTCATACACTGCAAATTGGAAAATGGCCCGTCTCCCTCCTGCACCATTCCTGCTATTAACAGACACTTAAACGCTGACTGTAGTAAGATTTTTATGAAAGAAGCTCATGTTTCTATGGTAGATAAAACTTTTTTATTCCTTGATTTTATGAGCTTGACCGTTGGCTCCTGATTTTCTTTAAAAAACAAAACAAAACAAAACAAAACAACCTGGTGCCCCATGAGTCAGCAGAAGGAACACAGCCTTTGGAAAAGGAGTACAACTCGTTAATTGGGTCTGTTGTGCTGGAGGGGGAATTCTCTCAGTAAACAGAAGTACTGTTTGGACATGCATGGAAGAACTAACAGGAGAAACAGAAGTAGTTGTAATATAGAAGCCAGAAAAGAAGCTTTCTGCCTTTGAATTGTCTTAGACAAGCCAAGAAAATGGTGCCTTTCCGCAGTTATTTCTAACAGACATTTCAGTGATGTTATTTAACAACTTTGAATTCAATAGGTCAATGAGAAAAAGTCTCCTAGATTATCAATTGCTTTCATCTCAATATAGAATAATACACTTTATTTTATTTCAATTTTTTTTAGACAGTCTTGCCCTGTCGCCAGGCTAGAGTGCAGTGGCACGATCTCGGCTCACTTCAACCTCTACCTCCCGGGTTCATGCGATTCTCCTGCCTCAGCCTCTCGAGTAGCTGGGACTATAGGCACATGCCCCCACGCCCAGCTAACTTTTTTGTATTTTTAGTAGAGATGGGGTTTCACCATGTTGGCCAGGATGGTCTTCATCTCCTGACCACGTGATCCGCCTGCCTTGGCCTCCCAAAGGGCTGGGATTACAGGCGTGAGCCACTGCACCTGGCCTAGAATAATACACTTTTAACAGACATTTTTATAGCAACATTGTTTTGTTTTTGTGTTTGAGACAGTCTAGCTCTGTTGTCCAGGCTGGAGTGTAGTGATGCGATCACAGTTCACTGTCGCTTCGACCTGGGTTCAAGGGATCCTCCCACCTCAGCCTCCTGAGTAGCTGGGGCCCACAAGTACATGCCACTACACCTGGCTAATTTTTAAAACTTTTCTGTAAACATAGGGCCTCACAAGTGATCCTCCCATGTTGGCCTCCCAAAGTGTTGGGATTACAGTTGCGAGCCACTGCACCTGGCCAGTAATATTTGTTAATGGCATGTGAACATGACTGTCATACATTATTTATATAATAAGGGTAGACTCACTTCAGGGAAGGCCTCATAAAATCTTTGCATTGAAACACCCTCTAGTGAGTCTGCATTTTTCTCTTTTCATAGCTGGAAAGCATGCCTGTGTAGAAAATTTTCATTCCCATGAAGGAAAGACAGACGCTAATAAATGCAATTCTGAATTTTAAAATGATAAAATGCCCTTTAGCCACCCAGTGCTACAAAATTAGAGGTGCAGTCATATACTGGAAGGTCAGGCCAAGCAGAGGTGGAGATGTCAGAGGGCGACATAGCTACAGAACCGGCCTGGGATCATGGTCACTTATGGCAGGGAAAAATATCATGGGCAATTTTAATGTTCTGAGGCTTTCCCTACTAGTAAGATAGTCTTGCAAAGGGCAGAAGTCTTACGATGCAGAAAAATGGAGATTTTTCCATCATTCGTGTCATCTGAAATAAAGGGCATTTATTGTCCGATTCTAGTTGGCTAAGAGCTGAACTGCCTCATGTGGGGTAAATGAAGCTAGGAACTAAGATAATTTTAAAGATCAAGGTAACCAGAGAAACCATTGCTATGAGACTTACAGCTGGATACATATTTAAGCTATCTTGTCTTTTCCACCGAGCAGATAGCAGAAGACTGCTGCCTGACGATTGTGGGCAGCCTGGTAACATCTGGCTCCAAGCTAGGCCTGGCCCTGGACCAGAATGCTGACAGCCAGTTCTGGAGCTTGAAGTCCGATGGCAGGATTTATAGCAAGTTGAAGCCAAATTTAGTTTTAGATGTCAAAGGTAAGGGTCACTTCCCTTATTTTTATTGTAATGTGTATGTCTTTTAGTTAAGGAAAAATCTATCCATAACTTTTGAAAATGATGATGAATGTATTATTAGTAGTAACAGTAGAGAGCGCCTACTATGTGCCAGCTGCTGTGTTAACCACTTTCAGTACAGTGTCTCCTGTCATCTTCATAGCCACCCTACGAGGTCTACATTATCCCCTCTCCCTCTTCTCTTCTCCCCAGTTTTACAGACAAAAAAAAAAAAACGGGAGTTCAAAGGGGTTGGCCAGTTTAGCCACAATCTCACAGCTGTAACTGCTGAACCAGAATCTGGCCATAGGCTGACTTCAAACCATTTATTTCATTATATTAGACTAAAAATCACAAGCTGAAAGGCCATGATTGCACTTAGTTCAGTAGAGTTGATGAGTCTCATGTATACACGTGACCTTTCATTGAAGAGATCTAAGATCTCAAAGGAATTAACACAGCCTAGAGGATTTCAATGCAATATGTGTTCAATGAAGCTAATAAGGAGTGAATTGATGGTGCTTGGGGGAAATAAATTTAGGGTGGTGGTCCTCAAACTTTATTTGCATCAGAATCACCTGGAGGGTGGGTTAAAATAGACTGTGGGGCCACATCCTCACAGACTGAGTCTGTAGGTCTGGGGTGGGGCCTGAGAATTCCTTTTCTAACAAGTTCCCAGGTGTTACCAATGCTGCTGGTCTGAGGCCCACACCCGGAGAATCCCTGATGGTCATTTTAAAACAACATAAGAAGGACCTAACGTCTGTGTGGGAACTCAGTAAACTAGTGCTGTTGCTATTGACAGGAGCAGACAGTGTTATACTCGTGTCATCTGGGGTAATTCTGCTTTAAATTAATGGGCACTTTTTTATTCCCTATCAGGAAAGCACAATTGTTTTATAAATTTAGCAAACTGGTGATAATGTAACCGTACTACATACTCCATTACTTTTTAAAATTTTTATGAGTATATTACATACTCTATTTTAAATCATCACTACAAAATGACTCAATTTTACTTTAATCAGGGATTTAGGCCAATGCTGTCATTAAAGTTTAAGATGTAGGGGTAAAGAGCCAGGCGCGGTGGCTCATGCCTGTAATCCCAACACTTTGGGAGGCCGAGGTGGGCGGATCACGAGGTCAGGAGATCGAGACCATCCTGGCTAACTTGATGAAACCCCATTTCTACTAAAAAACACAAAAAAATTAGCCAGGCATGGTGGTGGTCGCCTGTAGTCCCAGCTACTCGGGAGGCTGAGGCAGGAGAACTGCGTCAACCTGGGAGGCAGAGGTTGCACTGAACTGAGATTGTGCCACTGCACTCCAGCCTGGGCGACGGAGCGAGACTTCGTCTAAAATAAACAAGTTGTAGGGGTAAAGAAAGCACTGCAATCTGATTTTTAAAAAGCGACTTTTATGTATAATGGAGAATGAACCTGGATATTTTCATCAGGGGCTTTGGTAGCTGTATGGGGAGCAAAAGTGGCTGTGTCACTTCTGGATGATCACCGGGTAGGTAGTTTGGCCAACCCACTTAAAACAATGGACTTAGAATCACACAGAATCTGAGAAGTTGGAAAGATGCTCAGAGGCAAACAATGCCTTTGCCTTCATTAAGGGGGCACTTAGGGAACACAAACTAAGCACTGCAACTACAGGCTGGATGGAGACCACAAAGATCATATAAAATGCAAGCAGTACGCTTGGATATAAGAAAATAAATGTAATATTCAGAAACTGAACAGTAACATATAGTACAGCTCCCTCATGTTACATGTGGTACAACAGATTTGTCAATATGTAGACAGGTGAAATACTCATTTTATAGATGATCAACCTGAGGTTCAAACTAGTTAAGAATTACGCACATCTTTCTTTATTCTTATTTTGATAAACTTTATTGCACTAGAGTGCTTCAGTGTTTACAAGAGTTTCAAAATCTCCAGAGACACCAAAGAAATGTGACTGAATTGGAAAAAATGGAGTTTTTGAGGCAATGTTAGAAAAAGTAGAGTATTTAGTTCTCAAAGGAAATCTGACTAAACCTTCCTGTTTTTTACAAATGTGATCTGCTTCCTATGTCCAGGGTAGACGACACCGTAATCCTTAGCTAGAGCTTTCTTCTCTTATTCTTTCAACATGTATTCATGGGGTATACACTATGTGGCAGGCTCAGTGCTAGACATGGAGGGCCCCAGAGTGAAAAAAAAAAGCCACCTCCTTGGCTTCAGACAGCTTATGTTCTAGATGCACTAGGCACACAGGATGTCCCTGACTTGCTACATCAGCAGCGGACCAGAAGGAAGGACACCTGACTCCTTGTCTTGGCTCTGACATGAACAGTGGGACTCTACGTTTCTTAAGACTTCTTTTTAAAGCTCCAGAGCCCCTTCCTAAATGACACTATATAAATTACTCAAAAGCCTGTTGAGTAAGCATAATATCCTGTATATTTGTGAACTCTCAGTAGCACAGTAGCTAAAACAGTCTTTTTTTTTTTTTGAGACGGAGTCTCGCTCTGTCACCCAGGCTGGAGTGCAATGACACGATCTTGGCTCACTGCAACCTCCGTCTCCTGGGTTCAAGCAATTCTCCTGCCTTAGCCTCCTGAGTAGCTGGGATTACAGGTGCCTGCCACCACACCCCGCTAGCTACAACAGTCTTAATTCATTGTTAAACTGATTTTAATTTTCTCAGACTGGGAGAATGGTGCCATCTTGTGGACATGAGAAAGCAGCGCGGCACATCGCACACCCCACACAAAGGAAAATATAAACACTTCTCTTCTTGTTGGTGCACTTAACTAGCAGACCATGATTTCCATTAGCTACAACTACTGAGCCACTTGTTATCTATTAAAATTGCCCTAAGAGTTATTAGATCACGCATCTGTCTTCTAGCTCATCTCCTTGTGTTTGGGAAATGAGTTCTTTTGGTAGACATTCATGTATTATTCCAGACCACATACCTTGTAACAACAGTGGAAGCTGATTCATGTTCACTTTAAAAAACACGAAGTCTGCACAATTTAAATACTTTCCAAAGGCAAGAGAATGAATCAAATTATTTCTCAAGAACTTTCTAGTCTTCGTGATTCTAGTTGAATTTATATGAAAGTATTTTAAGACACCTTTAAAATACAAAAGATGCTCTTTTTTTTTTATTTTTTTATTTTTTTGAGACGGAGTTTCGCTCTGCCGCCCAGGCTGGAGTGCAGTGGCCGGATCTCAGCTCACTGCAAGCTCCGCCTCCCGAGTTCAGGCCATTCTCCTGCCTCAGCCTCCCGAGTAGCTGGGACTACAGGCGCCCGCCACGTCGCCCGGCTAGTTTTTTGTATTTTTAGTAGAGATGGGGTTTCACCATGTTAGCCAGGATGGTCTCGATCTCCTGACCTAAGATACTCTTAAAATACAAAAAGTATTTTAACATACTATAATAATGAAGTATGAAAAGAAACATCGTGACTTTAATACTTCCTGAAATTTCAGCGGAATATGCTGTGTGTGTCTCTGTCTGGGCAGAGTGTAGGTTTGCTGGTAGTGGCAACGCTTTTTTCCTACTGCTACAAACTTACACAAAAAGGCCTAAAGCGCCTTACCATTGTATTCTACAGTACATCTAGCCATACAGCTAGCTGTGTAGAGGCTGTAGATTATCAATGATGATAAATCAGTCTCACAAGAGACGATTTCCTTCCTCAACTATAATACCTAGATTTATTGTGTAAATTCTCAAACTTTTTCATATTTTGCTTTAAAGGTGAAAAGAATATTTATTTCTTCTTGGTCCAAGGAGGAAGCATGCTTTCAATACCGGTCACTCCCTGCATCAAAATGCACAGATTTTTACTTTGATGGGGTCTTTGTTGATATATCCTTGGTGCTGAGGTTTATGTTAAAAAAAAGGATAAGTCATCTGAAGGGATCTTTATTCTACACTGGAAAAAAAAATCAGCTAACCCTTTTGTTAATGATACTTCTCCAAAGAAAGAAGCCATGAGGCTGTTTATAGCACTAAAGTATCTGAAACATCCAGTAAGCACCTTTGGAAAATCTTACAAACATGCTGGTAAAAGGGAGTTAGAGAGTTCATGATAATAGTTGTACAGCACAATGGTACTCAGCATCTTAAACGCTACGAAGTTCTATCCACCAGCTGAGTCCCCAGTAGGGACAATGCTGCCCTGTCCCTTTGTGTACTCCGGGTGTCATTCAAACCTTCCCTTTGACCTAATACAGCCTGTTTTCATTGTTCATGCAAATGCTGTTCCTCAATAACCATTCCTCCCACCTTTCCACTACTGCCAGGACTGCCTGCTCTTTCCTCACTGGTGTCTCAAATCCACCATCTCACCACCAAATATATGTTAGTCTCTTTACTCCTTTTCCCTTCTCTCGAGTTTTCCCAGTTCCCTTGAATTTCAGACATTGTAAGAGTGACTGTGGACTAGCTCCTAAGAACTGGGTAGAAACAGGAGCCCATGAGGTGGGATGTCCTGTGTGAAGCTGCTGGTGCCCCGATGATGGGATCTGGACAGATTCACCTATGGCAGGTTGACCCTGTCATCCCACAGGGGCTCAGACTTCCCTCCCTGACTTGCCTCCTTGAGGCATGCCATTCTACACCTTGTTTACTTGCTTACTTTTGCTGTACTGGTGTTGGGAAAATTGTGTCTACTATAGACCCTTCACCATGGGCACATTCATCTTTTATTATTTTCCTTTCTTTCTTTTAGGGGGCACACAGTATGATCAAAATCACATTATCCTCAACACTGTCAGCAAAGAGAAGTTTACACAAGTGTGGGAAGCCATGGTCCTATAAACCTGAACAAAGAAGGAAGAAGAATCTTCTGGAGGTCCTTCCAGTCACCTTATTTTTTAAAAAGGACAATGCTGATGGAAGATCCAACTGGAAAGTGGATCAACTCCTTCATTGATTCTAAATTCAACTTTAAATCATGCTGCCATGACTCAGAGAACTTACTCATCGTTTCAAAAGACTATCATAGCTTTAAGCCAATAATTTGTCCTCCTTTCATTTCTTGCCTTTCATTTTTGGTAGCTGCTTAAACAGGTTGCCTAATTAGCAGCTTTTGGGTGATTTTTTAAAATGTTATACCAAGACTTCAAGACTGTGTACATTTTAAATTATTTCCAAAGATAGTGACAGGAGAGAACTGGAACAAATTTACCAACTTTGTAGGCCTACAAAGCCCTTACACTTTAAAGGGTAAGATAAAGGCTTAGGTTTGAAAGGTAGAGAACTGTTTAGCATCTGAGAAGAAATACTTTGTTGGCCTGTAATTTTGGTTCTTGGCCTTAAACACTTTCTGGAACCTTAAAATATGCTGCATAGCACAGTGGGAAAGCCTTAGGTCTTCACACCTTTAAGAAACTCTAAACAAAATGCTACTTTCCTTTAGTTCATATTAAAAACTAATGCAGTTTAAAAATTTCATGTCAAAGTATGGTAACAGTTGTTAGTAGGATTTGAATTATTATTTTTTGATTCAGGGTCTCACTCTGTCACCCAGGCTGGAGTGCAGTGGTGCAATCGCGGCTCACTGTAGCCTCTACCTCCCCAGGCTCAGGTGATCCTCCCACCTCAGCCTCCCAAGTAGCTAGGACTATAGGCACACACCACCAAGCCCAGCCAATTTTTGTTTTTTTGTAGAGATGGGGGTTTCACCATGTTGCCCAGGCTGATGTCAAACTTCTGGGCTCAAGCAATCTGCTCGCCTCAGCCTCCCAAAATGCTGGGATTACAGGCCTGAGCCACTGCGCCCAGCCAGGATTGGAATTATTTTAACTCATCCATGGGCTGCCCTAGAATGTCACAAATGAGTGTGGTTTAATGCCTTTCTTATAGCTGCTACTGGAACACTATTATCATGACCTAATTTATGAGCCATCCTTACTCATCTACAAGTGCTGAAGCAATGTTATATACATTTTTGCTAAACTCAGATTTGTTAGCCTAATGTCTTGCCCTTCTATCCACCTGCATCTACACATGGCCTGCATGGGGCTGCCTCCCTGCAGTGTTCTATAGCCATGCTTCGGGGTACAGCTGTTGGTGGACAGCCTCAGGTCTTGGGGGCACTGTAGCCACTAAATGAGGTATGAAAGGCTCAAGAGGACAACCAGCAATTATCCCCAGAAAGTGAAGGAAAAGAGACCTTCAGGGATGTTGCTGGTCAAGTCTTGCAACTCATGATTTGACCGGAGTCAAATCAATCTTCAAGCAGTCTTGGAACCCTCAACTGCAATAAGCATTTCAAGAATGCAAACATACTGCTTAACTACTGACAAGACACCGGCCCATACGCTGCTGTTCAAACTGGGTTCTAGCTTTGAAGAACAAAAGTGCTAAACATTTCCTTGAATATATTCTTCCTCTTTTTGTCCTCATCACTCAATACTGGTGCTCTTATCACACGTAGAACAACTCGTTTCTTTTCCATCTATTCAAGTGTGTTTCTAATTCTAAATGCTGATCTTCTCTGGAGTCTGTGGTAGGCAGTTCCGGTCATTGGAATAGTTTATCTTGTTTTAAAATATTATTGGCGCTTGTACAACAGCATCCAACATATCTGTCTTGTTCCTAGATGTATAGCTTTGAATTTAGGCCTTTTGTGCATACCATTACAATATGGTGGGGTAAGACACTCTACAATAGCCTGTGCTGAGCTGATCTCTTAAATAAACTTGCTTCTGGTTAACTATGTTGATGAAATCTGAGAGTCCATTCAGTAGCCCTCATCTAACCCTTCAAAGAGAGTCAGCTAGCAGATTAGAAACAAATGTCTGATTAGGATGAAGCAGGTTTGAGGGGTGCTGGTTTAACAGCAAGAAAGTTTTGCTGACACTCTTTCCAAACTCCATGGTTTCTGAGTGGAAACGAGGATGAGTGAGGTCCTGGCTCAAGTATTTTACTCCCACTACCACCTGGGAGCCCTCTAGGAAAAGAGCTGAGGCTGCTCCAGATGGAATTCAAGAGCAGTTGGTATGTACACCTGGAAAATCAGACTTTTTTTTCTTTTGAAATAACTCGGTAGTAAGACCAGACCAGCAATTCTAGAGAAAAGCCTACATCTAACATACATGCTACCAAACAAGTGGCTAACAGGAATAAACCAAGCAGAAATCTCAAAACAGTTAAAGGAAGTTTACATCAAAAGTTAAAGGAAGCATTTCAGGTGCAATACTGAGGATGAGTATATTAGGAAGTAAAAACACTTACCGTAAATGAATATTCAAAAGTGCACACTGCAATGGGTTGGCTGGAGAGAGATCTACATGTAAACATTTGACATCAAAGTGGCAAGCTTTGGGCTCCATTGAAAGGCTGCAATTTCCATGGAAGAGCCCTCAGAGAGGCATGTTTCAATTGCCGAAACGGGCCTAACCCTTATGCAAGATGTAAGGGTTTTGACAAGTTAGAAACTCTGCCCTCACTTTTCAATATTAAGAGCATAAACAAATAAATCACCAGCCAGATTTTTATATATGACACTAAGAGACTTAGATGTGGTGATCACATTATGGTGGAGGAACAAAAAAGGAAACCTTGGTCAGTTAGAACAGTGCTCGGTGATTAATTCAAGAAGGACCAGCTTTAAATGATCTCTTCATGCTGACATCCATCCATACACTGAAAGTTTTAGTATGGTACTTTAAGACGATCAAGCCCAGCACGGTGGTTCACGCCTGTAATCCCAACACTTTGGGAGACTGACGTGGTGGATCGCTTAAGCCCAGGAGTTTGAGACCAGCCTGGGTAACATGGCAAAACTCTCTACTAAAAATACAAAAAATTAGCTGGGTGTGGTGGTGCATACCTGTAGTCCTAGCTACTTGAGAGGCTGAAGCAGGAGAATCGCTTAAGGTCAAGGCTGCAATGAGCTGTGATTGTGCCTCTGCACTCCAGCCTAGGTGACAGAGCAAGACCCTGTCTCAAAAACAAAAAAGACAATAAAGTAGTTTAAGCTAGTAAAATGGAAGGTGCGACAGCAACCTGCAAAGCCAGTGTGAAAGAACAGCTTGAAAAAACCTAGGATTTTTACTGACTACAGACAAGTTCAAGTGCTGATATTTTTATACCGATTACTAGCCAAAATGGTGTGCTTATTTTTTAAAGCTTGTATCATGGAATTTATAATCTAATCTGGAAAAAATGTTAGAAAGGGATGTCTAGAAAAAAATTTGGGCTCACAGGCACTCACCAAATAAGAACGCCAACAATCAGTAAACTGCATTTTTATTTAGACAACATTAATTACAGTCTTTCCTCGTGCGTGTCCTCTTTCCACCTTCAGGAAGGCTTCTGGAACTTTAGAAAAAGGAAAGGTTTGTTCAATAACTGGCCGGATCTGTAAAACATAAGAAGTTGACCAGTGGATAAAAAAGCCTACATCTTTCCAGGCAGAGGACATTGGTAATTAGTTTCTTCACAGTGTCCTTCAAGCCACAGTCTCTCGAGTGTCTCTCCAGTGGACCCAGGTCAGGTTCTCACACGGGCCACGATGCTGCCTCCATTCCTGCCTCACTGCTGCTTCTCTCTTTACGGCCCTTCCCACCCCACTGCCCAGTCTTACTTCTCCTCCATGCTGGTCTGTCACTCTCCTACTCAGAACCCTTCAACAGCTCCCACCCTGGCATTCGAAGACCGATAGCATCCTGAGCTCAGCCCTCATCCAGATTCCACCCTTTCCCAAAACGGTCTATTTGTCATTTTCTTCACCTGGTATGTTTATGCCTCTGCTGGTACAAGTCAGTAAGCCCAGAAATCCTACTCCTGTGAAAATTCTACTGCCCTTCCCGTGCAGGTCTCACACTGTCTTTCCTCATGCCCCAGTTTGCAACGTGTTGTCCCTTTCAACTACCACAGGAACCATGTTGCCTTCTTCACAGACTGTACTTGTTTACAGCTGACCCATCTCAGTCACTCTGTGCTGTATGGTAAATAACAAAGAGAACATCCCAAGGTCCTTGCTGTATGTATCCATCTGGCCCCTTACAGAGAGTGCATGGAAATAGTGTGTGTGTGGTTTTTTTTTTTTTTTTTTAAATTTGTTAAGTGTTTGGCATATCTACCCAACCAGAGCATAAAGTACCTGTGGGACAGGGGACTAAGCCACTTTGTTTGCATCCCCCACAACACCCAGCATAATGCTAGACATACAGTAGGAGCTTCATCAATGTCACTTAGGTGAAAGCTAATAAGGTAAGTGGGGGAAAAAGCATCTTATGTGAGCTTTCTGGGCTTCGAGAATACTTGGCCCAGGCTGGAGCTGCCCTGGCAGGCTTTGCTAAACAACGGTGCGCTGGTTACAGTTTACAAGAAAGCCATTCCAGCCAGCTCATACATGTTTCAGTGCTGCCGGGTCTTTTCACTGTACTACAGTAATGCCAGCAACCTCCTTCTGAAACTAGGTCCCAGGTAATGTCCTCTCTCTGCATGCAAAAATCCAACTGAATTCTTCCTTTTCAAAACTTTAAGCAACAATCAACAGTTATCCACTGGGTATCTCAGCGGCCTGCCTCCTATAGCTCCACTGGCAGAGGTAAGTTATCAGAAGGCATAAGCCAACTCATCCATTTTATAACGTCTTTACTTTTACAAGAGGAAGAACTGTTATTGTGACATTCAGCTGCATCTGATGAACCTTCCTCCTGGATGAATTTCACAGCCCAGCCACCAGAAAAGCATCTTAGACTCCGAAAGTTCCCTTCTCCAAAGAGATGAAAATACTTTTGTACCCGCAAATCACAATAAGCTCATAATAAAAGCAACAGCTGGCACCTACTGGCCTCACTATGTGTCAGGCACTGTTCTAGGGGCTCTCTAGATTTCATCTCATTTAATCCCCATAACCATTTTCTGGGGTAAATACTGTTACTCCCATTTTACAGATGAATAAATAAAGGCACAGAGTTAAATAAGTTGCCCAATGTCACACTTCTGATAAACGGCAAGTCAGGATTCAATTTGGTGCCATCATCTGCTATCACCACTATGCACTGAGCCTTTCCTATAGCATCTGCTGCTGTCTACACCTACCCCTAAAACCTTAAAGGAAGGGAAAAGTTGCCAAGGACGGTAAGGATTTATTACAGTCTGCATGTCGGCCTGCCTGCCTTGTGCCAGCTGAGGACCTGGTCTCTAGACCCTGTGTCCAGGCCACCAAGATGACAAACGTGTGGTACATGGGTGCCATCCACACCTATGGAGGACATCACTACTGCTGATCCCCCGCAAGCCGAGCATGACCTCAGAATCTTCACCACTGCAGCCACTATTAACTGCTCTGAGCTGGCTTGTGAGACGAAGCCTATTTGTCTTCTATTCTCTCCAAGAATAAGGCAGAGGACTGTGGTGAGTCCCACTTTGAGGTGGACTGCATTGATGTTGCTGAATGGAATGCATTAATGTTTCTTGGCCAAGCACAGTGGCTCACATCTGTAATCCCAGCACTTTGGGAGGCCGAGGCGGGCTGATCACCTGAGGTCAGGAGTTTGAAACCAGCCTGGCCAACATGGTGAAACCCATCTCCACTAAAATTACAAAAATCAGCTGGGTGGGTTGGTGTGTGCCTGTAATCCCAGCTACTCGGGAGGCTGAGAGGCATGAGAATCGTTTGAACCCGGGAGGTGGAGGTTACAGTGAACTGAGATCGCGCCATTGCACTCCAGCCTGGGCAACAGAGCGAGACTCTGTCACCAAAAACAAGCAAACAAAAAAAACAGTTGTTTCCTGTATGTCCCACATGAGACCTGCAACAATCACTCCCCCAAAGCCCCTGGGACACTGTTTTCAGGATGCTGTTTACCTGGAAAAGGAATCACCCGAATGCATGCTTAAAATGCAGAGTCCAAGGCCTCCCGTTAGAACAACTACATCAGAACCTGTAGAGGTGGGGCAGAAACAATGCTTCCCCAGTGATCTGCATGTACCCTAAAGTGGGACTCACCCAGCCCTCTGCCTTATTCTTGGGATCCCTAACTTGTACCATGCACATACCCATCCATTCCACAGACTGACAAAGTGTCCGCCTCCTAAGGCACTAATCCAAAACAGGCTGAACTCAGTGTTCAATTCAGAGCTCTGACTGGGGACACAGATCCTGAACTGATGACACAGGGAGCTTACAGTTACTGCCCACTTTAATCTGGCTGGTCAGGCCTTTTGTGGCAAATAACCCGAGAGGGCTGACCACGGCATAATGAGTCATTCAGCAGTTCCCGTAAGTGACAATGGAGAAAAAGGTTTCCAATTGAAGGCCGGCAAATGCCACTGTTGGCTGAATCCGTAACAGCAAACAGAGATTAACTGGATAATGAGACAGTGTCTATGTACAGCCTCACATCAGACCTAGAATACTTGTTTGTTAAGGACAAAGGGATCAGAGTTAAAATCCAGAGGGGGGAAAGAAAGGTTACTCGCGTGAAGTGGGGATGTTTATGTGATGACGCTGCTGTAGTCCACCTGGCACAGGGAGCCCTGTTATAAAGCGGGCAGGCTCAACAGCACGCTTCCCACTGTGCAGACACACAAGGCTCACAGCCGGCCAGGGGACGCTCACAGCAGCAGCCCTCATTCAGTTTTGGATTCATGTGTGGGGTGCTGATTGTGCCTCGCATCCCTGATACAAAAGCTGAACCAAGCCAAGCACCAACATTTGGCACCTGCTGCCTGACATCACTTCTGTGAGAATGTAGGGATGACGGGAACCTCAGCCTCTCTGGTGTGGCCTTGGAATATCGCTGCTTACCAGCCCCTGGGCAAGTCCTCCTTCCTGCTGAGGCAAAACCCTCTCTAATGCTTGAGGGGAAGACAGTACAGGAAACTGTAAGAGCATGAGGCTGCTGGTGGAGAAGGACACTGTCTAGGCAGCCATGGCAGCAGGCAGAGGTTTTCCCTCAATTCCCATTTTCCCAGTGAGAATCACAAAACAGTAGAGTTAACATATCTGAGTGTGCCTCTTTTGATAGATTAGGAAACTGAAGTGCAAGTGACTGAGTGGTAAGTGCAAGGTCAGAGCTGTCAACAGCAAGGCCAAAACAAGGACCCAGGACTCCGAATGTCGCTACTGCATGGGATGGATGTAATCTGGGAAGTTACAGTCTGTTCCACTTCTTTTCCTAGACCCTTGGCCTCTTCTTCCACCAGGCATAGAGGCTGCAGATCTCAGAGGGTGAGGTGTGTGAGGGGACGCTGACAGGTGACGAACACCAAGGAAGACCTAAGGGCTCCTGGTCTGAGTCCAAATCCACACACCTATGGACAGGCACCAGGACCGCAGTTCCAGCACTACCTCTTGGACAGGTATGCCCCCGACCTCTGTGATAGGTTCAGTATTTCCAGGGTTGGGGTAAACAGGAAGAAGGGAACTTAAACTAAGTCTACCTTTAGATAAAAAGAAGAGAAAAGGAAGAGGTGAATTTTGCTCTCAGTTGCTGTTTCTTGGAAACTTCCTGTCCCAGATGGCAAACTCAAAACTGGAAGATAGGGTGAGACAGGAGGGGGATGGCAGACGGGGGAATTCTCCAAGGGAGTAAATGTGCCATTTGGGAAAGCATCAAGGACTTGTCCCCAGGTACCCCTAAAAACTGCACTTCCAACAGCCAGAAGGTGAGAGGAGAAACCCCATATAAATTTGCTCATAGAAACAATTTCAGTAGCATCAGGAAACTTCAGAAGCATTGAGGCCATGAGATCCATGAGCTACTTGCCACATCAGGCAAAGCAGCCCTCTTCCAGTGTGGTCCTAGGGATTCAGTCCCTCATCATTACATTCTTTCCATGGAGCAAACTCCAGTGGCAATAAGGAACTTAAGGTTTAGAATGTACTTCATTGCTAAACAACGGCCAAGCTATTCAAGATGGACCTGGGAAATCACCTACCTCAGAACTCATTACATTTTTCTCGAAAGCTGCAGTGTCCAATATGGTAGCCTCTAGACACGTGACTATTTACATTAATCAAAAGTAAGTAATTAAAATGAAAAAGTCAGTCTCTCAAGTTGCATTTGCTACATTTCAAGTGCTCAGTGGTGTAGTGGCCACCAAGTGAATACTGCAGACAGAGAACATTTCTATCACTCCACAACGTTCCAAAGGACAGGCTGCTCGAAAGGTAACAGTGTGACCAACACACTTCTCCACCATCTAGTGGGTCAAGTAAGTGCTAGTGGGCCTTCAGTAAGTGTTCTGAATTGAACTCAAATATGGTGCATAGGGACTATTCTGATGCTGGCTAAAATCAATCAACTGAGAAATCTATATCACTGCTCAACCAAGATGCTTGGCTGGCATCTCAGATTTTGAACATACCTGTGAACATTAAGCTCCTAACATCAGAAGGCTTACTAATTATATGAAGAATATATATGTGTAAATAAACATTCAAAAATATCTTCCTGGCCATGTGCAGTGGCTCACACCTATAATCTTAGCATTTTGGGAGGCCCAGGCAGGCAGATTGCTTGAGCTCAGGAGTTCGAGACCAGCCTGGGAAACAAGGCAAAACCTTGTCTCTACAAAAAATACAAAAAATGTAGCTGGTCAGGGGCATACCTGTCCAAGAGGTAGTGCTGGATAGTGCTACATGGGGGGCTGAGGTGGGACGATCACTTGAGCCCAGGAGGTCAAGGCTGCAGAGAGCTGAGATCACACCACTACACTCCAGCCTGGGTGACAAAGTGAGACCCTGTCTCAAAAAAATAAAAAAATAATAAAACAATAATAATAAAAAAAAAGATCGTCCTACCATGCTTGATTTCTAGCCATCTAGTTTCCCTCCTCAGGAGCAACCAAGATTTCTAGCTGCTCTCATATCCTTTTCAGGTATTTTATGTATTGTGGTAGGCAGAATAATGGCCCCCAAAGATATTCACATCCTAATTCCCAAAATGTGTAAATATGGCACTTTACATGGCAAAAGAACTTTGCTGGTGTGATTAAGTTAAGGATCCTGAGATGCAGAGATTATCCTGGATTATCCAAGTGGGCCCAGTGTAATCTCAGGGTCCTTATAAGAAGAAGGCAGGAGGGTTAGAGGTCAAAGATTAATAGAAGCAGAGGTTGGAGTGATGTAGCCACAAGTCAAGGGAGATACAGCCTCTAAAAGCTGGAGAAGGCAAGGAAACAGATCCTCCCCTATAGCCTGCTTCCAGGAGGAATGCAGCCCTGCCCACACATCTGGACTTCTAACCAAAATCTTACTATTATAAGATAATAAACTTGTGTTGTCTTAAGTCACCACATTCATAGTAATTTGTTACAGCAATAAGAAACTAATACATGCATATATAAGCAAATATGTATATTTTCCTTCAAAACACAGTTACGCAGTCCTTCTTAGCAGCAGCTATCATCTGAAGACTGCCTCACCACCACCTCTTCTCACTCCTGCAAGATACTGAGAAATACAAGATGACAGAATAAAATACCAAGAATTCAAACTCCAGGTAACAATGTCTGGATGATTTTTTTGTTTTTTTTTTTTTTT
>NW_012116821.1:9846368-9862920 GCF_000951035.1 Colobus angolensis palliatus | reverse complement strand
TTAGCTGGGTGTGGTGGTGGGTGCCTGTAGTCCCAGCTACTTGGGAGGCTGAGACAGGAGAATCGCTTGAACCCAGGAGGTAGAGGTTGCAGTGAGCCGAGATTGTGCTACTGCACTCCAGCTTGGCAACAGAACAAGACTCTGTCTCAAAAACAAAAAGAAGTAAAAACCATTCGTGGCTCAGAGCACGTGCAAAAACAGGCCTTAGATTGAATGTGGCCCACAGGCTGTAGTTTGCCAACCACTTTATCTAAGATATAATGAAAATACCAGGTAACTTAAAATTCAAACTGAAATTGTGCCCAGATAGGATGAATATGGAGTCCTACAGCACGCAATAAGCCTTCGTGACAACAGTCATGTGAAAACAATGCCTAAGACTGGATCTCCAGGAAAAACAGACTGTGAGATCCCCACATACTTAGGAAATTTCAGCTCCTTTTCACTTTTGAGCCTGACAATGGTGAGCACATGAAAGGCAGGAAACCTTAATTCCAAAAACATTTACTGAGTGCTGCACTGGGAGAAAGCAAAGGTAGGGTTGGTGTTCATAAAGAAGGCAGAAGGACGATGCTATTAATGGATGGACAGAATGCTCATTACTGTGGATATTAACTCGGTGGCTTCTGCATTTTTACTGGGGCACGCAGGGCTAATAAGCTGAATTTAGACTCCATCAGTAATACTCATTCATCCAGATTCTTTTTTTTTTTTTTTCCCCTTGAGATGGGATTGCCCTGTGTTGCCCAGGCTGGTCTTAAACTCCTGGGCCCAAGCGATCCTCCCACCTCAAATTTTTAAGTAGCTGGGATCACAGGCATGAGCCACCAAACCCAGCTCAGATATTAAGATAGTTTAAATCACAAGTAACCAGTAACCAGATCTTCTTCACATTCTTAAAAACAAGTCTCTAATGAGGTAAAATGGTTCAGAGGGTAAGATAATGGGTAAGTAAAGAGAGAAGGGGCCTAGAAGGTAGGCCACAGGAGAAATTCCAGACACTAAATATACATACTAGATTTTCAAAAGCTGTGTATTTTAATATCTATCAAAGGCCAAGCGCGGTGGCTCATGTCTGTAATCCCAGCTCTTTGGCAGGCCAAGGCAGGTGGATCATTTGAGGTCAGGAGTTCGTGATCAGTTCGGCCAACACGGTGAAACCCTGTCTCTACCAAAAACACAAAAATCAGTCAGGTGTGGTGGCAGGCACCTGTAATCCCAGATACTCAGGAGGCTGAGGCAGGAGAATTGCTTGTACCCAGGAGGCGGAGGACGCAGTGAGATGAGATCACACCACTGCACTCCGGCCTTGGTGACAGAGCAAGACTCTGTCTCAAAAAAAAAAAAAAAAAAAAACTATCAAAATTATAAATGCATATATCTTTTGACTCAGCAATTCCATTTCCATGAACAGAAATCGTTATATATACAATGAGGTACTAAACATAAATATTGGGTTATCCACTGAAGCAAAAGACTGAAATTCAACAAATTATGGTGTACCCATACAAATACTATGCAGCTGTTAAAAAAAGAATGAGAAAGCTTTTATATCCTGACATTAAACAAAGTTGAAGATGTGCTGTTAAAAAAAAAAAAAAAAGGAGCAGGTTGCAGAACAGTATGTTATTCATTTGTGTTAGGAAAGAAAGAAGAGAAAGAGAGGGAAAAAAATATTTTTCCTGTTTTGATAATCTTTGGAATACCCAAGAAACTAGTAATACTGGCTGCATCTGACAAGCAGAATCTCAGTGACTGAGATATAGCAGTCAAAAGAAGATTTCTTGAAATAACTTTTTCCATTTTTAGGGTTTTTGAACCTTATGAATGTATTTTTTCAAAGTTCAAGTATTTTACAAGAGTTGGCTCTGTTACTTCACAGCTTTTCACCATCAGAAAACAACTGTAGCTCTTCTAACAGTTACCTGCTAATGAGAATCATGAAGGCTCAGCCAAAGCTTGGAAGAATTTAAATGTCCTCCGATTTAACAACTCTCTACTAACCACACAACACGTAAGTAAGATCTGTTGTGTTATTCTTTCCAACTTCCCAGGATAAAAAGGCAATGACCTTTCACATCCACACAGAAGCAGGGACACGACAAGAGAGCTGGCCTCATTGAGGCATCCAGTGCCACATACCAACTTCACAGTCCCAGAACCCCTCATTGACAGAAATGACACCCAAGCCCAAACAGCCCATGTAGGAGAGGAGAATCAAAGCACAAGGCACATTTGCTCACTCAGCCTCCTTGGAGAATACTTCAAGGACATCCTTTTTTGTTGTTGTTTATCATGTCCTATTTTAGCCATTACCAGTTATCTGCCAAATGTAGTAGGTAGATATATACAAGTCACCTCTCATCTCTGTTGGGTAAACAGTAATTTCCAGGCAGAGAGAGAGTCACAATATTTTGAATACAGAAGAGCAGTGGTAAGCATGTGAACAGCCTGGAGCAGATATCAGGACAAACACAAACGTGGACTTCTGGAGGACAAAGACCTCTCTAATAATGGGGTTCCAACCACACGCAGCACTTACTTGATGATAATTCATTCTCTCCTTCCTAGAAATAAAATAAGCATTCTCGTGGGATATGGGAGAACCCTACAAAGAAGGAGCTACACAGTCACAATAACACTGAGCCCCTGCCCCTATCAGAACACACCAAAACTTAGAAGTCCACGAAAAGACACATAAGCCTGGAACCCAAATATCTGGGAAACAGTAACAGGCCATCCTCTTTCTTATATAGTTCCTTGGCTGTGAAAGAAGAAAGACCTCAAATACAGAAAAAGCAGCCATTAGTTCCCAAAAACATTCCTTTCCAAAATCGAAACGGAAAGATGAAATATGCCAGCAAGGGCCAAGGGCCAGAAGAAGAAAGCCCACCTCCAGGGGCTCTGTCCAAATGTCTCAGAGTGGTTCACACAATGCTAATGCTAGCCTGCTCTAACTCCATTCCCTGCTCACTGCAAAGTGACAAAGATAAGACAATGTATGCTGAAGTCCCAAATCAGCTTCAAGTACTAAGAACACAGCAGAAAGGTGGAGAGGGAAAAGCACAAGAGTGCTGGTTCCATTTCTGCACGTTTGAGCATGCCCCTGTTTCTTGGTGAGTCAGCTTTCTCACCTGTAAAATGAGAATCAGCCTATCTATGATCTCACACAACCCTCTGGAAGTTCTCCATCCTATAATTCCATACAATCTCTCAATAACATAAAAAATATCAGCACCAGAATACCACCTTCTCAGTTATTCCTCTAGAGATGGGAATGTCAGGGTGGTTTAGACCACGTAAAAACCCAAATAAGCAGGTGGCAGCTGAGGAGGCTTTCAATCCCCAGAATCCCTGAAAGACCTTTTGACATCCAAAACAGGATGACCAGATGATAAGCAACAGTCGCTTTCCCACAGAGTCCACAGCAGGACAGACACTAGTAGGCAGAGTACACCAGCCAGTTGTCTTCACCCAAATCCCCATCAATCCTCACCCACCCTCACCCTGGCCACTGACTGTCTCAGATAGACTATTTATTTGCCCTCAATTTTATTATACCCACCTAGAAATCAGGAGACCTGGGGACCTGATGAAATATTAGCAGCCCAATGTAGATCACAGCTGTGCTCTGATCTAACCAAGTGTCTTTGGGGGAATCCTATAACCTCCCTGGGCCTGCCTCTTCATCTACTAAACCAAAGGGGTTTGACTAGATGAGAGAAGCTCTTGTACAGATGGAGCAGTCTGCGTCTACGCCTCCCATGGAGACAGAACCAAAGACACAGCATGTAAACTTGGCCATGTAAGGCAGCACAAAGTCAGGTGAGCAGGCTAGCTCTGTAGAGTCCCCACTGACGAAGCTCAGTGGGCAGGTCTACAGGAGGTGCTCTAGAAATACAAAGGCTTCCAATCCAGGTTTCCAGGTGCACTTACCTTTCCCGCATCCACCAGTTCTGCAATGTCATCTAAATATGGACCACTGGCCATGAAAAATGCCCAGCGATAATGGACTCCTTTCCAGAAATGCTAAAAAGAAGAAACAAAACATGTCAAATACAGAAAAACATAAAATCTGACTAAAAGCCGATTTAGGGAAAAGCATTTTCTGGATGACTACAACAAACTGACTTCTCATTCCATGCTGACAAAATGTGTGCACAGCCCCTTGGCACAATGACTGACAGAGAATGGATGCTCCATAAATGTTTAATAAGTAACTGAACAAAGACATATCCACGTCACTTAGGCTCCTTCTCTAAACTGTGACTGAAGAACAAGTAAGCACAAGAAAGCTTTCCTTAAAATGACCGTCTACATGGTTTTCCACAGTGGGTTTCCTCCCCGGGAGGAATCAGGGGCTGAGACCTCTAGGCTTTCCCTACTAAGGTTTGAATAAAGCCCAGAGGCACCAGAAAAGAAGTTTTCACCAAATTCAAAAATGTTTTGGGGACAATAAGTCACCAAAATATGATCTTAGACAAGAAGCCCAATCACAATTTTTTTTTTCTGGTTCTGACAGGAATAAAGTGGCTTTAAAGGCAAAACAAGTGCAAAGCTCCTTATACATCATGGCTGAATCTTCCCTACGGTTATGGCAAATACAAAGCCATCTAATCTATTATGGGGCAATACCTCTCCAACTGAAGATGCGTAAAAATCTTACACCAAGAGGGCTCATGACCAGTCTATGGCCACTTATAATTGTTATTCTTTGTTTCTTTAATTGAGAGAGGGTCTTGTTATGTTGCCCAGGCTGGTTTTGAACTCCTGCTCTCAAGAATCCTCTCACCTCGGCCTCCCAAAGTGCTAGGATTACAGGCATGAGCCACTGTGCCTGGCTGTAACTGTTATTCTTTATGTCGAAGGTAGGGTGGGCCATTATGGAAACAGCAAATGAGCTGAGGTTCTCCATGATACATCAATGACCTGCCCAACCAAACTTTCATCAGATGGCAGCAATCTGAGGTAGCAGAGGGTCAGCCAGTACCACAGTGCTGCCCTCTCCACAACTACCCACAACTGTGAGGTGAGCTCAGACTTCTTTGCCATTGAGCTTACACTCAGTATGATATAAGCTACTACCCTGGCGTGAGGCTGGAAAATTCAGTGGAAACCCCATACCCCAGCACTTACTAGTTGCATTATTTTTGTTTTGTTTTAGTTATGTTATTTTTATCAGGCTACCTATTTCAGCCCATTTCCTGGCCTGTAGAATGTTGGTAGCACCACCTAGCTTGCAGGATTGTTGGAAGGATGAAATGAGAATGTCTACAAAATGCCTCACACATAGAAAGTATTCTATCAATACTTGTCCAGTGCTAAAAGTGAAGCTTACTGAGGAAAGACTGAGACAACACCAATTCAGTTTAAGAATGTAGAAAGAAAGAAAAGTGGTTGCCTAGGCAAAGCTTTCCACTGGGTGTGCCAGGATGGCTTACTGGGTGAGTGTTCCTATAGATTATCGTCCAACCCAGAAAACCTGTGAGAGTTAAAGGATTCATCATTAATAATTACCCTAGGACAACAGATGTAAAGAGAGTCAGGCATACTCTAGAATTGGTGTGATGAGATATTGACTCCCCTTAGCCCTCACGATAGCCAGGCAGAGCCAGGGCTGGTAGAAGTCTCCGGATAGGCTGGTCTTGGAGGAGCAGGGCTTGGTTTGTTCATCTCTATTACCCAAGGCAGCCTCAATGTGCTGTTCAAATACTATCATTTTCTATGTCTGTCATGGCATGAAAGATGTTGAGATGCACTGGTTTATGCAACTAACCTAAAAAGAAGAGGCCAGGCACAATGGCTCACACCTATAATCCCAACAGTTTGGGAGACCGAGGTGGGAGGATTGCTTGAGGCCAGGAGTTCAAGAGTAGCCTAGGCAACATAGCAAGACTCTGTCTCTACAAAACAAGAAAAACAAAAAAGCTGTTTGAAGGATTATGTGGCTAAATGCCAGAAGCACTAAGAATGTCCCAAGCTTACTGTGGATCCAGTTAATGACAATCACAGAAGATCTGTTCAAATACTTTTCCCTAAGGTCTGGCTTCACAGACTACAATTAAAACATTCTGGTAATTGTTTAGGGTATTAAAGAAGGCACAAAAATGGTCACAACTGCCACCTCTATAACTCTTCACAGCATATGGCTCTGTAAAGTGAAACTTTTGGTCTGTAACAGCAGAATTTTTATATTCTGCTACAAGAGGTCTGTGTTCCCCTCCGCCGCCCACCCAGGCCACTATAGGAGAGAAAGTAAATCAGAGCAGGCAGGAGAGTCAGAAGCATGACAATGAGGCTTTAACTGTGTGCACAATCAGAAAGACATTGAAAACTACTTAAAAGGTTTTCACATGAGATTACCACTATCATCTTTCAAGTAGGAGGAAAAGAGAATGAAGATAGCTATGCCTGTTTTACTCTCCGAGGACAACTCTGAAGGTTAACTTGTAAGAGGTCTCACTGGAGTACAAACTGAAATCTTACAGAAAACTTAAACTTACATTTTAAAGCACTGGAAAATCTGGGTTTTGTGAAAGAGAAAGAAGAGAGAAAGGACAGCTAAGAGCCCTTTCTCTACCACAAAGTACCCTGTGGACACTGTTTCAGGCTACTGTCTGAATCAAATGAAAATAAAGGGGCCGGGCGCGGTGGCTCAAGCCTGTAATCCCAACACTTTGGGAGGCCGAGACGGGTGGATCACGAGGTCAGGAGATCGAGACCATCCTGGCTAACATGGTGAAACCCCGTCTCTACTAAAAATACAAAAAACTAGCCGGACGACGTGGCAGGCGCCTGTAGTCCCAGCTACTTGGGAGGCTGAGGCAGGAGAATGGCGTGAACCCAGGAGGCGGAGCTTGCAGTGAGCTGAGATCCAGCCACTGCACTCCAGCCTGGGCGGCAGAGCGAGACTCTGTCTCAAAAAAAAAAAAAAAAAAAAAAAAAAAAAAAAGAAAATAAAGGACACCACAGTGCAGGGCCTGCAGGGCCTGGTTTGTTCATTTCTATTACCAATAATATTTCATAAGAATTGAGTCGTGGTCTCCTCCATCACAGCTCTTTGTTACGACCTCTAAGTATTTAGTTAGTACACAGAATTCAAGAGACCAAAGTCCTAAGTTTCATCCCCATAAAAGGTCCCAAATTAATATCTGGAATAAATAAAATGCTAAAGATAATTATCAAGCCAGTCATCTCACAAACATGAGTCAGCGTTGGTCAGACTGACACAGCTATTCACAGCCTTTTTACCACCAAGGAACTTTCTACTGCCTTGTTCCAGAGTCTCAAGTATTTTGTCTAATTTAAAAAAATAGAATCTTTTTTTTTTTTTTTTTTTGAGACAAGGTTTTCCTCTGTTGCCCAGGCTGGAGTACAATGACACGATCACGGCTCACACCCTCTGTCTCCCAGACTCAAACCATCCTCTGGCCTCAGCCTCCTGAGCAGCTGGAACTACAGGTATGCACCAACAGACCTGGCTAATTTTCTTATTGTTTTGTAGAGATAAACTCTCACCATGTTGCCCAGGCTGGTTTCAGACTCCTCAGGCTTAAGCAATCCTCCCATCCCCACCTCCCAAAATGATGGGATTACAGGCATAAAAGCCACCGTGCCCAGACTATCTTTATTTTTCTATCATATATTCCCTTTTAACATCAATTCATATTTTAAACCAATGATCTATAATTACCACCAGTTTATCCCATGAAATTATAAAAGCCTCTGTCCCCACTGTGATGACAACAGGCTATGAGGTAAAGTGGAGAGCAGATGCTCAAGCTCCATTAGTCTTGTGACTGAGGCTCATCTGCCCTAGTCTTCAATGCCCACCACTCACCGAAGTGTGCAATTTGGGTGAGACGTATTCAGTTTTGAGCTTCATACAGCCCTCGTAAAAGTGGCCCTGTTTCAGAGTCAGGCTGACTAACCAAGTCCCAGAAACTCCCATCATGTCATTAATAGCTGGAGTTTCAAATTTACACGGAATATGCAGTGTTAGAACAAGTTGATACAATCCCAGCAAAGGCAAGAGTGGAGGCTTACTGAAGTAAAAGTACAACTTCTTTTACTCATAGACTTCTAAATGTCTGAAAGCCCCAGTCTGGGAATCACTGGTCTATCCCAATACAATGAAAACAGCAACTGTAAGTTTTCATCTTTATATACAAGAGACTGTAAGTGTTAAGACATGAAACAGAGAGAGGGTCATCAGGCAGAGGCAAGAAGGAAGCACAGACAGTACATCAGATGTAATCAAGAGAGGCAGTAAGTAATAATAAAGGCTAACATTTAATAAGGGCACTGTGCCATGTCTCCATATGGACTACTTCATTTGATCCTTACAACCATGTGGTAAGGTAGATCTATTATCAGCCTCATTTTACAGGGGAAGACATTGGGGCTTAGAGACCTTCAGTAACTTGCACAGGGTTACACAGCTACTAAGTAGAGGTCAGATTTTGAAGCCAGTCAGTGTGACTCCAGAGTCCATGCTTGCAGCCACTGTGCTATGCGGCCTCCAAGAGAAGAGAAACTGGCTAGGTGGCAAACCAATTTCTAGCAGCAGGAGGCTGCTTGCAGTCACCAACCAAGACCCTTCTTCCTACCTTTAATGCCTTCGAACCTACAGTGAATCCTGACTGCAACATGCCATCTGCTATGCCCAGTCGGTCCATGTTCAGGAGGAAAGGAGTCACCAAAGTCACATAGGTGGCTCCTGACCATTGCTTGAGAAAATCTGGAGCCCATGTTTCAGTGGATCCACCAACATTATCAAGGATAAAATCAAACCTGGAGAGGAAGAACCAAATCAAAACATTGTTGTCAGGCTTTACACTGGACTCTGAGCCCCCTTCTCTTCCAGCACCAGTTGGCTTGGGTTTATTTCAGTGGCGAATCTTGCACTGTGCTGCACCTCTCGCCATCCTGCAGAGGGGTGGCTGCTTTGATGGAGACGGAAGGACATACCCACTCGCTGGATCTATGACTTTTCTGCAAGATAAGTTGAATGTGACTAATTTTTGTCATAAAATCATTTCATTTTCTAGTACTTTAGAATGGCTTCAGCAAGTAGTTCTGAACAGAGAGTGATTCTGGTTCACTACAATGCACAGAAGAGCCCCTCACAGCTAAAAAATTTTCCAGCCCAAAATGTCAATCCTTGAGAAACGAAGGTTGCCAAGGTTGACAAAGTCTGACTTAATTAAACTTTGTAAAAAACTGCCAAGTTTTCCATTCGCTATGTTCTTTAGTGCACATGGATACTTGAAAGTAAAGTATGAGATTTTCACCTATAAGACTGATTTGCTTTTATTCTCTCTACAGTCAGAAATGCTCATGGAAGCATCCTCTTCACCTTCTGGAATTTTCTATCATTTGGCTTCAGGTACAGCATCAGGACAATGCAAAAGGAGAAATGAACAGCCTGTTCTAACATGCCAAAAAAATTCAGTGATAATGGAATCCATAGGAACTAACAGATATATTCAACTTCTTACATCTAACCTAAAACTTCTGTAATCACTATATTCTACTGAAAGGGGGTAAAAACTTAATAAGCTTTTAAATACTTTTGAAAACAAAGATCTATATAGAGAATACATGCATATAAATTGAGCACATCAGTTGATGAATTCCTCTTTGGTAAATCTTTTCTCCCTTCCAAATTCATCTGGATGATGTCAAACATTAAAGTTCCTGAAACCAGCTTTGGCCAACTTTGTGGATCTTGAGTATTTTATAGAACCAAACTAAAGAAGGGCAAGGCCGGGTGCAGTGGCTCAGGCCTGTAATCTCAGGACTTTGGGAGGCCGAGGCGGGTGGATCACCTGAGGTCGGGAGTTTGAGACCAGCCTGACCAACATGGAAAAACCCTGTCTCTACTAAAACTACAAAATTAGCCAGGCGTAGGATTACATGCCTGTAATCCTAACTACTCGGGAGGCCAAGGCAGGAGAATCGCTTGAACCCGGGAGGCAGAGGTTGTGGTGAGCCGAGGTCATGCCATTGCACTCCAGCCTAGGCAACAAGAGTGAAATTCTGTCTCAAAAGAAGAAGGAGGAAAAAAAAAATGGCAAATATAATCTAAGGATATGAAATGTGAAATGCAGGAGCATGATGACCTTAATAGATGACCATTCTTTTCACTAAAAAAGTGTCTACTTCATTTCCAAGTTTTGAATGAACAAATCTGAGGATACTTAAAGAAAACTTAAGGGCAGCCTGGTATTACAGAACAGGCATTGTCTGAGAAAGAAATCTGGAGACCAGGTTGTGAATCCAGCTCTCCCAACAAATCACTGGTGGCATGACCTCGAGTATGCAAAAACTCGTAACTCCTCTGCCCTTCACTTTCTCAACTACAGCATCATAGGGTTGGACTGAAGGATTTCAAAGCCCCTTCTTGCTATAAAACTCTAAGATTCAAATACCTAAAAAGCTGCTATTTGGAAGGAGGAACATATTTATCCTAGGTAGACTGAGAGGTCAAACTCCAGGCAGAAATTACAAAGATCAATTTCAACTAAAGCTATCAAAGAAAAGAAGTAGTAATGGCTTGCATTTATAAGCCAGGAAGGTCCCCCTACTAGAAAAGTACAAGTGAAAGGAGCAAGACCACTTGCCAGGAAAACATGTCAAGCAGGGAAGCGTAGCACCAGTTTGGGAGCCTAGACTGAATGTCCTCTAGCCTTCCGTCTCTCAAGTTCTCCTGTTCTCTGGTGACAAATTCCAGACATGTATAAAACTTAAGGTAGGCCAGGTGCGGTGGCTCATGCCTGTAATCCCAGCACTTTGGGAGACCAAGGTAGGCAGATCACTTGAGGCCAGGAGTACAAGACCAGGCTGGCCAACATGGTGAAACTCCATCTCCACAAAAAAAAAAAAAAAGAAAGAAAAATTAGGCGGGTATGGTGGTGAGTGCCTGTAATCCCAGCTACTCAGGAGGCTGAAGCACAAGAATCACTTGAACCCAGGAGGCGGAGGTTGCAGTGAACCAAGATAGCGCCATTGCACTCCAGCCTGGGCAATGGAGTGAGACTTCATCTCAAAAACAAAAACAAAAACGAGAAAACAAACAAAACAAAACCCCTTAAGGTAGACAGAGGGGAATGGGTAGGACTTGGCCCCAGTATCATGTTGCTACTCCTAGAAGCATCAGAAGATACAAGATCGGGCCGGGTGCGGTGGCTCACGCTTGTAATCCTAGCACTTTGGGAGGCCGAGACGGGTGGATCACGGGGTCAGGAGTTTGAGACCAGCCTGGCCAACATGGTGAAATCCTGTCTCTACTAAAATTAGCCGGGCATAGTGGTGCGCGCCTGTAATCTCAGCTACTCAGGAGGCTGAAGCAGGAGAATCGCTTGAAACCGGAAGGCAGAGGTTGCAGTGAGCCGAGATCGTGCCACTGCACTCCAGCCTGGGCGACAGAGTGCGTGCCCAAAGAGGCTCAGGCCCTAACACACAGAGGAGAAGGTAGCTGACAAAATCTCTGAAAGGGACAATGTTAGTCCTTAAACATGCCAGGCATGTTCCTGACATGGGAGCTTTGTGTTTGCTGTTCTTCCCAGCTGGAACAATTGTTCTTCTAGATTCCCTCGATAATTAAATATTATTGAGCACCCACTACATGCTACTACACTCTTCCAGATGGAGGGATACAGCAGGGAACAACATCAAACACACACAAATCCCATTCATTTGGCTTGCTCACTAAAGCCTCCACTCCAATGTTGCTTCCTCAATGAGGCATTCTTTAACCTCCCTACCTATAACAGCCTCCTCCCTAGTCTATTCCCTTTCATTTTTTTTTTTCAGAGCACCTAGCACTAAAACCGCCCAAACAAGAATGTAAGCTCCATGAAAGTGGGCATTTGTCTGGTTCACCACTGTAGCAGGTATTTGGAACCCTGCCTGGCAACAGTAGAAGCTCCCTTAACAGCTGAAGGAATGATGAGTTGGCTGGCTGCTGCCGGGTGCACCGCCAAACTACTGTTGGAAGTTGGTGGCACTGGCTGAGAAAGGCTGGGCGGCATCAGATGAGGACTCCCTTTTTTTCTTTTTTCTTTCTATTTAAAAATATACTTCTACTTAATGTGGGCAAGAGTAGTTGACTTCTGAAAATTAATCAAAAAAGGGAAAACCTTTTAAACAGAAGCAGTAAAATAGCTTTCCAAACACTCCTCATTTGTGCTGTCAGCTTCAGCGTGGTCTTGGCTGGATAAAGGTCAGATGAATAAGCTGGAGTCACAGTCAGAATCAACACCACCCAAGAGAATTCCTGAATGCATTCCTGTTTGGTACCTCCGGCCAAACCACAGCCTGGCATTCAGACACACTGGGAACATCCACAGTGCTCCCATTACCAAAATTTAGGCTTACACTGTTTCTCTTAAGCCTTTGTTAAGCCAAAACACGGAAAGTATGTTTTGGCTAATCATGTACTTCATGAACTACTCTATATTCTTCCTGTGGTGACAGATGCCACAAAAGGAACACATTTCCAATTTTTGTCTTCAGGCCTCTTACAAACCAGCATGTTAACTTCAAAATTAGCTAAGACTATGTAGGCAAAATAACTTCCTCAGTACCTATGCACATGCTGTTACCGTGTTGTATTAACATCTGGAATTAAAACAGAAGCCAACCTAAGTAACTTCTAACGACATGGAATGCTTTCATAGATCCTTCTGTAAGATTCCAATGTGATTGTAAAGCCACCAAACCATCTCAGACCTGGATAATCAACTGTCCTTGTTCCCATTCCCAGTGTGAACATTGTTCTAATACATACGGTTTTAAGGATTTCAACTGCTCTTCCACACTTCCAGATTTGTAATCAATTACATCATCTGCCCCAAGCTTCCTTACAAGTCCACTGGCATCTTGAGAGCAAACTGCTGTCACATGAGCATCCCATGCTTTCATTACCTGCCCCCACAAAAAAGAACAGAATAAAAAAGGGAGAGATTAGAAAAACCGACTGCATTGAAAAAAAACAAATCACTGGCACCACGTATACATATATCGGACTAATCTCCAGAGAACTTTAAGTACGTCATCTTAACCAGAACTATAGGAAGCCATCTGTCAGAGACTAGTAAAAATGATTAAACTTTTGTTCAGTAAAAAAATCCCAAGAAAGAGATATCATTTTCCCTACATGAGACAGCCAGCCACCTTATTGTCATGAAGTTATAACTAATCCACTTAGAGAGGGACTCAGTGCCTCACCAGTAACAGAAAAGACAGGAGTTGAAAGCCTCAAATTTGCCAGGCATGGTGGCTCATGCCTGTAATCCCAGCACTTTGGAAGGCCGAGGCAGGTGGATCACCTGAGGTCAGGAGTTCCAGACTAGCCTGGCCAACATGGTGAAACTACGTCTCTACTAAAAAATACAAAAAACTAGCTGGATATGGTAGCGGTCAGGCGCCTGTAATCCCAGCTGCTTAGGAGGCTGAGGCAGCAAAATCACTTGAACCCCAGAAGCGGAGGTTGCAGTGAGCTGAGATAGCGCTATCGCACTCCAGCCTGGGGGATAAGAGCAAGACTTCGTCTCAGTGAAAAATGACTATTTAAAATGTATCCAGAACATTAAAATGCCACATATCTTCATTTGCATCTCTAATAAGTGTTAACACAATATTGAATCAGAAAGTGTGTCAAAGTAACGAGCTATTAAGTAATAGGTAATATATGAAAAGGTTCTCTTAAAAAGAAGGGGAAGAAACTATAATCATTTTTTCTTAAAAACTTGGATCAGGTCCTCTCCCTTGGAGTAAGAAAACCTAAATAAATGTTACCCAGGTTTTAAAATGCAGATGCCTTATATTTTAAAATAATAAAGAATAACTAGATTTAAATTAAAAGGAGAGCTAAATTCTAATGTTGTTCAGAATTAAGTATCCAGAAAGCATCCTGCTCCAAAATTGCTAAAATTCTTTTCTATAATGTTAATTTCATAGACTTAAAAGGGGGCTATTTTCAGCTAATTTGAGAATAGCCACTCGAAGTTTACGAAGAAACATTTGTGCAGATAATTATAGATCATAAGAGATCGCTTGTTTTCTCAATCCTGTCCTAAGTATCAATTTCCTGAGCTTCCTTAATATAAGACGCAAAGGCTCACTAGAATACAAGGGATCTGTGTTTGTCTCATTCACTATTGAATCCTCACATCGTGGCACACAAAGGTGCTCAGTAAATTTCTGTTAAATACAAAATATAAATAAAGAGTTTTTAACTTATTCATAATCTTACCCAATTTCTCACTTTTAAAAAGCAACATTGACCAAAGACTTATATATCCTGAAAAACTGTGGGGAATTGAAATATTTAGGAGTGATATGATATACAATGTATTGTTCATGGGCTGCAAACAGAGACACTTGAGTGTAATGATACGTTGCTTTTCACAGCAAGTCCCAAATCAAATTCAAAGATGTGAAGAATATAACCCAAGATGAATAGCTCATTCATTGTGACCATCCTTTCTCTAATAACTATATTAAAAAAGAAACTATTGAGGAAAAAGAAAAGTATGTTCTAAGCACCTACATTTAATACATGTTTTTCTTTAAACAGTATTAAATCCTCAGGAAGAATTTGTCATATGTTGAAACAGGTTTTTTACCTCAAATTTCTAGTTTTTCCCCTCAAATTTTTAGTTTTTCCTTTCCCATTTAGAGCCATTTATTATCTTTGAACATTATGAAAATGTTTTAAAAATAGTTTTACTTAATAAAAATTTTTTATGTAATATAAAACACAACTATAGAAAACACCAGAGGTGTGGCCAGGTGTGGTGGCTCATGCCTGTAATCGCAGCACTTTGGGAGGCTGAGGTGGGTGGATCACTTGAGCTCAGGAGTCTGAGACCCACCTAGGCAACATAGTGAGACCCCATCTCTGCTAAAAATACAAAAAAATTAGCTGGGCCTGGTGGCACATGCCTGTGGTCCCAGCTACTCAGGAGGCTGAAGTGGGAGGATCACTTGAGCTGGCGGGGGAGGAGGTTGCAGTAAGCCAAGATCGTACCACTGTACTCCAGCCTGGGTGACACAGTGAGATTCTGTCTCAAAAAAAAAAGAAAGAAAGAAAGAAAGAAAACAGCTATAGGGTGAACACCACTCAGATAAAGCAGCAGCACACCGGAAGCCATTCCAAAAATTATCCTATGTGCCCCAAACCACAGAAGCCCCTCCTACCCTTTCCCAAAATCATTATCTTGATTTTTATAGTAATCACCTCTTTGCATTTCAAAAAGTTTTATCACCCAACAATGCATTCTCTAGACACTATAGTCTTGTACATTCTTCAAATGTGGTATCTTTTAAATCTCTTTTTTTATTATTTATTTTTGGGTTTTTGTGGTTTTTTATTTGAGACATAGTCTCATTCCGTTGCCCAGGCTGGAGTGCAGTGGCGTGATCTCAGCTCACTGCAACCTCCACCTCCCAAGTTCAAGCGATTCTCCTGCCCTCAGCCTCCTGAGTAGCTGGCACTACAGGCATGTCACACCACACCTGGCTAATTTTTGTATTTTTAGTAGAGATGGGATTTCACCAGGTTGGTCAGGCTGGTCTTGAACTCCTGACCTCACGTGATCCACCTGCCTTGGCCTCCCAAAGTGCTGGGATTACAGGTGTAAGCCACTGTGCCCAGCCTTAAGTCTCTTTTAAATCATAAGCTCCTGTTCTATCCCTTTGCTTTCTTATAATTTATCTGTGGAAGAATCTAGGCCATTGAGCTGTAGAGTTTCCCACAGTCTGGAATTTCTGACTGCACACCCACGGGACAGTTCCACACGTTGCTTTGTCCTCTGTATTTTCTGCAACTTGGCAGATGGATCTGGAGACTAGATCTGATTCCATTTCAATCCCTTTAGCAAAACTATGGACAGTGTCTGGCAAAACTAGAGGCACATCATGTCTGCTTGAGGCTCTCTTTATTATCTTAGCAACTGTCAATGCTTAATACCTATATCTGCTTATTGGTGGTTGCGAAATAGTAATCTTCTAGTTCTAATTCTTTTTATTTAAGTAGTTGGAATATTTTCCTTCTTTTTTTTTTTGGTGGGGGGAATGGAGTCTTGCTCTGTCCCAGGCTAGAGTGCAGTGGTGTGATCTCTGCTCACTGCAATCTCTGCCTTCCAGGTTCAAGCAATTCTCCTGTCTCAGCCTCCCAAGTAGCTGAGATTACAGGTGCCCACCACCATGCCCGGCTAATTCTTGTGTAGAGACAGGGTTTCGCCATGTGGGCCAGGCTGGTCTCGAACTCTTGACCTCAGGTGATCTGCCCACCTCGGCATCCCAAAGTGCTGAGATTACAGGCATGAGCCACTGCGTCCAGCCTGAATACTTTCACAAAATAACACTCCCCCTCATATCACTGCCCCTCACATGTTATTTGGCCTGCTCAATTATACAGTTCATGTAGGAAAGACAAGACAAATGCTTAACTGTTTTTATCAGTTTATAAGATAAATTGGTTCCCTATCAAATTCCAAGTGAACTCTTTTGAAAAAAGTATCATGAACTCATGGACTTAAAT
>NW_012116821.1:9816173-9846003 GCF_000951035.1 Colobus angolensis palliatus | reverse complement strand
CTCGGCCTCCCAAAGTGCTGGGATTACAGGCTTGAGCCACCGCGCCCGGCCGGACTTAAATATATTTAAAAGGTTTCAACTCATTGTAATGGTCATTATTATTACTGATGGTCAAATTGTTACATCTTTGGACATTTCTTCAAGCTAGCTCTTGAGTCTTTTGACATGACCTGACTAATCTTTGATAGCTTCCTTGCTATTTAATGTATTCCAGGTTAATTCTTATATATTTGTGCCCTAGATCTGAAATCAGCTACTTCTCTAAGAAACCCTGCCTTGTTTTAGTGAGAAATGATACTTCAAGTGATGGCTTTACATACACACATACATAAAATATCTCTCGAGTTCATATTGATACTTCCAATTCTAATTTGAGACTAATAAATCCCAGCACTTTGGGAGGCTGAGGCAGGAAGGTTGCTTGAGGCCAGGAATTCGAGACCAGCCCAGGCAACACAGCAAGACCCCATCGTTACAAAAACATGAAAAAATTAGCTGGGCATGGTGGCACGTGCCTGTAGTTCTACCTACTCAGGAGTCTGAAGTGAGGATCACTGAGCCCAAGAGGTTGAGGTTGCGGTAAGCTGTGATCATGTCACTGCATCTCAGCCTGGATGACAGAGCAAGACACTGCCTCAAAAACAATAACAACTATTGCACTATATTTACCTTGTCAGAGCAGATGGCCGTTCCTATACTCTCTCCTTCTAAGCCCTCATTTAGTTTTGTTCTACAGGTAACTGCATTGAACATTTACCACTAGTCCTTAAAATGTCTTCATAGTCATTCCTAGTCAGAAGCTCATTAGCTAGTAGATTGCTCAGAAAAGGATCAGAAGAACAATATTCCTCAAGTTCTTGATGTTGATAACAGTCTGTGTGTGTCCATGATACCTGAAGGCCTGTTTTGTTGTATAAAAGATTCTTGGCGCACTCTTCCTTGAGTATCTTAAATATGTTACTCCATTTTTTTCTGCCAAAAGTGTTACTGACAAAAAGTCTCATGATAGTCTAATTTTATTTCTCTTATAAGTCACGTCATCTTTTTTTCTTATATGGACACATAAGCAGCACATGTGCTATTTTGTCTAGATTTCCAAAGGATCTTACTTCTTTTTTCTTTAAAGGCCAGTAATTTCACTATAATTTTTCTTCATATTTTTATTAGTAATTTTCCTTAGTGTTGCTCAATCTGGGTCCATGTCCTTAGAAAAGTGATGTGGCTATTCAATATGTAATTTCAAATCATTTAATTTCAGGACGCTAGGAAAGTTTCTTTGTTTCTTTAATCATTATTTTAGTATGGGTTCAGTTTCCTTGCTTTGGTTTTCCCCTGCGAGGACTCCTAGTATCCATATATCAATTTTCTTTGCCTGTCATCAATATTTGGTACTTTCTCTTGAATCTGTTTTTATCTTTTTTTTTTTTTTTGAGATAGGTCTCACTCTGTCCAGGCTGAAGTGCCGTGGCATGATCACAGCTCACTGCAGCCTCGACCTCCTGGGCTCAAGTGATCCTCACACCTCAGCCTCTCCATAGCTGGGATTACAGGTATGAGCCACTATGCCCAGCTAATTTTTGTATTTTTATTAGAGACGAGGTTTTGCCATGTTGCCCAGGCTGGTCCTGAATCGCTGAGCTCAAGCAATCTGCCCTCCTCGGCCTCCCAAAGTGCTGAGATTACAGGGTGAGCCACTGTGCTCAGCCTATCTTTTTGTTTCTTTTGTAATTTAAATTTTTTTCTGCATTTTGTTTCTATTAAGGAAGCATTATGTGTTGTGTTTACTTGCTATTGAGTTCCTCTTAGTTTAGTCTTCTATTACTAAATGATTTTTTCATTCAGTTTTACTTTTTTCCTGAGTTTTTCCAATTCTGATTTATTTTGTTTTTTCACATTTTATATTATATTTTTAATATCTTTTAACTTGCTTTGAAATAGTAGGTGACATTTCAGGTTGTTTTGTAGGCACGTATTCTGATGTGCTTTCATTATAGGGTATGTTATTCTATACCTTATTTTCCCTTTCCTTATAATAGCTTTGTATGGAATTTAACCTTGATGCTTTTCTATTATTTTTTAATTTTATTAAAATTTTTTGTTGTGAAATATAATACACATAAAAGTATACAGACTATACATATACAGCTTAACACATTATTACAAAGCAAATATTATTATAACCATTATTCAAAATTAAGAACTAGAATACCACCTGTGCCCCTAAGCCTCCCAATTAAAACTTCCTCAACTCCCTTAAAAAAGTAACTACTAACTACAATAACCCTTTTTGCCTTTTTTTTTTTTTTAGAAGTTTTACTAAGTAGACACCCCCCCTTAAACACTATTGCTTAGTTTCACCTGTTCTTGAATGTCATTAAATGGAACCATATAGGATGTACTCTCGCATCTGATTTATTTTACTCAACATTCGGTTGTGATATTCATCCACTTCACTGTGTGCGATTATAGTTTTTTCATGACTGTATAATATTCCAGTGTAAGAATATACCACAATTTACTTACTCATTTTACTGTTGATGGACATTTGGGTTTTTCTAGTTGGGGAATTTTAATAGGAATAGCCCTACTCTGAAATTCTGGTACATATCTTTTGGTAAACATGCTTATATATCTATCTATAGGTTATAATCCTAAAATAGGAACTCTTGTGTGGTCCTTTTTTTTGTTTTTAAGAAATTTTACAATTTATATTCACATTTAATAGATGCCAAATGGTTAAGTGGCTGTATCAATTTATACTCTAACTGTGTATGATATTTCTCTTTGCTTTTTGCCTCTCTCCCTCTTTTTCCTTTCTTCTATTTACTTATGCATTCAACTCATATTTACTGAGCCTCTGGATTGGATCCTGGTTATCAAACGATGAATTAAAAGAAATTAAAAGTGTGCATCCCAGGAATCCTCGTCTCCTTCACCCAGTTCAGTCAACAAACAGACAGGAAGCCCCCAGCACCATCTGGTTCTCAAAAAGTCTAAGCTGGGTCTGGGGTGGTCTATAACACCCAAACCTCTCTCCTGGAAAGTAATGTGGCAGAGCCTCTGAGGCTACTCGCTGCCCCCTATTGGGGAAAAGGCTCTCTCCCCTCATCCAGAGAAAGGCTTAATCCAGCTCCCTCTTCTAGGAGCCAGTCAGTTACACATCTGACCACAATAGGAGCAGCCACTGGGCCCCATCATGTTCCTGGAGGCTTGGGGAACTTTTGGTTCATTTTGTTTTATTTGAGGTAAAATTCATATACATCACCATTTTCACAATTTTAAAGTATTTAAAGTACACAGTAGTCTCTAGTACACTCACAATGTTGTGCAACCATCACCACTAATTCCAGAATATTTTAATCGCCCCAAGAATAAGCCTCATGCTTATTAAGTAGTCGTTCCCCACTCCCTTCTCCATCCACCCCCAGCCCCTGACAACCACTAATCTGCTTTCTGTCTCTGTGGATTTGCCTATTCTAGACATATGATATAAATGGAATCATACAATATGTAGGACCTTTTGTTTCTGGATTTTTCTCACTTAACCATGTTTGGAAGATTCATCCATGTTGTATCATGCATCAATATTTTATTCTTTTTTATGGCTGAATAATATTCCATTGTATGTCTATACTACATTTTGTTTATCCATTCATCAATTGATAGACATTAGAGTTATTTCCACTTTTTTTTCACTATTATGAATAATACTGCTATGAATATTCATAAATAAGATTAGGCTTAAATGTATGTTTCCATTTCTCTTGGGTATATACCTAAGGATGGAATTGCTGGGTCACATGGTAATTCTACGTTTAACATTTTGAGGACCCAACAAACTCTCCCACAATGTCTGCACCATTTTAACTTCCCACCAGCAATGAATGACTGTTCTAATTTATTTATATCTTTGCTAACATTTTTTATTTTCTGTGTTTGCTTTTTATTATAAGACAGTATCTCATTGTGGTTTGGATTTGCATTTCCCTAATGAATAAATATATTGACCATCTTTACACGGACTTACTAGCCACTTGTATATATTCTTTGGAGAAATGTCAATTCAAGTTCTTTACTAATTAAAAATTGTGCTGTCTTTTTCTTGTTGAGTTATAAGAGTTCTTTATATATTCTGGATACTAGATTCTTACCAGATAAATGATATGCAAATATTTTCTTCCATTCTGTGGGTTGTCTTTTCACTTTCTTGATAGTGCCCTTCAGCGTACAAAAGTTTTTTAATTTTGATGGAGTACAATTTACTTTTTTCTTTGGTTGCTTGTGCTTTGGGTGTCCTATCTAAAAATCTGTTGCCAAATCTACAATCATGAAGATTTTCTCTTATGTTTCCTTCTAAGACTTTTTTTTTCCCTTTCCCTGCTTACTCTTCTAAGAGTTTTATGGTTTTAGTTCTTATGTTTAGATCTTTGATCTATTTTGAGGTTTTTTGTTTGTTTTTGTTTTTTGAGACAGAGTTTCACTCACCACCCAGGCTGGAGTGCATGATCTAGGCTCACTGAAACCTCTGCCTCCTGGGTTCAAGCAATTCTCCTGCCTCAGCCTCCTGAGTAACTGGAATTACAGGCACACACCACCATGTCCAACTAATTTTTGTATTTTTAGTCGAGACAGGGTTTCACCATGTTGGCCAGGCTGTTCTTGAACTCCTGACCTCAAGTGATCCACCCACCTTGGCCTCCCAAAGCGTAGGGATAACAGGTGTGAACCCCCATGCCTGATCTTGAGGGTTTTTTTTTTTTTTTTTAATACGATGTGAGGTAGGGGCTCAACTTCATTCTTTTACATGTGGATATCTAGTTGTTCCAGCAGTATTTGCTGAAAGAACTATTCTTTTCCCCATTTAATGGTCTTGCCATTCTTGTCAGAATCAATTGACCACAAAGGTATGGGTTTATTTCTGGATGCTCAATTCTATTCCATTGATCTATAAGTCCACCCTTATGTTTTGATTACTGTAGCTCTGTAGTAAGTTTGAAATCAGCAAGTGTGAGTCCTCCAACTTTATTCTTTTTCAAGATTGTTCGGCTGTTTGGGGTCCCCTGTGATTCCATATGCCTTTTAGGATCCACTTGTCCATTTATGAAAAGCAAAAGAAAGCAGTTGGCATTTTGATAGGGATTGCACTGAATCTATAAATCACTTTGGGGGAGTATTGCCATCTTAACGGTATTTTGGCTACTGTATTTCTATATACATTTTAGAATCAGCTTACCGATTTCTACATTTTGCAGGCTTTTTAGCCTGCAACAATTTTGATTGGAAACTAGTATTGGTTTTTGACATTGGTTGTTTCCTACTAAACTGCTAACTTCCATCTACCCATGGCACTGCCCATGGTCTTCCTTCTTAAAAGCTTTCCTACATCTGTTATCAAGGACATCCACATACCCACTCATATTAAACTACTAGAAAGCTTAATGCTTCCTTCTACATTAGAATATTTTCCTTACAGTGAGCTATGATTGTGCCACTGCACTCCAGCCTGGATGACACAGCAAGACTCCATCTCTAAAAAATAATTTTTTAAATAAAAAAGAGAATATTTTCCTCTTACAGAACAAGCTGAAATTACAGTGCATTTACCAGATCTACCTTTCTCTCAGCTTTTAAGGAGAAATAATTTATCTTAATTTATAAATTCATGCAAACAAAATCCTCCTATTCACAAGATTAAAAAATGGTTTTACCTGTATAGCAAAAGTACCAACTCCGCCTGAAGCGCCTAAGATTAAAACACTGCAATGCAAAGGAAACCACAGTTAATGAGAATCTAAAGCAGATATAACTGGATAAATGTTTTCAACATATAACTGGTTGATGATAAAATGATAAATAATTCTAAAAGAAAATAAAGTTATTACACTTCCCAAGATATACTACACAAGGATTTTTATTTTAGGTTCACCAAGAAACTGTAGTTGCTTAAAATTAGACATTCTATGAGCTCTGTACCAAGAATATCAAATACCGAAAATACCAATAATTTGTTGGTTTAAGATAGCTCAGATGGTCCTTTGTAACATCTGCTTGTAATTTTTCCAGGCTAAAATTATTAGAGCTTCCTCTATGAGAGGGAGATTTGGGGCTCTTTTTAGTTTGTTATGCTTAGCTGTTCTCTAAGAAAAATCACATTCCTGACTACATTCTCACCAAAGCGAAATAAACATCTTTTGTTCAGACATGTCAAGTTCATCAACTTTCATAAATGAAAATCAATTCCCATCCTCGATATGGCTTCCTGTTAAAGCAGAGGAATGTGTCCAGCCAGCACAACCATCCTCATACTGCATGTTCTTACCATGGTAACTCACGATAGCCTTGAAGACCAAGGTGCTCAGCCTGGATCAGTCAGGGCAGGAGGGATGGAGTGGGACAAGGGTAAAGGGGTGAAGAGTAGGGTAAGGGATGATGAACTCTCTGAAATTGTGAATTTCCTAAAATAACACGTAAAATTTGTGTGATTATGCATATGCTTATTGACAAGGAAGGGAATCTAGACCTATCATCCATTTCCCAAAGAAGTGTGCAATCCAAAAGAGAATCACCGGTCAAAAAACTGCCTTCCATGCTCTTACATTTTATTCTTAAATTAAGGTAGAGCTTCAGAGAACTGCCTACTTGGACTGGATGGTTTCAAGTCCCAGAAAATTGTTTGCACTGTACTTCGGTGTCATGCTACTGATCAAGGTTGAGGAACATTATAAAAAGTGATTGTTTGATATCTGATACTGTATTAGCTAAGGGGATATTGTTGACAGAATTCACGAGAATTCTTTTTATGACAGCTCACAAAAAAACATTTTTCTGAACACTAAGTGGTGGTAGTATGTGTCCTATTTAATGTCACCATAAATTGAGTAACTGCTAGTGTGGGTCCCTATTGCCTTGGCTGCTGGAAAGTGCAGGAATTCTGCCACCTATCTCTAGCAAGTACACCAAGTCTTGGAACATGCACTCTATCTATAACCTTAACCCTAGTTTCATTTCATTTTTTTTTTCTATCTTGCCCAAATCACAGAAGGCTGTTTGTCACCCTTATTTATAGCTTAAAAGTTACTACTAAAATTTCTGAGCCAGTTGTTCCCTTTGAAATTAAAACCATTAAATGTAATTACGACAAGTCTCCTTGGAAATTGTGTTCCTTCTAGAAGGGTTTATAATTTCCAAAATTATAAAGACTAGAAGAAATTGTAAAGATCCTGTTGGGGCTCAGAAAGCAATACCCCAGAGTATGTCACTTTGACATGCTGAGTATTTTGAAGTAAAGAAGCAACCTCAGAATGAAGGTCTCTCTGACCTCTCACCATCCCGGCCACGATCTTTCATCCCTTTGTCTCTCCTGAAGTGCAAAGGGAGGATTTTTCTGAAGTTCCCTCAGAAGGAATGCTATTTTCTTGGGCCCCCTCCCTATAATCTCACCAAACACAGAAGATTAACTCACATGAAAGAAGACTAGGTGCCACACCCACAGCCCAGATGAATTTTGTCCTAGGCTACTGTCTGTTCTTTGGGCCCATTCATCTCCTCTCAAAATAATTTACTCTTCCTCTAAAATTGCCTACATACTCCCCTTACCTCCACCCTACGAAGAGGGTATTTAGGCATCACCAATTTGGCCCTTCTTTGAGGTTCATACCTTGTGTGATTTCCATGTACCTGCACATTATTACCTGCCCAGGTCTGCTGCCACCAACACTGACAGTGACCCCGCCCCTCCAATAGTAGAGCTGCCACACAGCCACGCATGCAGTGCAGAGAGGACCAGTTCCCCCGGGGCCCACAACCACCACTGCTGGCCCTCATGCACACTGACCAGAGTCCTGAGGACTAGTCCACCCAAAGCCTGCCATCCACACCAGCAGCAGAAATGCTATGTAGCTGCATGTGTCACCTAGTGACCTGAGGACCAGACTGCCCAGCATCCCTAGGTCCAATAAAAGGGCCCAATAGGCCAAGCGCGGTGGCTCACGCCCGTAATCCCAGCACATTGGGAGGCTGAGTCAGGCAGATCATGATGTCAAGAAATCGAGACCATTCTGGCCAACATGGTGAAACCCCGTCTCTACTAAAATGCAAAAATTAGCTGGGCTTGGTGGCGCACACCTGTAGTCTCAGGAGGCTGAGGCAGGAGAATCGCTTGAACCCAGGAGGTGGAGGTTGCAGGAGCTGAGATAGCACCATTGCACTCCAGCCTGGTGACAGAGTGAGATCCCGTCTTAAAAAAAAAAAAAAAAAAAAGTGCCTAACAGCCTCCACAAACTACAGCGTAAGCCGCTGAGAAATTCACAGACACCACTGACAGTGATCACAGCCAAAGAAATCATACAAAGACGCTGGGTGTGGTGGCTCATGCCTGTAATCCCAACACTTTGGGAGGCCGAGGCGGGCAGATCACGAGGTCAGGAGATCGAGACCATCCTGGCTAACCATCCTGGCTAACACGGTGAAATCTCGTCTCTACTAAAAAAATACAAAAAAAAAATTAGCCAGGAGTGGTGGCAGGTGCCTGTAGTCCCAGCTACTCGGGAGGCTGAGGCAGGAGGATGGTGTGAACCTGGGAGGCAGAGGTTGCAGTGAGCTGAGATTGCGCCACTGCACTCCAGCCTGGGCAACAGAGCGAGACTCTGTCTCAAAAAAAAAAAAGAAAAGAAAAGAAAGAAATCATACAGAGACTACACTACTGTGCTCACCCGGGAACAAAGCCAAAGCACTCTACTCACACAACACAATAGATACATCTACAGGAAAAAGGACTGGAAGTACTAGCTAGAGCAATTAGGGAAGAGAAAGAAATAAAAGGCATCCAAATTGGAAAAGAGGATGTCAAATTGTCCCTCTTTGCAGATGACATGATCTTACATATAGAAAAAACAAAAGACTCCACCAAAAACCTCTTAGAATTGATAAACAGATTCATTAAAGTAGCACAATACAAAATCAACATACAAAAATCAGTAGCAGCCCGGGGCAGTGGCTCATGCCTGTAATCCCAACACTTCAGGGGACTGAGGTAGGCAGATCGCTTGAGTCCAGGAGTTCAAGATCAGCCTGGCCAACAAAGCAAAACCCACTCTACTAAATACAAAAATTAGCTGGGCATGGTGGCACATGCCTGTAGCTATTTGGGAGGCTGAGGTGGAAGGATCACTTGAGCCCAGGAAGGCGGAGGTTGCAGTGAGCCAAGACCACGCAGCCTGGGTGACAGAACAAAAACTGTCTCCAAAAAGAAATTTTTTTAATAAATAAATATAAATAAAAATTTAAAAATTAGTAGCATTTCTACATACCAACAATGAACTAGCTGTAAAAGAAATCAATTTTATTTACAATAACTACCAAAAAACCACTTAGGAATAAATTTAACCAAGGAGGTGAAAGATTTATATAATGAAAACTAGAAACACTGATAAAAGAAATCAAAAAGGGCTCGGCATGGTGGCTCACACCTCTAATCCCAGCACTTTGGGAGGCCAAGCAGGGGAGGATCGCTTGAGCTCAGGAGTTCAAGACCAGCCTATCTCAAAAAAATACATATAAATTAAATAAATAGAAGTGAACACAAAAAATGGACATCCTATGCTCATGGATTGGAAAAACAAATGTTGTTAAAATGACCAAACCACCCAAAGCAATCTACAGACTTAATTCAAGCCTTATCAAAATATCAATGACATTCTTCACAGAAATTTTTTTAAATCCTAAAATTTGCATGGAACCCCAAAAGACCCTGAATAACCAAAAGAATATGTGCAGAAATAAAAAAGCAGGAGGCATCACCCTACCTGACTTCAAACCATACCACAAAGCTACAGTAACCAAAACAACATGGTACTGGTATAAAAACAGACACATAGACCAATGGAACAGAATAAAGAACCCAGAAATAAATCCACCTATTTATAGCCAACTGATTTACGACAAAGGTAATAAGAACTTATGTTGGGGAGATGATAATTTCTTCAATAAATGATGCTGGGAAAACTGGATATCCATATGCAGAAAAATGGAAACTAGATCCCCATCTCTCACCATATATAAAAACCCACTCAAAATGAATTAAAGACTTAAATATAAGACTTAAAACAAAACTATTAGAAGAAAGTATATGGGAATACAGGCAAAAATGATATAGGTAAGACTTCAAAAGCACAGGCAGCAAAAACATTAATAGGACTATATCAAACTAAAAAGCTCTGTACAGCAAATGAAACAACCAATGAAGAGACAACCTGTAGAATGGGAGAAAGTATATTCAAACTATACAACCAACAAGGGACTACTACCCAGAATATATAAGGAACTCAAAAAACTCAACAACAAAAAATTAGTAATCCAATTAAAAACGTGCAAAGGATCTGAACAGACATTTATCAAAAAGAGAAAAATGATCAAACATAGGGAAAAAAATGGTGTACATCACTAATAATCAGGAAAATGCAAATTAAAACCACAATGAGATCTCTCACCCTAGTTAGAATGGCTATTACCAAACAGACAAAAAGCAGGGCTTGCTTAGGCAGCAAATATACTAAAATTGGAATGACACAAAGATAAACATGGTCCCTGAGCAAGAATGACATGCAAATATGTGAAGTGTTCCATATAGAAAAAAGACTAAAAATAAATAAATATTGGAAAAGATGCAGAGAAAAGGGGACTCTTATACATCTTTGGTGGGAATGTAAATTAGTATAGCCAATATGGAAAACGGTATGAAGCTTTCTCTAAAAGTAAAACTACCCTAAGATCCAGCAATCCTACCACTGAGTATTTATCCAGAGGAAGGAGAATCACTAATATCAAAGAGGTATCTGCACTCCCATGTTTAATACAACACTGTTTGCAATAGCCAAGATATATAATCAACTTAAATGTTCACTAACAGATAAACAGATAAAGAAAATGTGGTACATATACACAATGTAATACTATTCAGCCATAAAAAAGAAAGAATGAAATTCTGTCATTCATGGCAACAGGGATGAGCCTGGAGGACATTATGTTAAGTGAAATAAGTCAGGCACAAGAAGATAAATACCACGTTTTCACTCAAGGGGGAACTAGACAAGGTTGAGGTAACAGAAGCAGAGTAGAACTGTGGTGTATCAGTCGCTGAGAAGGGTAGCAGGGAGGGAAGAACAGGGTGAGGTCTGTCAACAAATAGAAAATTACAGCTAGAGAGGAAGAATAAGTTCTAGTACTCTACAGCACTACAGGGTGAATATAATTAATAATAATTTATTGTATACTTTCAAAAAACTCAAAGAGAGGATTTTTAATGTTCCCAACACAAAGAAATCATCAATGTTTGACCTGAAGGATATGCTGATTGTTCTGATTTGATCATTACACATGGTATCCATGTACTGAAATATCACACTACACCCCACAAATGTGTATGATTATTACATATCAACTAATATTAAAAGGAAATAAATAAATGTGTATAACTTTTCTCCTGTTAATCTATTATCAGTTTATTTCAGCAGACTCAGTTATAGAACCTTCAGAAGGCAGAGGAAAAGTACCTTTTGCCCTGATAATTCAAACATAGCTTTAGTACTTCCTAAATGAGGGAGAAAAGTATTAAAAGTGCTTCACAAATACATCCAAAAATTAATTCCCCCAGAAATATTTCACCCTCTTACTCTTGTCCATTCTTATAGAAGTGTCGCTAGTCAAATTCTCATTTAAGTTCCTCACAATGTATTACCTGAACTCTCTAACTTTTCCTCTCACTATTTCCTGAATGGAACACTCCTCCTCTGAGACCCTGTTTCTCTCATTCTTCCCCCTACATTGCACACACACTGGCCCATTCCTCCAGATTCTAGAATGCTATAATTACTTGCTGAGGTCTCCCTTCCCTTGAAGGCCCAAGTCCCAGTTTTCCTCTACAATACCCTTGAAATAGCCTGGAACCTGTTATCTGTGCCACACATCCTACTTCCCAACCTATTCTGCAAGCTCGTAAGGTCAGAGACCTCATATTATGCCCTCCACTGGCCACAGTGCCCTGGATGTAGCAGATGCCTGATCAAAGTTTCTTGACTTTCAAAATCATCCATGGCCAGACACAGTAGCTTACGCCTATAATCCAGCACTTTGGGAGGCTGAGGCAGGAGGACTGTTTGAGTCCGGGAGTTGAAGATCAGCCTGGGCAACATCATGAGATCACATCTCTACAAAAAATAAATTATCTAGGTATGGTGGTGCTGAGGTGGAAGGATGGCTTGAGCCCAGGAGTTTGAGGCTGCAGTGAGCTATGATTGTGCCACTGTACTCTAGCCTGGGTGACACAGTGAGACCTCAACTCTAAAAAAAGAAAAAAGGAAATCATCCAATCACCATTATATCCTATAATCAAGGCAACAGTTGCTACTACCTCAAGTGAGGGGATCGCCTGGCTACTTGAAAGACTGTATTAAAGTTTCTTCCAGTAAAGAAAAGCTTGAAAATAATTTCTAATTCTCTCTGTGTGAATGCTGGATACTAAATATAATGGCTACTTCAGGATCCAGCTGCCAAATACATCTCCGACCTCATTAGTGTCAGTTCATCTCTTCCCCATAATTCTTGATCCAAAGACACTTCATTCCTTCAAATAAGAAAGCAAAACTGGGCCGGGCGCGGTGGCTCAAGCCTGTAATCCCAGCACTTTGGGAGGCCAAGACGGGCGGATCACGAGGTCAGGAGATCGAGACCACCCTGGCTAACCCGGTGAAACCCCGTTTCTACTAAAAAATACAAAAAAAAATAGCCGGGCAAGGTGGCGGGCGCCTGTAGTCCCAGCTATTGGGGAGGCTGAGGCAGGAGAATGGCGTGAATCTGGGAGGCGGAGCTTGCAGTGAGCCAAGATCCGGCCACTGCACTCCAGCCTGGGCGACAGAAGGAGACGCCGTCTCAAAAAAAAAAAAAGAAAGCAAAACTGTGTTTCACAGCTGGGCTTAGCAGGAGTGGTTCTGCAACAGCAGCTTCAGTTCCTTGTGCTGCCACCTGATGGCGATCCCAAGCCAAAAGCAGCAAGGAGCAGGCTCAATGAATGAAGTGCTGTTAGCTTATAAAGAAGCCCGAGGACTCCGCATTTTGTGCAGGTTCAACCATATATTTATTCAAAGTCCCCAAAAGGACAGTAGGTAAAATAAATTCTCCTTTTTTTGAGATGGAGTCTCGTTCTGTCAGCCAGGCTGGAGTGCAGTGGCACAATCTGGACTTACTGCAACCTCCGCCTCCCAGGTTCAAGTGATTCTCCTGACTCAGCCTCCCAAGTAGCTGGAACTACAGGTGCCCACCACCACACCTGGCTAATTTTTTGTGTGTGTGCTTAGTAGAGACGGGGTTTCACCATGTTGGCCAGGCTAATCTCAAACTCCTGACCTCAGGTGATCCACCCGCCTCAGCCTCCCAAAGTGCTAGGATTATAGGCGTGAGCCACCACACCTGGTGGCAAAATAAATTTTCATGCCAACAATAAGCCAGTTGGTCTTCTAAGGTCTGAAGTCTTGTGGCTGAACTAAATATTCTTGTTGTATTCGTCACAGCACGTTCAATGCAAAGGGAAGCTGCTGCTGTTGCTGACCTCCCAGTGGCCCGCAAAGGGAAGCTGCTGCTGTTGCTGACCTCCCAGTGGCCCTTCGCTTAAGTCCTATACAGTGGGAATACTTTTTACCTAGCTTGCTGTAAAGGCCACATTATATATTCGAATCTCATTGAAGGAGAAGCCTATCTGTGATAGTGAAGAAATGTGTGCTATATTTGTTGGTTTATATAAAGTGCACAGAAATACTCTACTTGAAAAAAGCACTGTTATTCAAAATTGCCAAAGTTTTTAATTGTATGCCTCCATTACTTCTTAAGTACACACACAGAGCCTCTTTGGAAGTCAGAGGGGATTGTACTAGTGACAGATATTTTTTAAATATGGGGAAAACATAAATAAGTATTATACTACTTAGGCATTCTTAAACCCTAAAATCTAACTTGCTCTGTCCTTTCTGCCTAATCTCCGAATTCTCCCGAAACATACATTAAGGCACTGAAGCAACGTTGGCTTCTTTCCCGTGACTGAGTCACTTTTTATTTGGCATTTGGGCACCTAAGTCCTCTACAATCACAGTTTTCAGTATTGTTATCTTATGAGGTAGGGCACCAACACCTTAGCTGCCTTACAAAAAAAAAAAAAAAACATGAAACATGCTACAAAACTTCATCTGAATAAGCGGAAAAATACAGCTACAAAACAAATCAACCAAAGGAGACCAAGATAGCCTAGATTTGTGTGTCCTCTTCTTCTAAGACTCTGTAATTGTGTGTGAATTAAATGTTTAGAAAGTTAAACACATTTTCCCAAGGAAACAAAGCTATATATATCTTGGTAAGGTGGCCAGGGTAAGCCATTTATGAAGGTTAGTTAACCCATAATCGATGAAGAACTTTATACACAGGATAACAATGGCTTTGTTATCTGAAGTGTATTCAGAATTTCAACCGGGGTACTGGGAATGTATCCCTCCAAATGGGATAGGCAGTGGGAACCATCCCAAATCACTGGTTCCTTCAATCATATGCAGAAGCAGATAGACGGAAGAAATGCATGTGATGGGCTGGGCGCAGTGGCTCACGCCTGTAATCCCAGCACTTTGGGAGGCCAAGGCAGGTGGATCACCTGAGGCCAGGTGTTCAAGACCAGCCTGGCCAACATGGTGAAACCTATCTCTACTAAAAATACAAAAATTAGCCAGGCGTGGTGGTGGCACCTGTAATCCCAGCTACTCAGGAGGCTGAGGCAGGAGAATTGTTTGAATCTGGGAGGCGGAGGTTGCAGTGAGCCGAGATCACACCACTGCACTCCAGCCTGGGCGACAGAACAAGACTCAGTCTTACAAAAAAAAAAAAAAGAAACGAAATGCTTGTGATGGGTGACAATAGAGTGTAAGACAGAGAGAAGTAGTGTGGTCAGAGAAGGATTTACCCATGGAGCCAACAAAGCTGAAGTCCTTCACTTACACAAGGTGCAGAGAGGAGCCCTAGCAATATATTTACATAGACATATGTTTTTGTAAAATTTGTAAAAGATATGCTAACCACAATCAGTTAAGATTGGTCTTTTTTCACTCTTACTAATTAGTCTTGCTTTCTCATCAGGTGATACTAGATCTGGCTAAAGGGAAGTTGATTGGAAATACACTTGTTTGGGGTTTAGTAGAAAATACTGATGTGGTTCAGTCACTTCTGTGTAGAGTTAAGTTATTCCTAGCTGTCTTAGTTTAAGAAATGCCTTCCAGGAATTTCTTTCTACTTCTCACTAAGTCAACTCACCTAAGCAACATGATATTTCCTTAAGGCTGTGTATCACTGCGCCCAGCACAGGGTCATGTGAGTAGTGAAGGAGAAAGTTAAACAAGGTTTGAAATGTACAAGGCCAGAAGCTAGTCTGTGGAAAATTCTTCCAATTAAAAAAATGTAAGAATTTACAAGACAACACTATATGGAAGAGGTTAACAACAAACTAGTTAATCATGATTGTCCATTAAAATGCAATAGTAGTTTAGGCTTATTCACTACACAAGAAAACGTGAAATGCCTTGAAATCTGTAAACCAAAAATAAAATTCTAAGGCCCCAGCCATCTGAATGGACTCTTCTTCTCGGCCAAGGACATTGCCTGAAAATCTAGTTCTGCTCATGATGCGAGAGGAGGTTGCAGGCCTCATTATACCCCTGCAGCATTAACATCAACACAGACCTTCAATCTGCTAGGAAATATTTACAGTCTATTCTCTCTAAAGCCAGCTACTTGGAGGCTTCATCTGCATGACAAAACCTAGGTCTCTACAACCCCTTATCTGAACCCAGACATTCCATTCTACTTATAATAAATCTTTCAACCAACTGCCAATCAGAAATTTTTAAACTCTACCTATCACCTGGAAGCCCACCCCTCAAGAGGTCTCACCCTTCAAGATCAGACCAATATAAATCTTATGTGTATTGATGGATGTACTGTCTTCCAAAAATATATAAAAGCAAGCTGTACCCTGACCACCTTGGGTGCATGCCATCCTGAGGCTGTGTCACAGGTGTGTCCTTAACCTTGGCAAAATAAGCTTTCTAAATTGACTGAGACCTGTCTCAGATATTTTGGGTTCACAAATCTTATAGCTCATCTATAAAAGGAACTTGGAAGTTACTGTTCCAAATTTGACAACAATCTTACATTTTACTTGACACGAACGATAATGAGTAGTGCTGTGGAAGGTGAGAGAGCAGGGTTTATGAACAATGTCAGGTTTTGGCTTAGGGTAAACCACAATTAACTGACATTAGGATTACAGAGGAAGAGTTAGGGTGGTAGTTGGTAAGGCTTGTTTTGCTCAAGTTGAGTTTGAGATATAAAGAGAACATCTAACTGGAATTCAGTAAGAGGCTAGAGTTAGAAATACAGATCTGCAAGTTACCAAACTATAAGGAGAAGCTGGGAGTAGATGAGATAACCTTGGGAAACAAAAAGGAAGAATAGAGTGGAACACTGGGAAAACAGCACATTTAAAGGGCTGGAGGAAGAAGTGGGGGGTTCTAAAAATGACAAGAAATGGTCAACAAAAAAAAAGAAAACTTAAAAGTCTTAATGTCCCTGAAACCATACAAAAAGTAAGTATTTAGGGAGCGGTCAACAATGCCAGATACTTCAGAGAAGTCAAATTAAAATAAAAACTGAAAAATGTCTTTGGGCTTGGCAACTTAAGTCACTTAAGTTAGCTACGACCCCAGTGAGGGCAGGTGCAACTGACAGACAAGGCTAGAAGCTAGATTACAGTCCACTGAAGAGTAAATGACTTCTAAACCTCACAAGATAGTTAACCCAGTCACTTAGAAAGCTATTGTGTAAAACACAAATTTCCAGGAGTGAGGTTTCTGCTATTCTTTTAAGTGCCCCCCCACCACTCAGGACTCCCTGGAAAATAGACCCTGAAGCAAAGGAAGATTCATTTCCATCACACTGACCAAGCCAGAGCCTCCACTCTCACTCTCCTTGCCTCCTCAACCCCACACTTTGTTTATGCAAGAAAACAGCAGGGGTTTCTTTCTACTTCCCCTTACCCCACTAACAATACAACCCAGTCAGGTGCAAATGAAAACTCAAAGTCCAAAAGGGTAATGGACTTGGGGAGTGGGAAGAAACAGGTGGTGGTGGGGTGAAGAAAAGGCCTTAGAATGCATTTGAAAGAAGAAGGCTGTCTTTTTTTTTTTTTTTTTTTCTGAGACGGAGTCTCGCTCTGTCACCCAGGCTGGAGTGCAGTGGCCGGATCTCAGCTCACTGCAAGCTCCGCCTCCCAGGTTCACACCATTCTCCTGCCTCAGCCTCCCAAGTAGCTGGGACTACAGGCGCCCGCCACCTCACCTGGCTAGTTTTTTGTATTTTTTAGTAGAGACGGGGTTTCACTGTGTTAGCCAGGATGGTCTCGATCTCCTGACCTCGTGATCCGCCCATCTCGGCCTCCCAAAGTGCTGGGATTACAGACTTGAGCCACCGCGCCCGGCCAGGCTGTCGTTTTAATATAAGCATATTGGTAGGGAGTAAACCCAATGTTTTTAAGTTTGGGCCTAATTCTATAATTCTATAACAGAATTAATTAGACACCTAATTTACACTTACATGACAAAACTTTACTGCCATAAAGCCTAATACCAAAAAAAAAAAAAAAAAGTATTCCTAAATTCACCTCATTGAGTTGCAAGTATACACAATTTAAAAGTGAAATTTATTTTGTGGAGGAGGAATAGTTCAATTCCTAACTCTGTTGCCCAGGCTGGAGTGCAGTGGCACGATCTGGGCTCACTGTAACCTCCACCTCCCAGGTTCAAGCGATCCTCCTGCCTCAGCCTCCTGAGTAGCTGGGACTACAGGTGTGAAACATCACACCAAACACCTTTCAATACTTCTGTCAAACAGAGTGAAGTACAAGTTTCCCAGCAAGACATGAATTTCAGGCAGAGCATGAAATATTCAAGTGTACCCATGACACTACCAATAAATAAAACCATCAAATCTTACCATATTCAAAAAACATCTGGTTGTAACAACTTTTTTTAAAAATTTCTACTTATTTGAGAGCCCTAAGTTATCTATGTGTTCCTACTGAACAAATCATGAAGAAACTACAGATGGACTGATAAAAAGGAAATAATTTTGACTTGATATTTTCTTTTTCTCTTTTTTTTTGTTTTGAGATGGAGTCTTGCTCTGTCAACAGGCTGGAGTACCGCAGTGGCACAGTCTCAGCTCACTACAACCTCCAACTCTGTGGTTCAAACGATTCTGCCTCAGCCTCCCAAGTAGCTTGAACTACAGGTGTGTGCCACCATATCTAGCTAATTTTTGTATTTTTAGTAGAGACGGGGTTTCACCATGTTGGCCAGGATGGTCTCTATCTCCTGACCTTGTGATCCACCCACCTTGGCCTCCCAAAGTGCTGCGATTACAGGTGTGAGCCATTGCTCCTGGCCTCACTTGACATTTTCTAACGATATCAGCGTGTGGACAAAATGACAGTATTACATGACATCAAGAATCAACTATCTCCTTGGTTCACTGACACTCAGCTGCTGCAGAAAACTACAGAACAAAGGGGGAAAAAGGTAAACATCATTTAACCCTTAGAAAGATTTTTCTTAATTTCAAATAAGCTGTTTGCTATAAAGAAATCCTACAAAATCTTCCAAGGTGCTGATAGGTGTTTTTGCCATTGTTAATTTTGGTTTTTCTTTAATTAACTGATTAGAAAAAAAAGACGATTCATCTTTGATAACAAACACCGACCTGCTTTGTGCAGACTAAGGCATGCCTTAATGTCAATAGCTAACAGAAAAGGAACAGTTATTGCTTAGCATATTGAAGCCAAAATATGCTCCATCAATCACAATGGATAGTCAAATGGAAAATCCACTTTGGACACTGGAACTTCTGACTTTAGGTACAATAAAATCTCATTACAGAATTTCTTCATTAAAAGTATTTTTACAGTATTTTAAGGTGCTCACATCTCTCATGTGATTCTCACAAATAAACAGTTAAAAGAGGTAGGCCATTATTATAACCCGTGTGTAGTAATTTCAGTAAACCAAAATTTCTGAGAGCAGCAAGTACCAAGTGCTATGGTCTGAATGTTTGTAATGTTTGTGTCCCACCAAAATTCATATGTTGAAATCCTAACCTCCAGGGTGATGGTATTAGGAGGTGGGGTGATTAGGTCATGCAAGCAGAACCCTCATGAATGGGATTCATCCTCTTATAAGAAAGAGAGACCCCAGGGATAGCCTCACCCCTTCCAGAATATGAGGACAAGCGAGAAAGCACTGTTAAAGAACAGAAAGTCGGTCCTCACCAGACACAAAATCTGATGTCACCTTGAGCTCAGGCTTCCCAGCCTCCACAACTGTAAGAAATAAATTTCTCTTGTTTCTAAGCCACCAGTTTATGGTATTTTGTCATCATAGCCTGAACGGACTAAGACAGCGAGGTCTCACTGTGCTCACTGAGTCACTCAGGACAAATGCATCCTACAGGTCACAACATGTGAATGCAGCAGAAGTTCATGATGTGAATTACTGAGACCCTTTACAGTGGGTTTCATTCTAGATTGGTTAACATGGGGCTAAATCAATGAACAGACGCAACTCAATATAACATATCATCACCTAATAAGGTCTAAAATTTTCCATTTCTCAAAGCTCTCCTCAAAACCTACACTGTCCTATACTCATAAACTCAGAGGAAACCACAAAGAGGCCATAAATAAATAGCATGTGGTCACCTGGTTAGTTAATGGCAGAATAAGACCCAGGGCTCCAACTTCCCAGTTCCAGGCCATTGTTGCTTAAACAGAAGATAACAGAGTACCAAAGAATTACCCACAAAGCCAACAATAAACTGAGGACTCACACCAATGTCTCTGAGAAGAGACAGATCTCTGCCTCTAAATTTTTAAATTTTTTCTTATCTTCTAGATTGTTTTTTACAGTATATTAAAAGTAGGCCCAGAGAGCCCTGAACCAGTAAAAGAAGTGAGAGCTCTCTAACAATAGTGCACATATAGTCATGCAGGCATAGAAAACCTAATGTTTTTAAGGGAAAAAACAAAACAATAAAACAATGCTGTTGCAGAGTCTACGATTACAATACAGGTCTAAAAATCTTCAATAAGGTTTTCGCAAGGTTATTAGCTAAGAGAAACCATTAGAAAAATCTATGTGGTCAAAACTAATTTAATTTAAACAAAGTGTTGATCAAAATGGCAACTTCAAGAAAGATAAGCCACAATAGCTTAAAAAGTAAACAGCATTGACCTTTAGAATAAATATTTACCTTGAATTCTAAGATAAAGGGCAGCACCTCATTAGATGAATAGCTTTCATAAGCTTTCAAAAACACAGCTATTAAACTTTCATTAAATTTAATGCTCTATCACCCAGCACATTAAATGTAAAGTGCAATGTTTCGTAACAACAGAACAGAATCACACAGACTTTAGTTATGTTACCAGCACAATCCTTAGTAATAAAAAAAAACCAGGTTATTTATTATAGTTTGACCTACAGCTCTTTCCTTCAATTGTTAAATGGTTCTTAGTGTGTAGTTTTCTCAACAAAAAACAAAATCATCATTTTTCTCTATGATGGCAACTTTCTAAAATACAAAGAACACCATAATCTCCTTGCTAACAATAGTAGCCACCATTTACTGAGTGCCTCCCATGTGCCATAAACTGTGTCACCAGTTTAATGTGCATTACCTCATTTAACCTTCAAAACAAAACTCATTAAAAAGTGAATGAGTGGGTCACCCAGCCGGAAAGCAACAGAATCCAGATACAAACTCAAGTACATCTGAGACATTTCTGGTCACCGTGTTGCTGCTAACCCAAATGAGCACACGCTCAAGGCACTGGGAAATCAGAATTCACCTAATGGATATTAGGCATTGAGACTGAGAGAACTTAAGAATATTCGATAGTTTTGCAGTCTCTTTATAGAAATATGCAAGTGTGAGAATAACTCCTGGGAGAGGTAGGGAAAAAACATTTTCACCTTGACATCATTCTTTAGAAACTGTATGGGATGATTCTTAACCTTTTTAGGAATTTGATAAAAAAAAAAAAAAAAAGATATGGATCTTCTTCCTAAAGAATCACATGTAAAATTTTGCATTATTTTAGAAGGTTCAGACACCTAAAGTCCATTCCATCCACATATCTCAGTTAAAAAATTTCCAACTGATTGGGCTGAAAATCTACAGAATGAAGCTAAGAAAATGCAAACTGACACAAATAGAGTGCTTTGGAAATTGTTTTCAAATGTTAGTACAGCTCTGTTCATGTAAATGATACTAAATTTCAAAGCTCTAACAAATCTACTGCAAGGAACTCACAGAAGGAAAGAAAAGAAGTTTAGATGCTGCCACTGACTGATACACTTACCGTTTTCCTGTGCAATTCTTGTCATTCAGGCCACCAACTTTGTTTATGGCAGACCAGGCTGTGAGAGCCACATATGGCAAAGAGGCAGCTTGAGTATGAGTGAGTGATTTGGGTTTGTGAGACACCTACATTTGAAGACAACAGTCAAAAATAAGCAATGACTTGCAAACCTCTGCACACAATTAAGCACATTTACCTTCACAGGAATCCAGCTGACCCTTGAACAACAGGGGTTTGAATTATGCAAGTCCACTTATATGTGGATTTCCTGCCTCTGCCACCTCTGAGACCAGCAAAACCAACCCCTCTTCTTCCTACTGTTCGTCTTTCTAGTAACATGAAGACAACAAGGATGAAAATCTTTATGATGATCCACTTAATGAATAGTAAGTATACTTTTCTTTATGATTTTCTTAATAACATTTTTCCTAGCTTCCTTTTTTGTAAGAATACAGTATATAATACACATAACATATTCTAGCTTCCTTTATTGTAAGAATACAGCATATAATATACATAACATATTCTAACTTCATTTATTATAAGAATACAGTATATAATATACATAACATATAAAATATGTGTTAGTTGAATTTTTTGAGACAGAGTCTTGCTCTGTCGCCCAGGCTGGAGTGCAGTGGTACAATCTCGGCTCACTGCAACCTCCGCCTCCCAGGTTTAAGCGATTCTCCTGCCTCAGTCTCCCAAGTAGCTGGGACTACAGGCAGCCCCCACCACGCCTGGCTAATTTTTGTATTTTTAGTAGAGACAGGGTTTCACCATATTGGCCAGGCTGGTCTCGAACTCCTGACCTTGTGATCCACCCACCTTGGCCTCCCAAAGTGCTGGGGTTACAGGCGTGAGCCACTGCACCCAGTCTTAGTTGGCTTTTTATGTTATTAGTAATGCTTCTGGGTAACAGTAGGCTATTAGCAGTTAAGTTTTAGGGGAGTCAAAAGATGTAGGTGCATTTTCTACCGCACAGGGGTAGGTGGACCAACTCCTGCATTGTTCAGGTGTCAACTGTATTTTCATAGATAAATCTATAAAATTATTCCAGTTCAGTGTTTATTGCATACCTTACTCCAAGATTATCCTTAATAAATATTGTATAGCTCTATCTGTTGCATACCTTGGAGTAGGGTATGCATATGCATACCCTACTCCAAGATTATCCTAATAAATATTGTATAGAATAGCTCTACCTGCCTCACAGATGTTCAATAATGTTATGTAGGCTACATTATCAGATATAACTACTTCATTGTTTATAAAAACTACTTTGTTGTTTATAACTACTTCATTGTTTATAAAAAGACCACATCAATATTCCCATTTGTCTTGAAGTAAATCCAAATAAACCTTGAACTCTCAAAAACACATCCTAATTAGTTTCTGAGATCAGCTGTTTCCTTTACTCTCATTTTCTGGAAAGGAAATCTTTCTAGATTTTCTCTAATCTCAGTAACAACCTTTTTCCCCTTCCTGCCCTCCCTTCTGTAGCCAATTTCCTCAATGTTAACCCCTTTCTCTCTATTCAATTTGTCGGTCTCCTGATTGCATTTGATTAGACTCCTGTTTTTAAAGTTATTCAAAACCGCTGGATATTTCCATGTCTCCATTCATGACTAATCCACCCCCTCTACTGCCTATATCTGCTTTCAACTGTTTATCTAGGGTAAAACCAAGCAACACAGCAGGGTTCTAGGTCTCATTCCAAATCCCTGCTCCATGAGAGAAAAACAGCTGTGTTAGCAGGCAGTGTTACTGAATGGCATCAAATACTTTTTTAATCTCTCAAAAATTTCTATATTATCTCTTTATAAACTGCCCCATGAAACATAAACTAGATCTGAAAAACACCAATTATTTCAGAGATATTTGCCAGTCTTTGTTTAAACTTTCTAATGCATTTCATTAGAGTTGGTAGGTTACCTCATTCCCACTGACTACAACAAACTCTGAAAGAGTGCCTTGTTTCCAAGGAGGAACTGCAGCCCAGACCTGAAACACACACACACAGACAGCTTCATTAGAAACACAAGTATTTTCTGACCAAAGCTAAGCATGAAGGTGTTCCCTAATATATACCCTGTGCTGTGAAAAACACAGAAGTCAGCACTACACCAAGCAGGAGTGTTATTTTCATGATATAAATGTATTACTTAGTATGATTCTGGATTTATCAAGTCAAACCACACTGGAAGCAGATGCCAGTATATCCTGCTGCATTTACTGACTACTTCGAGTGCCAATAAGACCATAATCTCTGGGGTTTGAGTCCTGGCTCCACCACTTATTAGTTAGGAGACCTCTTTAGAGCTTGGCTTCCTCATCTGTAAACTGGGCCTAACTTTCTCTACCTCAGAGGGACTAAATGACATATTTTATAAAAAGCAACCAGAACAGTGTCAGCTATGACTATGAACTATCATTTCTTGGTACAAAAGTTCAAAGCGACAAGTGATAGGTGATTATACCAAACAAACTATTTTAAAGCCATCTCATCCATAAGGTGAAAATTGTCATTTAAAGGCCCTTTCAAGGAAAAAAATACCCTAATCCTACATATTTTAAAGTCTTGCATTTCTTAAGTACTAAATTTAGAAAACACAAACTCAAGTACAGTCAACATATTTCGGAACTGTTTGTGAAAAAATGTAACAACAGAACCAAAAAAGTGACAGTTCTAGTCAAAGCTCAGTACTTTTGTTGAAAACAAGAAAACAGGTCAACAGCATAGAATATACTTCTGAAACAGAATGAAATTTGTACATTTAATAAAGGAATATGTGGGAGTTCAGTCAGGGTGGTGGGAAAAATTGTAAGAGGAAAAATTGTAAAGTTACAGGAAGTAGACGCAAACCTACTTGGAAGGCCGGGGGTGTTGCACAGCTTCAGTAAAAGATTTGGCTGAAAGCAGCCTAATCCTCTTTACCTTGAGTTGATAGCAATAGAGCAAATAACTAGGGAATGTGGGGCAGTTTATCTAAATAGTTTGCTTACTCACATGGTCCTAAGACCAACCTTTGATCTTTCATGGGTGCATGATTGCTCCCTACTGGACGGTTGGCAATGTTAATTACCCTATAATGGTGTTTACTCAAGACCTTCATCATTTAATCTGCACTAAATAAATGTGAACTTCCTCAGTTTATGGGGTGGACGCTGCAGATTCAGGGAGCAGAGGCCTCTTAGCCGCACTGACAGGCAAAATATCTGTGTCAGTGTACATCTCTCATCCATCGCTGGATCAGGGTCTATGGGTTGGACCCCTGCAGGAATAGTGGCATTCCCCAACTCACCTCATCTCCAGGCTTGAAGTATTTCACATCAAGCCCACATTCCATCACCACGCCAGAGACATCCCGACCCAGAGTCAGAGGAAATTCTTCTCCTTTGATTTTCATGTGTAAAGGATCACGCTTCATATTTAAAGCTTTAGCTCCATAACCACCTGTAAAATAAAAATACAATTTATCTGTTTCCTCCAAATGTAAGTATGAAATGCTTTTAAAACTACTACAGGGTTATAGTCCAGTACAATTTTAGGTCTTTAAGATGTAGATTATAAATCATTCTATTACAAAGACACATGCAAGTATATGTTCACTGCAATAGTTTTCACAATAGCAAAGACATGGAATCAACCTAACTGCCCAACAATGATAGACTGCCTTAAAAAACTGTGGTACATACACACCACGGAATACTATGCAGTCACAAAAAGGAACAAGATCATGTTCTTTCCAGGGACATGGTTGGAACTGGAGGCCACTATCCTTAGCAAACTAACACAGGAACAGAAAACCAAATACCACGTTTTCACTTATAAGTGGGAGCTAAATGATGAGAACACATGGACACGTACAGGAGAACACTGGGGTTTTTCAGAGGGTGGAGGGTGGGAAGAGGAGGAGGATTAAGAAAAATAACTAGTGGGTATGAGGCTTAATACTTGGGAGATGAAATAATCTGTACAACAAACCCCCATGACACAAGCTTACCTATGTAACAAACCTGCACTTGTACCCATGAACTTAAAAGCTTTTTTAAAAAGTAATCAACCTTATAATTTTTTGCCAATACGTGGGAAAGCATAAAAAGATGGATTTATTTTCTTTAAAAAAAAATTTACTTGGAAAGTGATAATCACTTATTAAACTAAAGCCACCATTGTTCAAAATATTTTTGAAATTCAAATTTTGAAATTGTCTTCAGAACTTTTAGTATTATCTTTTATACAGTTTTGCTTTGTTCTTTGAAGAGTATGTCTTTATTAACGTATTCATTCAGGAACTTTTTTTTCCTTTTTTTTTTTTTTTAAGAGATGGAGTCTAGCTCTGTCACCCAGGCTGGAGTGCAGTGGGGTGATCTCAGCTCACTGCAAGCTCCATCTCCCGGGTTCACGCCATTCTCCTGCCTCAGCTTCCTGAGTAGCTGGGACTACATGTGCCCGTCACCACACCCAGTTATCCTTTTTGTATTTTTAGTAGCGACGGGGTTTCATCGTGTTAGCCAGTATGGTCTCAATCTCCTGACCTTGTGATCCACCTGCCTCAGCCTCCCAAAGTGCTGGGATTACAGGCGCAAGCCACAGCGCCCGGTCTATGAACTTTTTAAACAACAAAATATTTAGTGCCAGGTCTGGTGAAGATAAACGTTTAAACTGTTTGAACTTAATAAATAAATTAGGCAAGAATATAAAGTATTTGATGCTGACAATAGTTTATGAGTAATGATCCCCACATCCTTAAAAATATTTCCAGAACAACATCTTTGAAATAAATTGGAATAAATTCCTGAGTGAAGAAAAGCCACTTGGCTGCATCTGTTCTGACGTGTAAAATCAATTGTTTTATTATACATCTTTTTATTTATTTATTTAATTTTTTTGAGACAGGGTCTTGCTCTGTTGTCAGGCTGGAGTGTAGTCACGCAATCTCGGCTCATTGCAACCTCTGCCTCCCGGGTTCAAGTGATTCTCCTGCCTCAGCCTCCCAAGTAGCTGGGATTACAGGCACACACCACAGCCAGCTAATTTTTGTATTTTTAGTAGAGACAGCATTTCACCATTTTGGCCAGGATAGTCTCAATCTCCTGACCTCACGATCCGCCCACCTTGGCCTCCCAGAGTGCTGGGAGTATAGGGAGCCAGCACGCCTGGCCTATTTTATTTATTTTTTTAAGAGATGAAGCTTCACTCTGTTGCCCAAGTGCAGTGATGTGATCTTGGCTCACTGCAACCTCCACTTCCTGGGTTCAAGCCATTCTCATGCCTCAGCCTCTGGAGTAGCTGGGATTACAGGTGTGTGCCACAACGTCTGGCTAATTGTTGTAGAAACAGGGATTCATCATGTTGGCCAGGCTGGTCTCAAACTCCTGGGCTCAAGCGATCCACCCACCTTGGCCTCCCAAAGTGTTGGGATTACAGGCATAAGCCACCGCACCTGGCCCATATCTTTTTATTTTTAAGAATATTAAAGGCCAGGTGCGGTGGCTCACACCTGTAATCCCAGGACTTTGGGAGACCAAGGTGGGAGGATTGCTTGAGTTCAGGAGTTCAAAACCAGCCTGGGTAATATAGCAAGGCCTCGTCTCTACTAAAACTTTGAAAAATTAGCCAGGCATAGTGGTACATGCCTGTAGTCCCAGCTACTCAGGAGGCTGAGGCAGGAGGATTGCTTGAGCCAAGGAGTTTGAGACTGCAGTGAGCCATGGTCACACCACTGCACTCCAGCCTGGGTGACAAAGCAAAGCTCTGTCTCAAAAAAAAAAAAGAAGAAGAAGAAGAAGAAGAATATTTACATAAATATCAGCTAAATAAAACTGAAAACATTCTTTTAATTACAATTTTTTTTGTTCCAGTAAATTTGCTACTGTATAATAATCCAGAGTAATTTATTACATGGCTTCCACATATAACATGACTTTTCTCAGACTCAAAAGTATCTGCTATTCTCTCTTCTGCTTGACATTTTTCTGAGAACATGTCTGCCATGTGAGGCTCTCCATGATAGGCACCCTGCCTACCTCTCCAGGGTCATGTACCGCTCACTCCCTGCCTCACAACGCATGCTTAAGTCACTAACCCGTTCTGTACATCTCCCCTTGCCCTGCACACACTCCTATGGGCAATCCATTAGATCTTAGGAATGAGGAGAAAGCAGCAAAGGAGACTAAGGAGGCAGTTTAAAGACGTTCAATGCTGCTGACAGGAGAGACAGGTTTTCAAATAAGGTCCAAAACTGCTAAGAGACTTTAAAACAAACAAACAAACAAACAAGCCTGGATCTAACAATATACAGACCTTTGATAACCCTGCCAGGAGCAGCTGCTGTGTAATGTGCTCTTGAGAGAATGGGAAATAAGGGACTGGAGACCATGAGAAGACTGAACTCTGTTTAAAATAGTTTTGTTGTAAGGGGAGCAGAGAAATGGAACAGTAGCTCGAAGTGGCAACTAGGATGGACAGAGGACTTTTGAGTGGCTTTTTTTCCTTCTTCTTAAGAAAGGAGAAATAATAGCAAGTCTGTATGCTAATGGGGATGATCCAGTAGAAAAGAAAAGATTGAGGATGCAGGAGATAACTGCTGGAATGATATCCCAGAGTAGGTGAGAGGGGATGGGATTAGAAACACAAGCTGAGGGCTGGCCTTCTGTGAAAGCAGTGACAGCCGATCCATATAGCAGGAGGGAAGGTAGAAGATATGGAGAGAGATGCTGACAGGCGGGTAGCTTGCATGAGTTGTGTTTCTAATAAAAAAATCAAGACACATGGGATCAAGTGTTTGAAAGGTGGGAAAGTCCCAGAAAATCTAAGCTGATGGCCATTATACCAACATTACACATTTGCCATCTGGCTAGTTAGGATTATACTCTGTCAGGGGAAAAAAAGAAAAAAAAACTTCACCTGTAATACTCACAAAAGTCACGTGCTTCACTTTTCCTGTCTTACAATCCTTTTCCACTGCTAAAGATAATTAAACAATTCTTCACCAAAACCTCTATGTGGTTTGAACAACAGAAGTGGACATTTAGCCATGTCAAACTTTAGCTGCTGTTTAAGAGCTGCAGAAAGGTTTCAGTCCTCTTTGAGGTACAGAGACTGCAGCTCAAGGTTGTTTCTAGTTTTCTTGGTCCCCTGATATGCTAATGCATCAACTGACTAGCCTTGGCTCACTGGTACTATCTAACAAGACCCTGAACCCAGAATGTAGTCAGCTGGCAGTTAGTAATTGAGAACCTGTTTGGTGACACGGATGACTGAATGGGGCCCTTAAGTGTTCCATTCCATTGACAGGGGTTGCCACCTTGACTTGTTCAGAGAGTTGGGCCAATTTGAAAAATCCTAAATCAGTCATCAGTTTAAAGACGTTAATCCCATCTAAAGACACCAAACTTTGTTGGTATGATGCTGTTGGCTGCATTTTTTCCCCACGTAAAAATTCTTCATTTCTTTAGCCATTTCTATGATTTATTATTTTATGTCCAACAGTAGTGGCCATCTCCAGAAAAACAGCCAGCCTTCATCTCTCAAATAAAATAGACATGTCTCTTGCTTTCTTGTCAAGGGAAATAACTGCTTCCTACAGTTTACAATCTTCTACTCATTATTTTATTTCCCCAAGCTACCGTTTCAGATATCTTCTGCAACGACAATAACATATCCTCAAATGGAAGGAGAAAAAAAAAAAAGATGGTAACTTGCGAATAATATTACCCAATCAAGTCACAAAAAACTAAGATATTTCAAGAATACTATATAAAAGTGAAATGTTTTACAGTGTTAGATTATTAAACAGCAGCCAAGAAAAGTCTAGATACAGCCATTCTGTTTAAATGAAAATATACACGGCATGAATTACGCATGTGCATTTAAAGAAATAAAAAGCTAACAGATCTAAATGAAGACAAAATGTAAAAATTACTCATGGATAAAATACTAATTTAAGTTTGTTATCTTAAGTCAGAACAAAAAGATAAAAAGGCATAGAAATATTGGCTGAATGACAACTGCATATGTGAAGCACTGAAACAGGTTGACAAAGCATGAGATCTATCTTGAAAGAACTTACAATCAAAGGAAAAAACATGCTGATCATTGAGTAAAACTTACCACTAAAAGACATATCTTATAAAAAACTGAATTCTCTTCAAGCTTAATGTAAAAAGAATAAAGGAAAACGGCATGCTCAACTGGTAGTAGCAATTATTACTTCAAAACAAAGAATACAGATGTAGATTTCATGAGACAATCACAGTAAAGTCAATTCAATTCATTATTTTTATTTATTTTTTCTTTTGAGACGGAGTCTCACTCTATCGCCAGGC
>NW_012116821.1:9799561-9815473 GCF_000951035.1 Colobus angolensis palliatus | reverse complement strand
AAAAGAAAAGTTAGCTACAGACACAGTTCTCAAGTCTGAACTTACATATTTAAGGACGCATGAAAACAATCAAGCTTATATTTTGTCAAAACAAATGGCCAGAAAGATACCCTGGCCATTGCAATTTCAAAAATTTTGGAAATAATATTTGCAGAGGTATTGTTAAAAACCTAAATGATTCATTTGAGTTGACCAAAGAAGCGTAGTCAAATTATTTTTTTAAACTGCATACCTTATGAAATAGTGATTTTTTTAAAAAAGGCAACAATGTCTTTTGAAAACTTACTTCTCATATTAACGTCTATAGGATTTACACTGGCAGCGTGAACTTTGACAATGACTTCATTTGGATAGTGTATGATAGGTATCATCATGTTCTGAGTGAATCGAAGCACTTCATTCTTCCCATATTTATCTATCACCCAAGCAGGCATGACAGTGCTCCTTCGAGAGGTAGTACTAATCCTTCTAACTGAAGGCTTTTGGACAACTTTGCTTCTCCAGAAGCAAATAGCAGTGCATGCATTTCTTCTAAGTACATAAGTCTTCAGAAATTCCATTGTAAACACTGGTTGAACTGCGTGCTCAAATTCAAATACACTTGGACTGGATCAAACTCTCACCCCTGAATTAGGTCAAATTCTGCCAAACCACGGGCTAGTTTCAAAATTAAGCATGCAAAACGGAGCATTCGAAAATGAAGCTAATCTAATGGAGAAACTGAAAGAATATGGAACTTTTATTCTGCTCTTCGCATATGAAATGCTCCAATTAACGTTCCAGTCAGTATTCTGTCCATTCTCCTCCCTTCCTTTCACCCTCCTCCCCTTCCAAAAAAAAGAGGGGAATAAAAAAGCAGGTGCGCAAACCCCCTGGATCCCTGCCCTGTCCTGGGAGCCCTCGGCGGGACAAGCAGACACCGCTCGCGATCCAACGCCAGAGAATCAAACGCTTGCCGACTACCGCCGCGACCCTGGCCCGGAATCTCCTTGCCTGCCCGCTCTCTTCAGCCGCCGGGGTGGCTTTGCGGCGCCGACCAATCGCCTGCAAAGATCATTTCCTCAGGTGCAATTAAACCAATCCAAGTACTCGATGTTGAAGGGCTCAATGACAATTAAAGATGGCTGCGTCCATGTACTATCACTAGCAACCAGTGACCTCTTTTTCCTCCTTGCCTGGCTCCTATGGTGGCAGGCAGGGCACGAGGACCATGCTGGGCCGGACCCTCCGAGAAGTGAGTGGAATTGGCCCGCTGAGGCCCCCGGGAGGGCGGAAAGTTCAGCGGACTTCGTTGACAAACAGTCCCTGGGCCTTACAACGCATCTTGGCCCACCTCGCTGCCTTCTCTTGAAATGAGTAGGGGATAGGTACCTTTCGGTCCTTAGGATGTACTCGCCGTACCCATTCAGGAGTTAGGACCTTAGCTGGGAAATCTCTGCACCGCGGATCTGTGGGGTGGTGAATCGGCTTCTCACCATTAGACGTTTGTTCTGGTGTAGGTCGGGCACCGGCTGGTCTCGGAGTGGGCTTTGCCAGATAAAGGGGGCTTGCGGAGCCACTTCAGTCTCTCTCCTGTCCCCGACACTTAGCTGCAGTTGTCGCTAAGAAGCCTGGCGAAACTGTAGTTTGCAAAATTCAAACGAGTAATGTTTGGGTTTTTTCAAAGAATTCGTTGTCTAGGATTTACTAACCACTAAGATACCAGGGATTCCCTAACCCGTGTCTCCATTTCCTGGACGTCATGTTTGAACTCTAGGCTGTATTTGTGAACGCCTTGTGGGCAGTTCTTCTAAATGTCACATAAGCACCCTCAAATTCACTTTAATCAGTGAAGTAATCATTGTAACAGGACTTACCTCTCAACCCCCGTCTTAAAAAACAAAAGCTCTGGTATTTCTGAATTCTTAATAGTCTATTTTTAATGGCACAAATATTATCTCATTTGCCTTTAGATTCTTCCTCATCTTTCATATACAGTAAATCACTAAGCCCCGTTCGTTCTGTCTTGCAGATATGGCTGGAATCTGCCCTCTCACGTTCTGTCTGCTGTTAAGCTTTAATTCAGGTCTTTTTACTTCCTGGTTCACATCACTCAACCTTAGAACTGCCTACAGGCCAGTTGCTATCAGAGTCACGTGAAGCACCTGTTAAAACTAAAGCTATGTCCTACTCTAGAATTAATTAGATCTGTGTGGTAGGTTCAGGAGTATGGTTTAATGGGGGCTTCAGGTGATTTCTGGTAAGAAGAAGGCGCTGAGGACCTAAACTGCCTTCCATCTTCCTTTTTATTCCATCCTAGAAGTTGTCGTTTTGTTTGTTTGTTTGTTTGTTTCCCAGCTGGCAGCCTGGAATTATAATTATAGATAGCTGTAATATATAATGAGAACTTTAAGTCCACAGGCTTTAAATAATAAATAATTCCTCCCCAAAATAATTATTATTTTACCATTTTAAATTGCATCGAATCAAATTTGTTCTTTAAAAAATAATTAATAAATGGACAACACCCAAAACTTGTTTTAAAATTAAATACAACCTATAAAAATATGGTATTTCCTTTTTCTGCCTTTTCCACTGGCAATCTAAGTAACAGAGACTCTAAAGAAAATATTTATTTTGGGGTAGCAATGCAATGAGAATATGTGTGATATAGTAAACTATGTGCCTACTCAAGGAGGTTGGGGCAAAGGATGTTTTTAAAGACAGAATGAAAAAGATTACATAAATTATTTTGAATCAGTTATCCTTGGCCACAAGGATCAGTCACAAAGGTGGCATCAGTCCAAGATTGGATGGCCAGTTGCTGGACAGACATCCTTGCAGAAGTACTTGTGTGTGTGGAAGGTTGCAATGGCCTTTGTGCAAGGTTGTGTTTTTTGCAGTCTTATGATTGTTGTTTTTTAAAAAATTTTAATGGGTACATAGTAGTTGTACGTATTTATGGGGCACATGAGATATTTTGATACAGGCATACAATGCATAGTAATCATATCAGAGTAAATGGTGTGTCCAGCACCTCAAGCATTTATCATTTCTTTGTGTTACAAACATTCCAGTTATACTCTTTTAGTTATTTTTAAATGTACAATAAATTATTGTTGACTGTAATCACCCACTGTGCTATCAAATACTGTGTCTTATTCATTCTAACTATATTTTTGTACCCATTACCCATCCCCACTTCCCACCCCTACTACTACCCTTTCTAGCTTCTGGTAACCATCATTCTGCTCTACCTCCATGAGATCAATTGTTTTAATTTAATTTAATTTTATTTTATTTTTATTTTTATTTTGAGACGGAGTCTCACTCTGTCGCCCGGGCTGGAGTGCAGTGGCCGGATCTCAGCTCACTGCAAGCTCTGCCTCCCGGGTTCAGGCCATTCTCCTGCCTCAGCCTCCCGAGTAGCTGGAACTACAGGCGCCCGCCACGTCGCCCGGCTAGTTTTTTGTATTTTTTAGTAGAGACGGGGTTTCACAGTGTTAGCCAGGATGGTCTCGATCTCCTGACCTCGTGATCCGCCCGTCTCGGCCTCCCAAAGTGCTGGGATTACAGGCTTGAGCCACCGCGCCCGGCCCAATTGTTTTAATTTTTAACTCCCACAAATAGGTGAGAACATGGGAAGTTTGTCTTTCTGTGCCTGGCTTATTTCACTTAACATAATGCCCTCCAGTTCCATCCATGTTGTTGCAAATGACAGGCTCTCATTCTTTTTATGGCTGAATAGTACTCCATTGTATACATGTAGGACATTCTCTCTATCCATTCATCTGTTGGTAGATACTTAGGTTGCTTTCAAATCTTGGCTATTGTGAATAGTGCTGCAATAAACATGAGAGAGCAGATATGTCTTTGCTTTGTTGATTTTCTTTCTTTTAGGTGCGTATATACCTAGCAGTGAGATTGCTGGATCATATGGTTGTGCTATTTTTATTTATTTATTTTTAGTTTTTTTTTTAGAGACAGGGTCTCACTGTGTTGGCCAGGTTGGTCTTGAATTATTGGCCTCAAGCAATCCTCCTCCCTCAGCCTCCCAAAGTGCTAGGATTACAAGTGTGAGCCACTTTGCCCAACCAGTAGTTCTATTTTTAGGTTTTTGAGGAACCTCCATACTGTTCTCCATAGTGGCTGTAGTAATTTACATTTCAACCAACTTTTCTCCATCTTCACCAGCATTCATTATTGCCTGTCTTTTGGAAGAAGCCATTTTAAGCGGAGTGAGATGATAACTCATTGTAGTTTTGATTTGCAGTTCTCTGATGATCAGTGATGTTGAGCACGTTTTCATATACCAGTTTGCCATTTATATGTCTTTCTTTTGAGAAGTGTCTATTCGGATCTTTTGCCCATTTTTAATTTGATTATTGGATTTTTTTCCTGTTGAGTTTTTTGAACTCCTTATATACTTCGGTTATCAATCCCTTGTCAGCTGGAGTGTGATAGTTCTTATCAGGCATTCGTGCATGAGAACCCTCTCTTCTTGACCTTTCTTGACTCCATTTGTCAGGATTTTAACACAAGTGACTCTATTTTGATTTTGACAACTGTCATAGCTCCTTAAGTGCTACCTTTTTTAGTGCTACTTCTCTCTGGTGTCATTGAGTGAGCCATAGTGAAAAACAACTTTTGCGTCATGGGGGAGAAAGAACTATTCAGGAGAGCTGACCCAGGGGAAGACCCAGAGGTTGCCTTGGCATGATTACTTTTACTTAATCACTCCTTTAACAAACACCTGTTAATGCCTAGCATGCAAAACATTTGGTGGTTATTTCCCCAGCTCTAAAACTACCTTCTGTCTACTTTGTATTTTTTCCACATCACTGTACTGATGCCCTAAATTCTACCAATTAGAGATTAATTAATTCATACAAATTATCTTTCAATTTAATTATATTTTAAATATGTACAGATGCCTGGGAAGGTTGAATGATTTGTTCACCCATTGTTGTAAATTATAACAGTTCAAATTTCTTCATAATACCTTAATTGAGATAATCAGTTGAAGAGGGGAAAATTTGCTGAGAATTAGGGAGAAGGGCTGGAAATGATGGAGGCAATTTGGGGGATGTGAGTGGAGGCTTATGGTAACAGGAGTCCTGGGATTAGGCACAAAAAAGAGGTAAAATGCCAAGTAGGTAAAATTCCTATTTGTAAATTTTACCCAGGTACATTCAGAAAGGGGGAGGAATCTCACTTTTGCCTTTGTCTTTTGTGGCATGATCCCAGTGTTTCTAGGAGCGAGGCACCAGGCTAATATTATTAATCCTAAAGTTTAAAGAAGGATATATTTATTTGGCTTCTTGGAGCTTCAACTTTAGAAAAACTAATCATTGTTCTATAGGGAAATCAATTCTAAATTTTAAACAACTGTTACTCATTCAACTAACATTTAGTGAGTACCTCTGTGTTCCAGCCACTGGGGGGTAGCATTAAAGACGGACAGAAGCTCCTGCTTCCTGAAACCTAACATTTTTTTGTGGAAATGCAGCCATTAAACACTTTAAAAAAAAAAAAAAAAAGTAAAGGATATAATTTCAGGTAGTATAAGTACTATGGAGAAAAATTAAGTAGATCATAGTATGATAACTAGTTGGGGGAGCTGGACATTTTAGCTAGAGTGGCCAGGGAAGATTTCTCTGACTGAGTGAATAATACTTAATAGAGACCAGAAGGATATGAAGGGGGAACACTGGGCAGATCTGAGAGAATAGCGTGCCAGGCAGATGGAACAGTAAGTACAAAGACCCTAAAACAAGAGCAAGCTTAACATGTTCGAGGAATAGCAAGAGGGCCAGCATGCCTGGAGAGAAGTGAATGAAGACAGCAATGAGAGAAGAGGTTAGGGAGACAGGTAGGAGCCAAATTGCAGAGAACCTTTGAGGCCACAGTAGGGAGTATGGATTTTATTCAAAGTGTAATGGGAATCTTCTGGAAAGTTTTGAATCTGTGGACATGATCTGAGTTAAAATTTTAAAAGCTCCTTCAGATGACTCTTAAGGGACCATGATCTATAGAAAAGCAAGTAATAAAGTACAAAGACTGACCAGGTGCAATGGCTCATGCCTTTAAACCCAGCACTTTCAGAAGCTGAGGCATCAGGAGTTCAAGACCAGCCTGGGCAATGTGGCGAAACCCTGTCTTTACAAAAAACACAAAAATTAGCTGGACATAGTGGCGCATGCCTTTAGTCCCAGCTGCTCAGGAGGCTGAGGTGGGAGGATCACTTGAGCCTGGGAAGTTGAGGCTGCAATGAGGCGAGATCACATCAGTGCATGCCAGGCTTGGCAACAGAGCAAGGCCCTGTCTCAAAAAAAAAAAAAAAAAACAAGCAAGAAAGCATTTTAGAAGCTTGTTGCATTGGCAAGAGATAGTGGGAGTGAATATTGTTTTTAAAGTTAGGGTTTGCAGATGTTTTGGATATGGGGTTTGAGGGAAAGAGAAGAATCAAGGTTTTACTTGGTTTTGGGCCAGGGCAGTTGGGGAAATGTAACATCAAAATGGGAAAACCTCTAAAGGGAACATGTTTGGAAGGGGAAGTTTATCAAAAGTTTTGTCTTGGATGTGTTAATTTTTAGATGCCTCCTAGATATCCAAGTGAAGATATCACTTAAGCAGCTAGATACAAGAGTTCAGAGCTCAGCAAAGAGGCTAGGTGAGAGATACACATTGGCCAGAGTATAGAAGGTAATTAAACCTATAGGGCCAGATGAGATTACCTGGGAAGTTGAGTGTAAAAATAGAAGAAGACCTAAAATTCCAACATTTTGGAGGTCAACAATAGGAAGTAAAGCCAGCAAAAGAGACTTGAAAGAATGCCCAGTGAGACAGGAGGAAAAGCCAGGATGGCATGGTGTCCTGAACAAAGAGAAGAAGTGTTTCAAGGAGGGAGTGGTCACTTGTGTTGAATGCTACTAAAGAGTACTATAAAATGAGGGCTGGTGCTGACCAGTGGGTTTAGGAATGTGGAGCTTGCTGGTGATCTTGACATGCAATTTCCAGAAGCAAGAAGGCAAAAGCCTGAATGGACTATGTTAAAGAGAGGATGAGTGCCTGTCACTGCTACACTCAGCCTTCAAGAGCTCTCCTGTGCCTTCAGCATTTATCAAGGCAATTTTTTTTTTAAAGACCGTTCTTTTCTGGCCGGGCACAGTGGCTCACGCCTGTAATCCCAGCACTTCAGAAGGCTGAGGCAGGCAGATCACGAGGTCAGGAGTTCAAGGGCGCGCACCTGTAATCCCAGCTACTCAGGAGGCTGAGGCAGGAGAATCGCTTGAACCGGGGAGGCGGAGGTTGCAGTGAGCCGAGATCGCACCACTGCATTCCAGCCTGGACGACAGAGCAAGACTCCGTTTAAAAAAAAAAAAAAGGCCATTCTTTTCCTAAGTAAACCTCTAATGCTGTCTGTTCAGTTAATTAAAATGTCTCCACTTCGTTACAGAGAAACAAATGTCAAAATGTCTTGCATAGAGAATAATTACACAGGTTGAACATCCCTAATCTGAAAATCTGAAATGCTCCAAAATCCAAAACTTTTTGAGCACCAACATGATTTTCAAAGGGCGTGTTCAAAGGAAATGCTCACTGGAGCATTTTAGACTTGAGATTTTTGGGTTAGGGATGCTCAACTGGAAAGTATATAGTACAGATAGAGGACTCCAAAGTCTGAAAATATCCGAAATCTAAACACTTCTTGTGCCAAGTATTTTGGATAAGGGATACTCACCCTGTAGTATAGTATGTAGTTCAGCACATGAATGTTGGCAACAAGATCAGTCCTCAGTTGAACCCCAGCTCTGCTACCTTTTTTTTGTTTTTTTTAGACAGAGTCTCACTCTGTCGCCAGGTTGGAGTACAGTGGCACAATCTCTTCTCACTGCAACCTCTGCCTCCAGGGTTCAAGCGATTCTCCTGCCTCAGCCTCCTAAGTAGCTGGAACTACAGATGCCCGCCACCACGCCCAGCTAATTTTTGTATTTTTTTTTTTTTTTTTTTGAGACGGAGTCTGGCTCTGTCGCCCAAGCTGGAGTGCAGTGGCTGGATCTCAGCTCACTGCAAGCTCCGCCTCCCAGGTTTACGCCATTCTCCTGCCTCCGCCTCCCAAGTAGCTGGGACTACAGGCGCCCACCTCGTCGCCCGGCTAGTTTTTTTGTATTCTTTAGTAGAGACGGGGTTTCACCGTATTAGCCAGGGTGGTCTCGATCTCCTGACCTTGTGATCCGCCCGTCTCAGCCTCCCAAAGTGCTAGGATTACAGGCTTGAGCCAGCGCGCCCGGCCTAATTTTTGTATTTTTAGTAGAGACGGGGTTTCACCATGTTGGCCAGGATGGTCTTGATCTCTTGACCTTGTGATTAGCCCGCCTTGGCCTCCCAAAGTGCTGGGATTACAGGCGTGAGCCACCGCACCCAGCCAGCTCTGCTGCTTTTTAGTTATGCGACCTCAGGTAGGAACTTCAGTTTTTTTAAATCTGTAAATGGAGATAATAATAGCTTCTCAGTGTGGATGTAAAGATTAAATGATATATTAAGCACCGAGGACAATGCCTAGAACTAAGTACTACCTATTATTAACATTAATTTTGTTACAGGGACAAAATTACTAAATTATACGTATTTGCATTTTTCCTTCCCTTACTTTCTAAGAAGAGTGGTTCCTGAACAAGGTTTTGAAATTTTTCTAAGGAGGTATATTAATTGTCTATGGCTGCATAAAAAATTACCATAAACTTTGTGGCTTAAAGTAACATAATCTCAGGATCTCACAGTTTTCTGGGTCAGAAGTCTGGGCATGGAGTAACTGGGTTCTCTACTCAGGGTCTCACAAGGCTGAAATCCACGTGCTGTAGTTGTACTGCAAGGTATTGCTAGGGCTAGAGTTCCATCTGAACTCCAGCCCTCTCGACCTCATTGGTTTTGGCAGAGTTCATTTCCTATGGTTGTGGAACTAAGGTCCCTTTTTCTTGCTGGCTGTGTGGATAGTAAAGTAAGTGAGCTGAGGGCTGGAGAAATGGGATGGCTGGAATTGACATTTTGGAGATCATACGGATGTTAGCAATGTTGTGTGTAGTCTGGGCAGTAACCAGGAGAGTTGGCAACTGGGGTGAGCTGAAGGAAAAGTTTGTGCAAAGTGAGGTCAAAGAACTGAAAAATCAGGTGTTAGTGTACATGGACTTGAAATTTGACGTGAACAAGGGAGAGGATAGGAGCAATAGTAACGAAGATGACAGTGCGCTAGGTAACAAAATTGTCAATGAATGAAAAGTAATACCAGGGAGGCTATAGGTCAGCACACCAGGGAGTGTGGTGTCATCTCCCAAGGCATGTGCTTCGGGTGAGCAGGATGTTTGAGAGAAGAGAAGCATTGAGGAACAAGGAGATCATCTGTCCCGTCTCCCAGTCTGGACTCTGTGTTATGTGGTAGGTAGACACTAAACAGGAGAAGCATTGGCTGCCAGGGAAGGCCTAGTTTCCATTAGAGAAAAGATGTGCCAGAGAGAGAATTTTTTTTGTTTTAACAAAAACTTGAAAGTTAACTCCGTTTTATATTCAGATGTGACACCTGCAGTTTCGTCCCAGGGAACTGTATATGTGATTTATATTTCCTGCTTCTTATGCTCAGTCCATTTAGCTGATTAGCATCTTCGTTTTCACTTCTCTTTTCCAATTCCCTTATTGATTTTGTTTTTCTCAAATCTAGAGTTCCTAAAAATAGTCTCAATGAAAATCGGCACCATTTCCAGTGAATACTCCTAGACAATCTTATTTCTTGCCGTTCAATCACAATTGTAACACCTTAGCTTTTATCCTCAGACCAGTCTGGAAGCAGCTTGAGGATAGTAGACATTAGGGGACTTGAGAGGAGCCAAGGAAGGAGAGAAAGTGGCAGATGCAGTTTTCCTCATTATTACAACTTAGCCATGGGATGGACCTGCCTACGTATGTTTGTCTCTCTAGCTCTGGGTTTTTGCTAGTTCTAATTCTCTTCCACTCAGCCTGCTAGCATCTTTGTTCTTCCCATTCCATATACATGATATTAAAACACACTGCTCTCTTTTATTCCTTCTACCTTCTTTCTTCTAGAGGGTTTACATTTCTTTTCTTTTCTTTCTTTCTTTTTTTTTTTTGAGACAAAGTTTCGCTCTTGTTGCCCAGGTTGGAGTGCAATGGCACGATCTTGGCTTGCTGCAACCTCCGCCTCCTAAGTTCAAGCGATTCTCCTGCCTCGGTCTCCCGAGTAGCTGGGATTACAGGCATGCGCCACCACACCTGGCTAATTTTATAGTAGAGACGGGGTTTCTCCATGTTGGTCAGTCTGGTCTCCAACTCCCAGCCTTAGGTGATCTGTCTGCCTCGGCCTCCCAAAATGCTGGGATTACAGGCGTGAGCCACCGCACCTGGCCAAGGGTTTACCTTTCATACAAATCATTCAACAAACTCTCTCTTCTTGTTACTTATAAAAGTCACTTACTTAAGTCAGACCTCGCTGCCCTCCCTATCCCTGCAGCAGTCCATCAGCCTCCCCGTGGAAGTCCTTTTCCTCTTGTCGGTGAGCATTAGGGATCCTCTTGATGACCTCTTCCCACTGCTTGTTGCATTTAAAACCCTCAGCCCCAAGATTGCCATTGCTTTGATGATTTACTCAGTAGCTGAGAGCAGATCATTTGGAGATTTTCCCCTCAAATGCAAACTTCTGTTTCTTGGTATATATGGGACACGTGAAAATACTGTCAGCTTGGAGGACAAACTAAGCTTCCAATAGAGTAGAGATAGAAATGGAGAAGACTGTATATTATGAAGTCATACTGTCCTTTACTATTTGTGTGACTTTGAACAAATCACTCCAGGTCTCTGAGCTTCAGTTTCTTCATCTGTCAAATGAGATAAATAGTACCTAACTTTTTAGGTGATTTTGTTTCGTTTTGTTTTGTTTTTTGACAGAATCTGGTTCTGTCACCAGGCTGGAGTACAGTGGCGCAATCTCAGCTCACTGCAACCTCCACCTCCCAGGTTCAAGTGATTCTCCTGCCTCAGCCTCCCAAGTAGCTAGGACTACAGGCACGCACCACCACACCTGGCTAATTTTTATACTTTTAGTAGAGACGGGGTTTCACCATGTTGACCAGGATGGTCTTGATCTCCTGACCTCATGATCCGCCAGCCTCAGCCTCCCAACGTGCTGGGATTACAGGAGTGAGTCACTGCACCCAGCCAGTGTGGTTGTTTTAAGGGTTAAATGAAGTAATAACGCATGTAAAGCAACAGTGCCTGACTCTTAGAAAATACTTGGTAAATACTATTCCTTCCCCTATTCTCCTTTTCTCTCAGCTACCATCTAATCCAATTATCTTTCCATAAAATCTCCAAAGTTTTGGTGTCGTCTTTTACTTCTTGTTATTCATCCCTTTTATCTGATTAGTAAGTACATGTTATTACTTCCTACAGGAAATATTAGACACCCATGACTCCATCTCAGGCCCTACTTCCTGTCAATATACACTGGTATTCACTACTTCTCAGTCACTTTTGGTGTAGTTTTTTTTTAACTCCTTCTTTCCCAGCCTTCCTAATGTCTTCCCTAAAGACAGAATTTCAGAAAAGTTTGTTTTTAGTTTGTCTTTGAAACTGTATTTTATAAGCATTTCTCTCAATTCATAGTGTCTCTTACTTGAACTCCACAATAGGTATAAAGATCTTATTTAGAGAGCCATAAAAATCCTGCAATGCCTTGTCCAGTTCACTTCTCTTTTTTTCTCTCTGGACTGTCTGTGTTGCAGCTAAGCTACCCTCTGTACAGAATCTGCCTTCAGCCATCCTTCACCCATGCTGTGCCTCAACTCCCCCTGGACAGGATGGTTTACCTGACTTATTGCTGTTGTTTGTACAGCCTGATTTTAAAACCAAAAGTTAGCTAAGGAGAAGAATGTCATGTCCTCCATCTCTCCTCAAGCTGATCAGTGCATCACCCTTCATCCACTACACTAAGTGTTAGAAGTAATAGGTTCTCTTGATTTTGAACCTAAGCCTCACTTTAAAATGTTATACTTAGCCACTCCATCACCCCTTACCCCCACCAACATAACATTTGAAACTTCTGCAGACTCAGTAAAAGGTTTCTGAATTGTATACACTATAGGTTTCTGCAGCACTGAAACAAGGCCAAATTACACCAACAGAGCTCTGTCAAAAATGTCTCTCTCTTATCAAGAAGACCAAGTTTCTAAATGCCTACATTACTGTGTCGGAAGAGGTGGCCTTAAAACAAGCTGAAGAATCAGAAAAGAGATATAAGAATGGTAAATTGCTTTTAACTATACTTAATTGTTATATCTCCAGATAAGGAGTTTAATTGGTTGTAGTAGTCTCCATTTGGCAAGTGAAGCTTTAAACATAAAACATAGCCTTATTTAAAGAACTTGCCATGAGGATAATAAAAATGAGGGTAATGGCTATGTGATGCTTTATAATGTCCAACTGTATTAATTTCTGCCATAAATTTGATTTCTGAAGAAGTATCTTTGCCAAAAACTAGTAGTTACTGTAATAACATGTATTCATGTATCTTTATATTTTAAAGTATCTCCTTTATCACTTTTTTGGCTTTTTAATGCAGGACAGTCACTTGGGGATTTAGATGGAATTCCTGTTGCAGTAAAAGACAACTTTAGCACATCCGGCATTGAGACAACATGTGCATCAAATATGCTGAAAGGTAAAGTTTAACTGATCACAGCATTGATAATTTTGTAAAAGTCAGTATTTTTCGCTTTAAGGATAATAAAGTACCAAGATAATCTCAGACTAATTATATCTTTGAAGGAAATATTTAGAATATAATATCACCTTTTTTACTATTTGCTCTTTTAGAATGCAGAATTTTTCTTTAGAGGTAGCCAGCTTAATGAATGCTATTTCAGAAGTTTTCAAAGATTCTATTAATATTTAGGAAGACTCAGTTCAATAACTAATTACCAATCGGGTGCTTGCCTGTAGTCCCAGCTACTGGGGAGGCTGAGGTGGGAGAATCACTTGAGCTCAGGAGTTTGAGTCCAGCCTGGGCAACATAGTGAGACCCCATCTCTAAAAAATGAAATAAAAAAACTGATAACTGTAAACACACTATAAAACCTCTACCTTCAGCTAATTGATAACATGGGAATAAGCATGAACTGGCTATCATTGATACCCTTCTCTTGTGGATGATGGGAGGATTCATTAACATCTACTGGCCAGTTATTTTTTATTTTCTGATTCCTCTATCTCTTATAGCACAGTATGGCAATGTTTAGATTTATTCTTTAGAGTTCAGTCAAAAGAAAGCAGGTTTATCAAGATATTTGGATCCTAGGAAGAAACAGAAATGGAAAAAAGGTTATTCAGAGTAGTATACGCTAAAAATAATATTCTATGAGGAATATGCCCCACCTTCCTCTAATATGCAAACTGTTGTTGTTCATTATTTTGGAATATATGCTACAGCTTTTCAATAGCCGGAGAAAATTTTAGTTGAAAATAAAGATCTATTTCTACTGGAAATACATAAAAATTACTGTGTGGTATAACATCATCTGAGAAGAAAAAGTCAAGCACAGTGAGCAAAATAGAGATTTATTATTTCAAAAATACTGGGTACATCTCTGACTATCATGCAATATTTTGTAGAACTGTTAAAGTCTGTTTTTAGATTATAAAAATAGTGAATGCACAGACTATCTTTGGAAAACATACATTTAACAGTAGAAAAAAAATTACTGGAAGAAAGTACAACTGATTATTTAAATTAGGAATAATTAAGGCATATCATTATGAATTGCTTAATTGCAGTTTAGACTCTTTTTTTTTGTTTTTTTGTTTGTTTGTTTGTTTGTTTGTTTAAGACAGAGTCTTGCTCTGTCGCCCAGGATGGAGTGCAGTGGCGCAGTCTTGGCTCACTGCAACTTCTGCCTCCTGGGTTCAAGTGATTCTCCTGTCTCACCTCCTGAGTAGCTGAGATTACAGGCATGCGCCACCACACCCAGCTAAATTTTATATTTTTAGTAGAGACAGGGTGTCTCCACATTGGCCAGGTTGGCCTCCCAATGTGTTGGGATTACAGGCATGAGCCACCCGGCCCAGCCGACTCTTGTTTCTTTCATATGATTTGCATGTTCACTGTTTTGTTTCCTGTAAAAAAATAACTGGCCTTTTGGCAGGAACCACCATCATACAGTGATTCACCAAAATGATGAACAAAAAGGGAAAGAGGAGAGGCACCAATACGTGTTTTGTAGGCCTTTTAGAAAACAAGGAGTTGTTTGCCACATACATGCGAACCTGTAAGAAAGGTGATGTTGTTGACATCAAGGGAATGGGTACTGTTCAAAAAGGAATGCCCCACAAGTGTTACCATGGTGAAACTGGAGAGTCTACAGTGTTCCCCAGCATGCTGTCGGCATTGTTGTAAACAAACAGGGGCAAGATTCTTGCCAAGAGAATGAATGTGCATATTGAGCACAGTAAATACTGTAAGAGCCGAGATAGCTTCCTGAAATGCATTAAGGAAAATGATGAGAAAAAGAAGGAAGCCAAAGAGAAAGGTACCTGGGTTCAACTGAAGCGTCAGCCTGCTCCACCCGGAGAAGCACACTGTGTGAGAACCAATGGGAAGGTTCCTGAGCTGCTGGAGCCTATTCCCTGTGAATTCATGGCATAATAGGTATAAACAAATAAAAGACTTCTGGACTGTAAAAAACAATAATAGTAACTAAATTTTTTTCAGGTTATATACCACCTTATAATGCTACAGTAGTTCAGAAGTTGTTGGATCAGGGAGCTCTACTAATGGGAAAAACAAATTTAGATGAGTTTGCTATGGGGTAAGTAAAATTGAAATCTTCTCTTGAGTTTCTTGTGTCTGTGCCTTTATTTTCATTTTTTTTGGGGGGGGGGGTGTGGGGGGATGGAGTCTCGCTCTGTCGTCCAGGCTGGAGTGCAGTGGCGCGATCTTGGCTCACTGCAAGCTCCGCCTCCTGGGTTCACGCCATTCTCCTGCCTCAGCCTCCCGAGTAGCTGGGACTACAGGCGCCTGCCACCACGCCCGGCTAATTTTTTGTATTTTTAGTAGAGACGGGGTTTCACTGTGTTAGCCAGGTGGTCTCGATCTCCTGACCTCGTGATCCACCCGTCTCAGCCTCCCAAAGGGCTCGGATTACAGGCATGAGCCACTGCGCCCGGCCTGTGCCTTTATTTTCACTAAATGTAATTACCTAAAAGGATTGAGGATCTAATGCTAGTTTCTTAGTCCCTCTGTGAGATTATGTTCAGTTGTTTAATAGATATATAGTCATCTCTAATTTTACTTTTAGTTTGTATTTCCCTGATGACTAATAATGTTAAACATCTTTTCATGTGTTTATTTTGCCATCCCTGTATCTTCATCAGTGAACATAGCTGTTCAAATTGTTTGCCCATTTTTTGAAATTGGGTCATCTTATTATTGAGCTGTAAGAATTCTTTCTGGCCCACGCCTGTAATCCCAGCACTTTGGGAGGCCAAGGCAGGCAGATCACATGAGGTAGGGAGTTGGAGGCCAACCTGACCAAAATGGAGAAACCCCGTCTCTACTAAAAACACAAAAGTGGCCGGGCGCAGTGGCTCAAGCCTGTAATCCCAGCACTTTGGGAGGCCGAGTTGGGCAGATCACGAGGTCAGGAGATCAAGACCATCCTGGCTGACACGGTGAAACCCCGTCTCTACTAAAAAAATACAAAAAACTACCCGGGCGTGGTGGCGGGCGCCTGTAGTCCCAGCTAATGTAGTCCCAGCTGCTCAGGAGGCTGAGGCAGGAGAATGGCCTAAACCCGGGAGGCAGAGCTTGCAGTGAGCTGAGATCCGGCCACTGCACTCCAGCCTGGGCGACAGAGCGACACTCCGTCTCAA
>NW_012116821.1:9792170-9799265 GCF_000951035.1 Colobus angolensis palliatus | reverse complement strand
CCAGGTGTGGTGGCACATGCCTGTAATCCCAGCTACTCGGGAGGCTGAGGCGGGAGAATCGCTTGAACCCGGGAGGCAGAGGTTGCAGTGAGCCGAGATCGCGCCACTGCACTCCCGCCTGGGCAACAAGAACACAACTGCATCTCAGAAAAAAAAAGAAAGAAAAGAAAAGAATTCTTTCATATATTTTGGATTCAGATCCATTATCAGATAGATGCTGATTTGCAAATATTTTATTCAAGTCTGTGGTTTATCTTTTTATTCTCTGAACATGCCTTTCAAAGAGTAAAAGTTCTTAATTTTGATAAAGTCCAGTTTATCAATTATTCTCTTCCTTTTTTCTCTTCTTTTCGTTCTTTTTTTTTTTGAGACAAAGTTTTGCTCTTGTCGTCCAGGCTGGAATGCAATGGTACAATCTCAGCTTGCTGCAACCTATGCCTCCCAGCTTCAAGCAATTCTCCTGACTCAGCCTCCCAAGTAGCTGGGACTACAGGCATGCCCCACCATGCCCAGCTAATTTTTGTGTTTTTAGTAGAGATGGGGTTTCACCATGCTGGCCAGGCTGCTCTTGAACTCCTGACTTCAGGTGATCCACCTGCGTAGGCCTCCTGGGATTACAGGCGTGTAATCCATCATGCCCGTCCTTCTTTTCTTTTTTCTTTTCTTCCTTTCATATAGACAGGGTCTCACTGGGTTGCCCAGGCTAATCTCAAACTCCTGGACTCGAACTGTGCTCCCAGCTTGGTCCAACAAAGTGTTGGGAGGCACGAGTAACTGTGCCTGGCCCATTTTTTCCTTTATTTTTTAAAGATGGGGTTTCACTATGTTACCCAGGCTATTCTTGAACTCCTGGGGTCAAGTGATCCTCCGACCTCATCCTTCCGAGGAGCTGGGACTGCAAGCAGACATCACCTCACCTGGCTTAATTTTTTTCTTTTATGATGTGTATTTTTTTTTATTTTTTTGAGACACAGTTGTGCTCCTGTTGCCAAGGCTGGGGTGCAATGGCACGATCTCGGCTCACTACAACCTCTGTCTCCCAGGTTCAAGCGATTCTCCTGCCTCAGCCTCCCGAGTAGCTGAGATTATAGGCATGCACCACCGGGCCCAACTAGTTTTGTATTTTTAGTAGAGGTGGGGTTTCACCATGTTGGCCAGGCTGGTCTCAAACTCCTGACCTCAGGTGATCTGCCCGCCTCGTCTCCCAAAGTGCTGGGATTACAGGCATAAGCAACGTGCCTGGCCAAGAAATCTTTACCTAACAAAGGTCACAAAGACTTTTTTCCTAGAAGTTTTATTGTTTAGCTCTTACATTTAGATCTGTGATTCACTTCAAATTAGATTTTTGTATATAGTATGAATAAAGTCCACTTATTAAACATATGGATGTCTATTAACTCCAGCACTAATGATAAAAAAGATTATCCTTTTCTTGTTGAATGATCTTAGGTTTTTTTTGTCAAAAATCGAGCACATTCATGTAGGTCTGTTTCTGACTCTGTTGCATCTCTGTTTATTCCAATGTCACACCATCTTGATTATTATAGCTTTATAGTAAGCCTTGAAATTATGTAGTAAGAGTCTTCTAACTTTGTTCTTCTTTTTCAAAATCATTTTACATAATCTAGATTGTTATATTTTGATATGTTTTAGAATAAGCTTGCTAATTTCTACAAAGAAGTTTAATGGGATTCTGATCGTAATTGTGTTGAATTTATAGATCAACTTGGAAAGAATTGGCATCATAATACCTGTCTTCTCATCCATGAATACCATACCTAAATTTCTCCATTTAGTGAGATTTTGTTTTACTCAGGAATGTTTTTATGATTTCCTGCGTATAAATCGTACATATAATTTGATTTATTCCCACGTTTTATGTTTCTTTTCTTTTCTTTTTTGAGAGAGAATCTCACTCTATCACGCAGGCTAGAGTGCAGTGGTGTGATCTCAGCTCACTGCAACCTCTGCCTCCTGGGTTTAAGAGATTCTCCTGCCTCAGCCTCCCAAGTAGCTGGGACTACAGGTGCCCAGCACCACCCCCGGCTAATTTTTGTATTTTTAGTAGAGATGGGGTTTCACCATATTGGCCAGGCTGGTCTCAAACTCCTGACCTCAGGTGATCCGCCCACCTCGTCCTCCCAAAGTGTTGGGATTATAGGTGTGAGCCACTGCCCTGGGCCATGTTTCTTAATGCTATAGAAAATTGTATTTTTTTCAGTTTCTAATTGTTTATTGCTAGTACATTGAAACATAATTGATTTTTCTATATTGACCTTTTATCCCATGACCTTGTTAAAGCTCGCTTATTAGTTCTAGTTGATCTTTGTGGATTCTATAGAATATTTTATGTAGCAAGTTGTGTAGTCTACAAATAGAGTTCATCTTATTTCTTCTTCTTGCCTTACTGCACCAGTTAGGGCCTTAGGTGCAATGTTGAATAAAAGTGGTCAGAGCAGATTTCCTTGCCTTGATCTTGATCTTAGGGAAAAGCAGTCTTTCACCAAAAGTACTTTATACTTACCCTTTTATGACACTTGTCACATTTGTAATATTTGCTTGGTCTTTGTTCTCTATTTCATAGAAACAAGAGTCCTTGTGTGTGTAGTTCAGAGTGGTAGCTCTTCGAATTCATTATATATATGTTGAATGAACTAATCCATGGGAGTAAATTTGAACGAAGGCTTTTAGGACATTGCCTTCATCAGCTGATCAAAATTAACATCACCAGTGAGGGTGAAGTGGAAGTTATGTGCCTCCAGATGTAATTGTCTGAGGATACAATATCACCTATGTAATATTCCAGCGGAGAATGTATAACCTGACTCTACTAATGGGGAAACAAAAGATAAATCCAAAATGTGAACCAGTCTATTAAAATATCATATGAAAACAAAAAAGGGCTATGAAAATCTTCCAGGATGAGAGATAAAGAAAGTAAAACCTAACATCATAAAACTTAAGAAAATTTAGGGGAGGTCGGGCCTGGTGGCTCACGCCTGTTATCTCAGCACTGTGGGAAACTGAGGCAGTTGAATTGCTTGAGGCCAGGAGTCCTAGACCAGCCTGGGCAACATAGTGAGATCCTGTCTCTACAGAAAAAAACAATTTAAAACGACAGGGAAAAATATTTGTGACCTAGAATTAGTCAAAGTTCTTTTAGATAGGACACATGAAGCACAAATCCACTTAAAAAAATTGATAGACTTCATTAAGAACTAAAAAATTGATAGACTTCATTAAAATTAAGAACTTCTGTACTTTGAAATATACTACTAAGAAAGTGAAAACGCCAGCCACAGACTGAGAAAAATATTTGCAAAACATGTATCTCAGAAAGAACTGATATCCAAAATACATAGAACATTTCCCACCTCAATAAGAAAATAAGAAAACAAGCAACTCTATTTTTAAAAAATGAACAAAAGATTTAAGCAGACATTTCATCAGAGATTAAAACATAGTTGACAAACACATGAAAAACTGCTTAATATCTTTGATCATTAGGGAAATTCAAAATTAAAATCACAATGAGTCTGGGCACAGTGGCTCACACCTGTAATCTCAGCACTTTTGGAGGCCAAGGCATGGTAGTGGATGCCTGTAGTCCCAGCTACTCGAGAGGAACGAGAATCGCCTGAACCTGGATCACTAGAAACCAGGAGATGGAGCTTGCAGTGAGACAAGATCTGCGCCACTGCACTCCAGCCTGGGCAATAGAGCAAGACAGTCTCAAAAAAAAAAAAAAAGAGACAATGATAATTAAATGGAAAACCTGACTCTAGATTTGATCCAGGAAGGGAATAAAATGCCATAAAGTACATTATTATTATTAATTCTTTTTGTTTATTTGTTTTGAGACAGAGTCTTGCTCTGTTGCCCAGGCTGGAGTGCAGTGGCGCGATCTCGGCTCACTGCAACCTCTGCCTCCTGAGTTCACACCGTTCTCCTGCCTCAGCCTCCTGAGTAGCTGGGACTACAGGCGCTCACCACCACGCCCGGCTAATTTTTTGTATTTTTAGTAGAAATGAGGTTTCACCGTGTTAGACAGGATGGTCTCGATCTCCTGACCCCATGATCTGCCCGCCTCGGCCTCCCAAAATGCTGGGATTACAGGCGTGAGCCACTGCGCCCGGCCAGAGTACATTATTGAATCAGTTGACAGAATTGAATTACGTACAGTAGATTAGGTAAATGTATTGTATTGATATTAATGTTACTGAGATTGATAACTGTACTGTGACTGTATAACATGATATCCTTACTCTTAGGAAATACACACTCAAGTATTTAGGGATAAAGGGCTATGATATATATAAGTTGGACCCTTAAGATACCCTTAAGTTTCTATCATACTTTGTGTATATATGTACATATGTACAAACTTACACAGAGCACACAAGTAGTAAAGCAAATGGGATAAAATGTTGACCATAGGTACATCTGGGTAAGGGGTATAAAGTGCTTTATATGTTATTTTTATTTTTGCAATTTATCTGAGAATAAAATCATTTCAAAAATTTAAAATAAAGTTATTAGCATTCCACTTGTAATGTTTTCCATAGAACTTCTGGTTAAGGGAGAGATTTCCTCAGAAGACTTAACGGAATATGACCCTTTTCAGCTGGAAGACCTTGATTCACAAGGGGGAAATCATCTTCAGTCGAATTGGATGATCAAATGAGACAAAATCTTTTCTTACCAGATTAGCTTTCTCTACTTTCTTCCACAAATGCTCTTCCTTCCCATTCTCCCCAGTTGTCAATTAATGAAAGCTACATGTCAGCAGGCTTCCCACCTTTTTCAATTCAAGCTACAGTGGGTTCTTAAATGCTCAATGAGTGTCAGAAGCAAATAATATACTCAGAAGATGAAATTTTCACATAAAATGAAAGTTTTATTAAGGTATCTTGTTTCACTTCATCAGATCTGGGAGCACAGATGGTGTATTTGGACCAGTTAAAAACCCCTGGAGTTATTCAAAACAATATAGAGAAAAGAGGAAGCAGAATCCCCACAGCAAGAATGAAGATTCAGACTGGCTGATAACTGGAGGGAGCTCAGGTGGGAGTGCAGCTGCCGTATCGGCGTTCACATGCTACGCGTAAGATGCTTTTCTCTATCTGTATTTTAAAACCCACCCAAATACAAACAGTCCTAAAGTGTATCCAGCAATAGAATAGTTCATACCTTGGTTCATTTTTTCTTTTTAGTGAGCTGTATATGCTCAAAGGTATATCAAAATTATATCTTGTAGTTGCACTCAACTGTGCAGTACACTATGTATATTTAATACTTTTAACTTTAATTTAAAATAACAAATTTTTCTCCATGGTATCTGGTTCTCTTAAAATATGATTTTGTGGATCTTGTAGAATAAAGCATTGAACATAAATCAACTTCATTTTTAAATAATTTCAGTGTGTGCTCACTGATTGTACAAATATTTAGGGACTAACATACAACGACTTTAGTTGAATGCTGCTAAACTAAACTGTTAGTAATGTTTATCCTTCAGCAAGGTCAGACTTTTGAAAAAAAAAAAAGGAAAATAAAGAAAAGAAAAAATGCTAATATGTATTAATAAGATATTTTAAATAGTGTTTTCAGAAATCTGCAATTAAAAATGTACATCAGTAAGTAAAGTTTTCTCAAGCTTTAGGAATTTTTTTATTATTGTTATTGGAGTTATTTTATTTCTGTACTTTGTATTTTATTTTATTTTATTTATGTATTTTTATTTCTGTACTTGGCTCCTCCCTCCTCCCAGGTTTAGGTGCTGATTCTGTTTATCTATCATACTTTGTATTTGGTAAGAATCCATTGATGATATTTTCAGTTCCATTTGTAAAGCATTTCTTAACTACCCAAAGAAAAGAAAGTAAATATGGCCATTGCTTTATTTATCAGTCTCAATTTAATAAAAATAAATATGTTTCTTTAGTAATAGTTTTATATTTTATCTCCCCTTAATTATCCATTAAAACTAAGTTCTTTCACACACATTGCAATCCATAAATTATTTATATATTTTTAGAGCTATGGAGATGTGAGTTCTGCAGATTTTTTTTTCAGTTTTCCTAAAATCTTATTAACAAGTAAAACCATTTCATTTGATCTCTGTGGAATTTTATAGCATTGCATTAATATTAATGTGAGTTATGACAAGTTAGGACTGCAGGATTAGGTGCTTTTTTTCTGTCCTCATCATCCCACTTAGTGTTCATCTTTCTGAATGTGCTTTGAGTAGATGGCATTTTGACACATAATTCCTATGGAAATGTAAGTTTTGCTTTTACACAGCCATCAGTGAATGCTAATAAGAAAATGTATCTTTTAAAATTGTGAAAGCAACAGTCTGATTTTGTAGCTTAACTTGACACTGTAAGGAAGGAAATATAATTTGCATTTTCTGTAGGGCACTAGTGCCATGTTATTGTTAGGAGCGTTGTTCAGTCCAAAGCTTCACTTTAAATATAAGCAATAGAAGCACAGACCAAAAATAACTTCAGATTGAATGTATCTCAAACTGTAAAGTGTTCTGCTTTTGTTTCCCCCTTTTTGATTTGTTTCTCCCTTTTTGATTTGTTTCTTTTGCAATAGTTTTAAAAACAGGAAGATTCCTGGAGTACTATGCAGCCACTGAAAAGAATGAGTTAGAGCACCATGCAATGACATGGAAAAATAACCAAGATAAATATGTTAAGTGAAAAATAAGTTGCAGAATCCATTTCTGTTAAAAGTAACAATTGCATACATATATATGTCAGTCATTGCATGGAAGTACTGGATGTTTGGATGAATGCATATCAGAACTGGTAACAGTTATTGTGGGGGGCTATGATTATAAGAGAAACCTTACTTTATACATCATATAGTTATATGATATCTTAATTTTTATAGTAGATATGTACTATTCTACAGCACAACTTTTGTTTTCCTGAAATGGTTTTTTAATTGTGGTAAAATGCACATAACATAAAATTTACCAGCTTAACCATTTTTTTTTTTTTTTTTTGGGGGGGGACGGAGTCTCGCTGTGTCACCCGGGCTGGAGTGCAGTGGCCAGATCTCAGCTCACTGCAAGCTCCGCCT
>NW_012116821.1:9773980-9791425 GCF_000951035.1 Colobus angolensis palliatus | reverse complement strand
TTCTGTTTTTTTAAAATAAGAACAACATAAACTGTGTAGGTAACTGGGTAAAGAAATGAACAGTCACTTTGTAGTTGAGTAATGCATGTATAAATAAGTGTGCAAAATTATTTGAAATGCACATTAATAAAAACTTTTTGGTTATCACACTAACAATTTTAAAAATTCCCAGTACTCAGTGATGGTACTGAAACTTTAAAACACAATCTGACTCACTGCAACTGGGAATATAAATTGGCATAATCTTTCTGACAAGTAATTGGACAGTATATATCAGAAATTTATGTGCACTAAGTCTATTTCTTGGAAGCTAGCCTAGAAAGTACTCACACATAAGCAAAAATTTATGTTCAGAGATTTTTGTTACAAAGTTATTTATTAAATAGTTATTCTAGTTAGAAACAACGTAAGTGTTTAAGTAAATTATTATACATCTCTATCCATGATTTTAAATGGGGTGGGTAGCAAAGGGCTGTATCTGAATTTCTAGGAGGGGCATATTTAGTCTGTAAAATCATACTGTAAAATTGTCATTAATTTGATTTGTTTTCAATATCAACATCAGAGGAAAGTGCAAGATTTATATGTGTATTGAAAGGAGAATGGACTTTAAAATACCAGGAATCACCAATTTATATGATGGAATATGACATATACTTTACATTTTCAGGAATTTTAATGACATAGTAAAAGGCTCATGTTAAAAAAGGGATGGAAACTCATGATTACAGAATTATCTCAACGATGAAAAAAATGCGTTTTTAAAAAAACTTGAAGTTAATATACCAAAATGTTAACATTGTTTTCCTCTGGGTATTGGAATATTGAGTACCTAAAGTTTTCTATACTTTATGAATTCTCTGAGATGAACATGTGTTACTTTTGTGTAATCAGAGGCAAATGCAGTTTAAAAATATACAATTGAAAGGGTAGATTCCAAATATAATTAGAGATATATCATTCTTCTAAAGATAATTCCATTTAAATTCCAGGGCTTTAGGATCAGATACAGGAGGATCGACCAGAAATCCTGCTGCCCACTGTGGGCTTGTTGGTTTCAAACCAAGCTATGGCTTAGTTTCCCGTCATGGTCTCATTCCCCTGGTGAATTCGATGGATGTGCCAGGGATCTTAACCAGATGTGTGGATGATGCAGCAATTGTGTTGGGTATTTATATAATTCTATATCATTTGCAACAGTTTCTCTATAAAACAATATATCTGCCATTCATAAGTATTGCTCCTTACAGGTGCACTGGCTGGACCTGACCCCAAGGACTCTACCACAGTACATGACCCTATTAATAAACCATTCATGCTTCCCAGTTTGGCAGATGTGAGCAAACTATGTATAGGAATTCCGAAGGTAACTTTTTCCTTTCATTACTTTATAGAAATACTGTCAAGTTGAAGAGAGAGCACAGACTTGGGAGGCGGTTTGGGTGGGTTTGAATCTCTGCTCTGCCACTTTTATTAATCATATGAGTTGACTATGTGAGTTAATCTCTTTTAGCTCAATTTCCCCATCTGTAAAATGGGAATAATAAAAATATTGACTTAAGAGAGATTTGTGAGGATCGATTAGACGGTCATGTTAAGTCTGCAAATTGTTTCTGTAATGGGCAAGATAGTAAATATTTTAGACTTTGTGGACCATACAGTCTTTATCATAACTACTTAACTCTGCCATTATAGTGAGAAAGCAGCCACAGGCAATATGTAAACGAAAAAGTGTGTCTCTGTTCTAATAAAACTTTTATTTTCAAAAAATCAGCTGGCTTGTCACATCTGGCCTATGGGCCATAGTTTGCTAATCCCTAATGTAAAGAAAGGACTTAGCCCAAAGCCATACCTTGCATAGTAATGCCTCAAAAAATGTTAACATCTTTATTGTTATTATTATTACTACTGCATCTATTACAGTAGCAATTGAGTAATGAATACATGAATGTTATAATGTTAAATTAGTAACCTTTTAAAAATATTAAGGCTTGCAATATATTACTGCTTTAAATCTTTTAGGGAGATAAGTTACCCTGCAGAACAATGAAGTTTCACAACCTCAGCACTGTTGGTGTTTGGGGCTGGTAACTGTTTGTTGTGGGAGACTGTCCTGTGCATTGTAAGATGTAGTTTAGTAGCATCCCTGGCCTTTACCCCTACATGCAGGTAGTACCCCACCACCAAAACCACAACCCCACAACCAAAAATGTCTGCAGACATTGTCAAGTGTCTCCTGCTTAGCGAAAAGGAGACAAAAGTAACCCCCAGGGAAGACCACTGCTATAGAGAAATACTACTTTATTTAAAATCTTCCATTAAGGTAATATATGTAAGGCCAAGTGCAGTGGCTTACACCTGTAATCCCAGCACTTTGGGAAGCCAAGGCAGGAAGATCGCTTGAGATCAATAGTTTGAGACCAGCCTGGGCAACATACAGAGACCCTATCTCTACAAAAAGTTAAAAAAAAAAAAAAAGTTGTGGGGTGTGGTGGCATGCATCTGTGGTCCTAGCTGTTTGGAAGGCTGAGGTGGGAGGATTGCTTGAGTCCAGGAGGCTGAGACTGCTGTGAGCCATGATTGCACCACTGCACTCCAGCCTGGGTGACAGAGCAAGACCCTGCCTCAAATAAAAAAAAAAAGGCAGTATCTGTGCCTTCTTTTAAGAATTTAGGCCGGGCGCGGTGGCTCAAGCCTGTAATCCCAGCACTTTGGGAGGCCGAGACGGGCGGATCACGAGGTCAGGAGATCAAGACCATCCTGGCTAACACGGTGAAACCCCGTCTCTACTAAAAAATACAAAAAACTAGCCGGGCGACTTGGCGGGCGCCTGTAGTCCCAGCTACTCGGGAGGCTGAGGCACGAGAATGGCGTGAACCCGGGAGGCGGAGCTTACAGTGAGCTGAGATCCGGCCACTGCACTCCAGCCTGGGCGGCAGAGCGAGACTCCGTCTCAAAAAAAAAAAAAAAAAGAATTTATTTATAGAGAGCACAGGCTTTTAAACAGACCCAGTTTGAAATCTTAGACCCTCTACTTACCTGCTATTTAACATTAGGAAAGTAACTTCTTATGTCAAGATTTTTCATTAACAAAATGAAGGATTATAATATCTAGATCATAGGCTTGTTAAAAGCATGACATGAGAGAACCTTTGAAAATCATCTAACAGGGTACATGATACATGAGCAATTAGCATATATGCTGATATATACTGATATGCTATTAGGTACCTGATACATAATGAGCATTTAACAAATATTTTCCCCAACTAGATCTCCAATCTTTAATGTCGTTATATCCAGATCATAGTATCTAGTACTATGCTTTGTCATACCATAAACTCTTAAATGGATTCAGTCTTTCTAGCTACCTACTAGCAATTTTATCATATTTTCTAATGTATTACCAAAGGTCCTGAAGTACAAATTTTTATAAAATCATCTATACAGATGAAGTACAAATTTTTATGAAATGATCTATACAGTTTCAATTTTGTATCTTGACTTTTTCCTGTAAGGAATATCTTGTACCAGAATTATCAAGTGAAGTACAGTCTCTTTGGTCCAAAGCTGCTGACCTCTTTGAGTCTGAGGGGGCCAAAGTACTTGAGGTATCCCTTCCTCACACCAGTTATTCAATTGTCTGCTACCATGTATTGTGCACATCGGAAGTGGCATCGAATATGGCAAGATTTGATGGGCTACAATATGGTAAGATGGCTGGGTTATTTTATTTTTAAGGTAGTTGTTGCAAACATTTGAAAAGTTCACTTATTAGTGACAAAAAAGTTAATGCTTGAGATAATGTTAATGATTCTGAAAAGTTAATCAGTGAGTCAGTTTTTACCTTTGTCATTTTAGACTTGCACTATTTGTCATAAATATCTGTGTATGTTTGGTTTGCCTCTCAGGACTGTGAATAACTTGAAGGGATAGTATCTTGTTGTCGTATGCTCAATCCCACTAATGTAGTGCCTGATACATGGTAGGAGCTCAATAAATGTTTGAATGAATGAATGAGGGAGTGAACAAATGGAGTTTCTTTCTTGGTTCTTTTCTTCTCTCTCCATGATCAGTCAGTCAAAAGGCAGATAGGGAAAAGAAACCATTAAGGGCAACTCCCTAAACTTTAATATTGGTCACAAAAATGTGAATCTAAATTAGCCGAGCATGGTGCTGCATACCTGTAATCTAAGCTACTCAGGAGGCTGAGGTAGGAGAATCACTGACAAGGGAGGCAGAAGTTGCAATGAGCTGAGATCACGCCACTGCACTCCAGCCTGGGTGACAGAGTGAGACTCCATCTCAAATAAATAAATAAATAAATAAAGTGAATCTAGGCCTGGCTTTAGCCCAAACTTTACTGACTTTACTTCCTTTCAAGTAATATTTACCCTTATCTTATTTTCAGGTCACAGATGTGACATTGATGTGTCCACTGAAGCCATGTATGCTGCAACCAGACGAGAAGGGTTCAATGATGTGGTGAGAGGAAGAATTCTCTCAGGAAACTTTTTCTTATTAAAAGAGTAAGACAACTCGTTTAGGAATTTTCTTCATTCTTGAAACCTCAAGTAACATGTCTCTATCATCAGGTCTTATAAGTCAAGATATTTGGTAAAGAAACAAAATCTTTATGATTTGAATTAGAAAAGACCTGTTTATGGTACTTTTGGGTCCTGGTATTCAAAAACAAAAGAAATACTGGTACTTTAGCTAAACGATTGGTACAGATGACAGGCAGCCCTCCATATCTGTGGGGTTTGCAAGCTTGGATTCAACCAAACACAAATCAAAAATATTCAAAAAATAAAAGATAACATACAACAATAAAAAGTAATACAAATTAAAAAGCAATACAGTATAACAACTGTTTACATCGCATTTACATTGTATTAGATGTTACAAGTAATCTAGGGATGATTTGAAACGTGCAGGAGGTGTGCATAGGTTTTATGCAAATACTACACCATTTTATATGAGACTTGAATATCCTCAGAGTTTGGTATCCAAAGGGGTCTTGGAACCAAACCCCCAACAGACACCAAGGGATGAATGTAAGTAGGAAGCCACTAAGGATTTAAGCTCATTAAATGTCCCTTGGGTATTACCACATTGGTTTATTGCTGTTAGAGCCTTAAGCAGGGAGTTGTATTGTTTCTTGAAAATGTATTGAATCAACTTAGTTTTTCCTTATATTATGTATGTCTTTGCTCTAAGAAAGAATTCAAAATGACTATGACTCCTCCTTCAATTGTCTTCATTATGAGTTTATTCACGATCTTGTGAACAAGCCTCATCTTCTACACCACCATGTATGTCTAAGAGGACATGAGAAGTGTGAAAAAGCAAGATTGGTATGAGAAGTGTGAAAAAGCAAGATTGGTGGTTGTAATGCAGAACTTCATTACATGGAGTTTTTCTCCATGCCCTCAAGGGCAGAAATCATTTTATTTATCTGTGCATCCTCTCAGGGCCGATAGTTAGAATTACTTTTTATTTTTGAGACAGGGTCTCACTCTATCACCAGGCTGGAGTGCAGTGGAGTGATCTCAGCTCACTGCAGCCTCAACCTCTTGGGCTTAAGTGATCCTCCTACCTAAGCCTCCCTAGTAGCTGAAGCTACAAGCATGTACCACCATGCCCAGCTAATTTTTGTATTTTCTGTAGAGACGGGATCCCGCCATGTTGCCCAGGCTGGTCTCCAACTCCTGGGTTCAAGCAGTCCACCCACCTCAGCCTCCAAAGTGCAGGTGTTACAGGCATGAGCCACGATGCCAGGCCACGGGATTACTTTTTCTAAGAATACTATTTGAGGCCGGGCCCGGTGGCTCATGCCTGTAATCCCAGCACTTTGCAAGGCCGAGGTGGGCAGATCACCTGAGGTCAGGAGTTTGACCAACATGATGAAACATGATGACCAACATGACGAAACCCTATCTCTACTAAAAGTACAAAAATTAGCTGGTGGTGGTGGGCACCTGTAATCCCAGCTACTCAGGAGGCTGAGGCAGGAGAATCACTTGAACCCAAGAGGCAGAGGTTGCAGTGAGCCAAGATAATGCCACTGCACTCCAGCCTGGGCAACAGAGTGAAACTCCATCTCAAAAAAAAAAGAATACTATTTGATTATGTTCCAGATTAAAAGACTGTTACCATATTGACCAGATGTTTGTAATGAATTTGGAGTACGAAAAGAAAATGAAATATTGCTAAGAAATTTTCTAAGGGAAAACTCTTACTAAACTAAAGATGTTACTATTGCTAAATATTACTGATTAGAAACATATTGTTTATCTCAGGGCACAAGTTGATGAATTATATAGGTCATTGTAACAGCATAAAAAGAAATTGAAGGAGAGGAGTCAGAAAGCATTTCTCATGATCACCATTTGGGGGTTCTGATAAAAGGAAGTTAAAAGTACTGCTGGTATCCCTAGCTCCTGAGTCAGTTCTAAGTTGGGTCAACTTGGGTGGACAAAGGTGATAGGAAAAATGGGATTTGGAATACTTTTTTTATTTTAAGAAGTCAACTTATGTGCCAGGAAGAGTTTGTTTATTTATTTATTTATTTATTTAATTTTTTATTTTTGAGACGGAGTCTCACTCTGTCACCCAGGCTGGAGTGCAGCGGCACAATCTTGGTCCACTGCAACCCCACCTCCTGGGTTCAAACGATTCTTCTGCCTCAGCCTCCCGAGTAGCTGGGAGTACAGGCGCACACCACCATGCCCAGCTAATTTTTGTATTTTTAGTAGAGACAGGGTTTCAACATACTGGCCAGGCTGGTCTCGAACTCCTGACTTCATGATTCCACCCGCCTTGGCCTCCCAAAGTGCTGGGATTACAGGCATGAGCCACCATGCCTGACCAGGAAGAGTTTATTTTTAATTGACATAAATATTACCTATGTACCACATTTATATCTACCTTTTGCTATTTATCTTCTATTTGTCCCATCTGTTCTTTTTGTCTTTTAACCTTTTCTTCTGCTTTTTTTCTTTAAATAGTAATTTTTCTCTTAAAAAATGATCCAAAATGGGAAAAATAGTGTCATTTATATTTACCTACATATTTAGTATCTCTGGTGCTTTTCTCTCTGCTCTAGAGATGTAAATTTCCATCTGGTATAATTTTGTTTTTACTTGAAGAACTTTCTTTAATATATCTTGTAGTCCTGTTGGCAGTGAATTCTTTCAGCTTTGGTTTATATGTAAAACTCTTTATTTTGCTTTTAATTTTGAAAGATATTTTCTCTGGGTTAAAAAATATAGGTTAAGCTGGGCACAGGTGCACTCCTGTAGTTACAGCTACTCAGGTGGCTGAGGTGGGAGGATTGCTTGAGCCCAGGAGTGAGAACCTGCAGTGAGCTATAATCGCACCACTGTACTTAAGCCTGAGCGACAGAGTAAGAGCCCCATCTCTTTAAAAAACAAACAAAAAAAGGCATAGGTTGCTTCTTCTTTCTGTACTTTAAAGGTTTTGTTCCATTGTCTTCTGGCTTACATAGTTTCTGAGAAGTCTGTTGTCATTCTTATGGTCATTCCTCTGTATGTAATGTATCTTTCCTCTGGCTGATTTTAAGATTTTTCTATTTATCATTGGTTTTCAGGAATTTGACTGTAATGTGCCTTGGTGTGGTTCTCTGCATATTTCTTCTGCATAGGGGCTTGTTAAGCAGCTTTGATCAGTTAGGTTATAGTTTTAATCAAATTTGGAAAATGTTGGCTACTATTTTCTCAAATGTTTTTTCTGTCCTCCATCTGTCTGGGACTCTTTTCACACGTGTGTTAATGTGTCCCACAGCTCACAGACACTACATTCTTTTTTTTTCCCCAGTCTTTTTTCCTTCTCTACTTCTTTTTGGTTAGTTTCCATTACTGTTTTCAGAATCACTCATCTTTTTTTCTGTTATGTGGATTCTTTCCAGTATGTTTTTTATATATTGTATTTTTTTCTCTAGAAGTTCCATGTAGGTCTTCTTATCCCTTCAATTTCTTCATTATTTTATGTTTTCTTCTGCCATCTTGAACATATAGAACATATTTAGGCTGAGTGCGGTGGCTCAGGCCTGTAATCTCAGCACTTTGGGAGGCCAAGGCGGGTGGATCACTTGAGGTCAAGAGTTTGAGACCAGCCTGGCCAACATGGCAAAACCTGTCTCTACTAAAAATACAAAAATTAGCTGGGTGGGGTGGCATATGCCTGTAATTCCAGCTACTCGGGACACTGAGGTACAAGAATCACTTGAACCTGGGAGGCAGAGGTTGCAGTAACCCGAGATTGTGCCACTGTACCCCAGTCTGGGTGACGGAATGACCCAGGAGACTCTGTCTCCAAAAAAAATAAGAATGTATTTATGGTAGCTTTTAATGTTCTTATGTACTCATTTCAACACATTTGCATCTGTTTGTATTAATGCCTTTTCCCTCTCTGGTTATGGGTCATATTTTTTGCTTCTTTTCATGTCTGTATATTGTGAATTTTACGTTGTCATTTGCTAGACTTTTGTTATATTCCTTTAAACAGTGTTCAGCTTTTTCCCAGGGTGCAATAAAGTTGCTTGGAATTTGTTGGATCTTTTCAAGTCTTCTTTTAAAGCTTTGTGAAGATAAATCCAAAGCAGCCTTTAGTCCAGGGCTAATTTTACTTTACTTTGAGGTGGTGCTTTGATGTTGCATATATTCAAGTCTTTTTGCTTTGGCTGTTAGAAACACAAACTATTTCCAGCCCTGTTTGAGCTCTAGGAATTGTTGGGTCCACTGCTTTTTGGGGATTGTTTCCCCAGCCTTGGGAATTTCTTCTCATGCATTCATAGATCAGTACTCAGCCAAAGACTCAAGGAATCTCCCTGCAGATCTCTTGAGCTCTATGTGCCACTCCCTCCTACTCAGTACCCTGCTTTGCAAATTCTAGCTGCCTTTGCCTCCTTGAACTTCAGATCTCTGTCTCTAACTTACCCCGCCCCCCATACTGTTTAGCTTCCTCTCTGGAATGAGGCCTGAAAACTGCCCCTAGGCATTAAGCTGGGGAAATCCAAGGGCCTATCTCATTTTCTTTTTTCTTTTTTTGGAGGCAGGACCTCACTTGGTCACCCAAGCCGGAGTGCATTGGTGTGACCATGGCTCACTGGCAGCCTCGACCTCCCAGGCTCAAGCTCTTCTCGGCAACCCTCAACACTCCCCACCCCCCAGTGAAGCTAGGACTACTGCAGAATTTTCTGTAGAGACAGGATCTCCCTGTGTTGCCCAGGCTGGTCTCAAGCTCCTAGGCTCAAGGAATCCTCCCCGCCCCCCACTCGCGTCGCCCACAGGCATGAGGGACCACACCTGGCCTGGCTTACTTCATTTGTATCTCTTCTTCTCTCACAACTTTTTCTCCTTAATGTCTGTTGTCTAATGTCTGAAAATGGTCATTTCATATATTTTGTCCAGTTTTCTAGTTGTTTAACAAGGCAGGGTGTCTTAGGTTTTTTTTTGTTTTTTTGTTTTTTTTAATCCCCTATTCTGAGAAGCAGTCTTAGTTCATTTTTGCTGCTATAACAGAATGTCTGAGACTGGGTGATTTATAATGAATGGAGATTTACTGGCTCACAGTTCTGGAGGCTGGGAAGTTCAACACTGAGAAGCCAGCACCTGGTGAGGGCCTTCTTGCTATGTCTACACATGGCAGAAAGCAAGGGTGGGGAGAAAAGGAGGGAGAGAAAGGGAAAGCACATGGGGGGCTGAACTTTCCCTCTTCAGTGGAGTTGTTATGGCCCAATCACCTCTTAAAGGCCTCATCTCTTAATACTGTTACAGTGGCAATTAAATTTCAGCATGAGTTTTAGAGGGGGCAAACATTCAAACCATAACACAGGGTAAATTCCATCTCCATTACTCCATCTTGGATGGAAGCAGTTCTTCTTCTGAGCTGTATTTAAAGTAGGAAGAAATTTAATAGAAAACAAGTATTTGTTCTTTTTTTTTTTTTTTTTTTTTTTTTTTTGAGACGGAGTCTTGCTCTGTCACCAGGCCGGAGTGCAGTGGCACAATCTTGGCTCACTGCATTCTCCACCTCCTGGGTTCAAGCGATTCTCCTCCTGCCTCAGCCTCCCCAGTAGCTGGGACTACAGGCGCCCACCACCATGCCTGGCAAAATTTTTTTGGATTTTTAGTAAAGTTAGGATTTCACCATGTTGGCCAGGCTGGTCTCAAACTCCTGACCTTGTGATCCACCTGCCTCAACCTCCCAAATTGCTGGGCTTACAGGCATGAGCCACCAGGCCCGGTCAGTGTTTGTTCTTTATAAAATTCAGGTTTTGGTCTGTGGTGTTTAAACCACTTAGTTGTTGTCAGTGTGTAAATTATATGTGATGCCTGCATTGGTCTCTCTGTAGACCTGGTGGTCAAATAAGAGTAAGGACCTATGATATTGCTGTACCACCCTTTTAGAGTAAAATATGTTTCACATTTTTATCGTATTTTATTTGGCTCTCAATAAAACTGGAGCAGGTATATCCATTTTTACCGTTGTGGGAACTGAGGTTTAGAACAGTGAGTTCTTGCTAGCCTCTCCTAACAGCTTCAGAAGAATCCAAAGGATTTTTTTTTTCCTTTTCTTAGTATCATTGACTTATGGTTGCTCCTATGTCTACACTTTTCTTCAGTCTTTTTAGTAAAATAAGCATTCTTGAATTTCACATTTCTACCCCTGGGCTATATCTATCCATAAAATACAAAATTCAAATACTGCATAGTCTACCGCTGTCTGTCTTAGTAACCTTTAGAAAGTAATTTATTGCTATGTGCTTTACTTTCCTCACCAATGAATATTCTCATTTAATGATAGCCCTGGAATTATTAATATTTTGAGATTATACATGTAGAATTGCATCTACTAGTGAATTCTGAATTCTGATTGATTAATTTATATATATAAGCTTTTAGAGTGGCAGCACAATGGAAGAGAATTCATTTTTATATGTTAAGAATCTTAGTGGTGCCTCCTCATAAAAGCCAAGAATCCAGTGTTTTTTTGTTTTTTTTTTTTTAAACAATGCCTAAACTCTTTATTTCACCAACCAGTATTTCTGATTTTCTTCCTGATGCAGGATTTTAAAACCTTAGAAGTCTATAAATACTGCATTCAGACTTTCCACATCAAGAGAAAGGGGCCCAGGGCAGAAGATGTCAGGCCCCAGGCTGTTTTGGGCGGGAAAAGTCACAAAGATTTCTCAACAGTCTGTGTCAGTTTTCTAACTTAATTGAAACACCTTTAAGCTCTGCTTCATCCCCAAACTTTCCCCTGTAGCGTCTATGATAGAAAAACACTCCTGTCTCATATACACCCCACCACTGGGGAGCCGGGGGGAAGGGAATGGGTATTACACAGGCAAGCCAAACTTTTTATTCTAAGCTAGAAAATGGAAATCCAATGGTTCTTTATCAAGCCTAATGTAAGACAATTGATTAAAAGAAAAATATAAAAAATCCTTAAAAACGACACCCACTTTTTTCACACAGAAACTATGAAAATTATTTCGTCAAAGCACAGAAAGTGAGACGCCTCATTGCTAATGACTTTGTAAATGCTTTTAACTCTGGAGTAGATGTCTTGCTAACTCCTACCACCTTGAGTGAGGCAGTACCATACTTGGAGTTCATCAAAGAGGACAACAGAACCCGAAGTGCCCAGGATGATATTTTTACACAAGCTGTAAATATGGCAGGTGAGGATTACTCAGGAACATTCTGGTTTTCTTCAAATTCTTAGGCAGGTATTCTGGTCTTCAACTTAAGATTCTAGCTAGATGGTTCCCTAAAAGCAAAAGTCTATCCTTTTGGAATGCTTAGGAGTGTGTGTGTGTGTACATGTATTAGTCTGTTCTGACACTGCTATAAAGAAATAGCTGAGACTGGATAATTTATTTTAAAAAAGAGGTTTAATTGGCTCACAGCTCTGCAGGCTGTACAGGAAGCTGAGCAGCTTCTGCTTCTGCGAATGCCTCAGGAAACTTAAATTCACAGTGGAAGGTGAAGGAGAAGCAGCCATGTCTTACATGGCCCAGCCCAAGCAGGAAAGAAAGAGGAAAGATGCTACACACTTTTAAAACAACCAAGTCTTGTAATAACTCATTCACTATCACGAGAACAGCACCAAGGGGAATGGTGTTAAGCCGTTTATGAGAAACCATCCCCATGATCTAGTCGCCTTCCACTAGGCCCCACCTTCAACACTGGGGATTACAATTCAACATGCGATTTGGATGGGAGCACAGATCCAAACCACGTCAGTACACATGCATGCACTCTCACCACACACACACACACAACACACTTAGTAGTTTTTTTTTTAACTTTTATTTTGGAAAATTTAAAACCCACAGAAAAGCTGAAAAAGTAGTATAATGAATGCTGATATGCCCTTCACCTGGATGTAATCTTGTTAACATTTAGCCTTATTTGCTTTGCCCTTCTCTTCCTCTTTCTACACACACACACTCACACGCACACACAACTTTGTTTTTACCTGAATCATTTGAAAGTTTCAGATGTCATGACACTTCACCCCTAAATTCTTTTGTACAAATCTTATAAGAATAAATTCTCTTACAGAACCACAATTCCATTGTCATACCTAAGAAAACTAACATGATTAATAATTCAAATGTACTTTATATTCACATTTTCTCAGTCCTACCAAAAGTGTCTTTTATAAGTTGTCTTTCCTCCTGATATATTACGTTAGTTTATGGTATCTTTTTAAAAGCTAGAACAATCACCCCACCTCTCTTTTTTCTTTAAAACCACATCAGGCTGTGCTGTAATTTTTGTTTCAATCATCAAACATAATGTAGAAAACTTAAGAGGAAAAGGAAAGTCTGTTACATTTACCTATACTTTTGCTTACTGTGTTCTTTCTTCCCTCCTGAAGTACCAAGATTCTTTATTTTGTCACTTCCATTTAGAGAAATTTCTTTAGCCTTTCTTTTAGCGTAGTTCTGCTGATGAAAAATTTATCATAGCTTTCCTTTTGAGAGTGTGTTGATTTCCCTTTGATTTTTAAAGGTTATTTTTGCTGGATGTAGAACTCTGGTTCAACAGTTCTTACTTATCTTTAGCACTTAAAAAAATGTTAAGAGCCCGGTCCACTTGTGCTGTAGGATGTCCCATCCATAATCAGGATTTGTCAGATTGCTTCCTCATGATTGGGTTGAATTAAACATTTTTGGTAGAAATACTACATAATCTTCATGTCAGGAAACAGTTAATATTAGTTTCCTGACTGATACCATTTTTGGAAACCAAGTTGATCACTTGGCTAAGGAAGTAACTGCTAGATGTTCCTTTATAAAAAGGTACAATTTTCCTTTTATCATTTTTTAAGCAATTTCTGGGGTGAGGTTTTGAGACCATGTGAATATCCTATTTTCCAATAATCTTGAACCCAGTTTTAGCATTCATTGATCATCCTTGAAATATTAGCTAGAGAATTACAACATTCTGGCTTTACTAATTCTATCATTCCTTCTACATTTATTAGCTAGCAGTATTCTCTAAAGAAGAGTCTTCCTTTTTTTCTCTAATTCAATGTATTGTAAGCAATTACTGTCAGTATTGTTTCTGATGCTCAGATTGCCTTAAATTTGGCCAATAAGAGCCCCTTCAAGTTATATGTGTCCTTTAAAACTGTCCCCATTAATTTTTGAAAACTTGTTTCATGGTATAACAAGATGTTCTGGGATTTTGTACTTTCTCTGCCCAAACCTATAGTTAAAACTACCCTGAGCTAATTTCTCATCTAATAGATTGCCAAAAATTCAAAAACTGAACAACACAATCTGTTTGCAAGGCTATAGGTAGGAGTTCAAAATGGTACAACTTCTTTGCAGGGGAATTTTGCAATGTCTAATTACATGTGCATTTGTCCTTTGATGAAGCAATCTCCTCTTCATCTAAGAAAATTTCAAAGATATCAAAAAAATACATACACAAGGTAATTCTCTGGGGCATTGTATAACATAGCTAAATATTGAAAACAACCTAAATACCCAATCATAGAAGACTGGTTTACTCAATTATGGTGAAACCAAGTAATGGAGTACTATACAGCAATAAGAAATGAATGAAGAAAGTTTCTGTGAACTGATACAGAATGATTTCCAAGATATATTTTTAAGTAAACAAAACAGTTCAAAAGCATTATATAGCATAATATTTTTAGCTGTTTTTTAAACCTTAGCCTGTATTGTACTTAATTAGCACTGAAAAGTGGAAGAGGTCTCTGCTAATTAGAATGGAGAATTAATCACCTTCCTTCTTTTCCCAGGATTGCCAGCAGTGAGTATCCCTGTTGCACTCTCAAACCAAGGGTTGCCAATAGGACTGCAGTTTATTGGACGTGCGTTCTGTGACCAGCAGCTTCTTACAGTAGCCAAATGGTTTGAAAAACAAGTACAGTTTCCTGGTATTCAACTTCAAGAACTCACAGATGATTGTTCAGCAGTCCTTGAAAATGAAAAGTTAGCCTCTGTCTCTCTAAAACAGTAAACATATCTTACAAATTAAAATGACTCTTAGGCCGGGTGCGGTGGCTGACACCTGTAATCCCAGCACTTTGGGAGGCTGAGGCGAGCAGATCATGAGGTCAGAAAAGATCGAGAACAGCCTGGTCAACATGGTGAAACCCCGTCTCTACTAAAAATACAAAAATTAGCCGGGCTTAGTGGTGGGCGTCTGTAGTCCCAGCTACTCGCAGGAGAATCACTTGAACCCCGGAGGCGGAGGTTGCAGTGAGCCGAGATCATGCCACTGCACTCCAGCCTGGGTGACAAAGCAAGACTCTGTCTCAAAATAAATAAAATAAAATAAAATGACATTCAGAGATTCTAACATCTAGAGTCAAATGGTCTTGCTCAATTCCTGTAATTAGGTTTCTTGTTAATACAGTCATTCCATGGCATTACTTTTTAAAATTCCTGTGACAATTAATAATAAATAATGTGTCAGCATTTAGTAAGCACCCACTAAGTGTACAATACTTCTACAATAACACAAGATACCTGTCCCTCAAAAACAATGCATTCTGCCATACTGTTCATTATAAAGAGTTTACAGTATATGATCAGTAAATAGGAGCATGAACTCAGTGTAACATGGAGTTGTTCTGTTAAATAAGATTAGGGATAAACTTTTCAAAAAGTATAAAACTTAAAAATAAGATTAGGGATAAACTTTTCAAAAAGTGTATATCTCTGTAACTAAAGCACTAACAAAAACAAAAACATGAATAGTCCTTCTAGAGGTAACCTGGATAGCCTAGGCAGGCAACTTATCATGTGGTGAAGGCCGCCTCAGGGGTTGTTAAAAATGCATAGAAACAGTTGAATGGGATTATTGGCTTCTGAGTGCTGAGCAGAGCAGGTGGAAGAGGAACTCTGAGCACAGGAGGAAATGCAACCAGTCAGGGCCCAGAATCATGCAAATCTCGGGGGGTATGCCTCTCTGGGGAGGAGCCCCAGGTGCGGGCACTCCTTTTATTTCCCTAAGAAAGAGCTGAAATGACTGAGAACTTTCCTTTCCTCCTTAGAGTTACAATTTTACTTCTGCTATTCCAGAGTCCATACCTAGAAGCCAGAACAACTCCATGTTACACTGAGTTCATGCTCCTATTTACTGATCACAAATGAGCTCATTGATGTCACAGAAACATTTATTGTAACCTATAACAGACCATCACAGATTGGAAACTTGGAAGATAGCAGAGCATGGTATTAGTGAAAAAGGTTCCAAAACACAAGTAACATACACCGAAAAACGTGCAGATGATTTGTTGATGATGCCAAAGAGGGGATGCGCATGGCAAGACCTTGCCTTACCCCAGATTCTCTATATCGCACGGTTTCCTTTTCCTCTTGACTATCTCTACAAGTGTTTTTTTTATTTGGGCCCCTTGAGCCCAGAGAGGTATTAATGGAGATCTGTATTCAATATTTGACAAAATCTAATGGAAACCATCCATTTACTCATGATAAGGCTTCATCGTTGGATTTCTGTGTCTTCACTAGAACACCATTGTCATCTCATATTGATCGGGTATTTTAATCCAGCACTTACATATTGTTGATAAATAAAAATAGCTGAATTGTTACTTAATAAATTCACTTTGTTTAGAAAGAAAAAATTCTTTTCTAAATATGACGTTCCTGAAGAGAAAATAATGAGTCAGAATCATCTGCAGAACCACTGGAATGTTTCATCGTCACCTGTTAGTTTTCATAAACAGTTTTCTGTCCTCTCTGAGATCCTTCCGCTCCCAAATACTCAACCGGATTAACTTTACATAAAAGGTTTATGTACCAGGCTCAATAATACTCTTATAAATTTTGACTCTGAATCCCTGAAAGAGGAAGAAATCCATAAGAGAGAAAATTGCATTACTTTATAAAGAGGAAACCGTTTTAAGTTTCTTAATTACTCAGACACCACAACATCCTAGATGGAGGAAACCATTTTAGTTGAAGGAGCAAATATGATGTCAAAAGCAAGTAAATAAACAAACCATTGCCCCAATCTGTTTTTATGTAATGAATTATTTTGAAAAAGAGAGAGAGATAGGCTCTCCCTATGTTGCCCAGGCTAGTCTCAAACTCCTGGGCTCAAGCAATCTGCCTCCCTCAGCCTCCCAAAGTGCTGAGATTGCAGATGTGAGCCACCACACCTGGCCAGAATAATATTCAATATTATATATTCAATTATTCAATATGCAATGATATTCCATATTATTTCAAATAATATTAATTCTCTTGTTCCTGTATCTCTACATGAGCTGCACTCATAATTTGAATCTGGAAATTAAAAAGTGAAACATTTACCATTCTCGTATACTGATAGCCAACTAGCATGAAATGATACCTAATTTGTTTTTCTTTCCTCTTCATTTTTACTCTTAATCTAGTAGGTCTAATTTTGCCAAGTCACTGTCTGGGAATTTAAGTGACAAATGTTTGCTTTGTCTCAGCTAATTAAACTCTAAAATTATTAGCAACAGAACTTCCAGAACAGAGTGTTTTTGAAAGGTGAAGATGTCTACACGTGTAAGATGAGTTCCTTGATAAGACCTGAAAGACCAAACCAAACAAAGCAAAGCAAAAGTTTGAATGAACGCATGTCAGAGTGAAAAAATGATGTGATCATAAAACATGGTGCCCTGCCACCACAGAGAGCCAAAGGAGCAAGTGGGAAAACCAGTGTTCCATTAATAGCCCACACCTAGCATTACCAAGAAAAGCACTTGAAACCCAGGAGGCAGAATGTTCCCTTTGAGTGGCCAACACCAGGTCCTCTGTGATGACATCAAACTGGGCTGTTTAAAAAAGATGGTGTGGTATAGAAGAGGAGTGTGCAAAATGACGAAAAAGTGCTTATTCCTATTAGGAAATACCTGCACCTCCTAATGTAAATA
>NW_012116821.1:9761480-9770490 GCF_000951035.1 Colobus angolensis palliatus | reverse complement strand
CAGAGCATAAATAATGAAGTCTTAATATTTGGTTCCTTTTTTTCCCATGTTTTATTATTTTATTATTCTGCACCAATTACCTGGTATCCTAGTGGCCATTTCCACGGAGAAATGAAGCGCTACCACTAAGAAGATAATTTGTGCATAATTTAAAAAGAAATAGATTTTTCTTACATGCTTGTCTATAGAGCACTGTATTAGAATTAGAATATCCTTGGTTATTCTAAGTCTTCAAACTCTGAATTCCAGCCTCACTTCCTTTTAGTTTGTATGTTAATGACTTGAAACCAGTTTTGGATAATTTAGATGTGTATACCCCATCATGCATATATACAGCAGTGAACACCCACATACCCACCACCTATTTTAACAGGTTTTCTTTTTCTAATTACAAAAGCAATGCATGTTCTCTGTAAGAAAGGAGAAAAAGAAAAGCACTATAAGAGAAAAAAAAAATCACTTGTCACCTCACCATCTGGTATGTATATTGTTAAAATCTTTAGACAAAATAAATATGTTGAAGTTCATCTAAGCAAAAAATGATTCATGAATCAAGAGCATTTGGAACCAGAAGAGGTTCTGAGAACTCTAAGTAGTAGCATGAGCAGTGAGCTTTTATAGGCTGAATACAGAAGCAAAGTAGAGAAATCATCTGATTGGCTACAGCTAGATGTTTTCCTTACTGGGGCATAGTATGATGAGCCATTTGCCTTATTTGGGTATGGTCTGATGAGAGGTCCCTAACCATATAACCAGTTGGTTGGTTGGCTGTTTGTGATTGGCTGAGGCTTTGTTTTTGTTTTTGTTTTGAGGCTGAGTTTTGTTTTTTGTTGCCCAGGCTGAAGTGCAGTGGCACGATCTCGGCTCACTACAACCTCTGCCTCCCAGGTTCAAGAGATTCTTCTGTCTCAGCCTCCCGAGTAGTTGGGACTACGGGAACCTGCCACCACACCCAGCTAATTTTTCTATGTTTGGTAGAGATAGGGTTTCACCATGTTGGCCAGGCTGGTCTTGAACTCCTGACCTCAGGTGATCTGCCCACCTCGGCCTCCCAAAGTGCTGGGATTACAGGCATGAGCCACTGCGTCTGGCCTTTTTTTTTTTTAAAATTAAATCAGTTACAAGAAATGTTTGCAAGTTAAGTTCCTGTGTGCTTATTTAAGAGCTCTGGGTACAGAAGCAATCCCATGAAAATGGTTTCCTGCTTGTTTTGCTTAAATAATATGTATATGCTTATGTAATTATATGTATTTTATTAATAAAATTGGTGTGGCTGGGCGCTGTGGCTCATGCCTGTAATCCCAACACTTTGGGAGGCCAAGGCGGGTGGATCACAAGGTCAGGAGTTTGAGACCAGCCTGGCCAAGATGGTGAAACCCCGTCTCTACTAAAAATATAAAAATTAGCCAGGCTAATTTTTTTACAGTGGCGGGTGCCTGTAATCCCAACTACTCAGGAGACTGAGGCAGGAGAATTGCTTGAACCCGGGAAGCGGAGGTTGCAGTGAGCCAAGATCACGCCACTGCACTCCAGCCTGGGCAACAGAGCAAGACTCCATCTCAACAGCAACAACAACAAAATTGGTGTTATACTTCACACAGTTATGCAGGCATCACCACTTGATTCCAGAACTTTCTCATTATTTCAACAAAGAAACTCTGTACCTATTAATAATCACTCCCCATTCCACTCCTCCCACCAACCACAAATTTACTTTCTGTCTCTCTGGATTTGCCTGTTCTGGACATTTCATACAAATGGAATCATACAGTATGTGACCTTTTGCATCAGGCTTCTTTACTCAGTACAATGTTTTCAAGGTCTATCTATGTTGGAGCATTTATCAATATTTCATTGCTTTTTATGACTAATATTCCAATGGGTAGATACATTACATTTTGTTAACTCATCATTAATTGATGAACATTTGGGTTGTTCCCACTTTGTTGCCATTATGAATAATGCTGCCATGAGCATTCATGTACAAGTGTTTCTGTGAACATATTTTCATTTTGCATGGATATGTACATAGGTGTGGGATTGCTGGGTACTATGGTGAGAATGTATCCCCCAAAAGTTCATGTTAGAAAGTTGGTCCCCAACACAGCAGTGTTGAGAGGTGGCACCTTAGGGAAGTGAGTAAGTCATAAGAATTCTGCCCTCATGAGTAGATTAATTCACTCATAGATTAGTGGATTAATGGGTTAGTTATCACGAGAGTGGATCTGTTATAAAAACCTGTTTGGTCCTCTCACCATGTGATGCCCTGTCCCTCCTCAGCACTCTATGGAGAGTCCTTACTGGCAAAAAGACCCTCACCGGATGTGATCCCTCAATCTTGGACTTCCCAGCCTCTGGAATTATAAGAAATAAATTTCTTTTCTTTGTAAATTACCCAGTGTGTGGTATTCAGTTATAGCAACAGAAACAGACTGAATCATAGGTAACTGTTTAACTTTTTGAGGAACTGCCAAACTCTTTTCCAAGGTGGCTGCACCATTTTACATTCCCACCAGCAATGCATGAGGGTTTCAGTTTCTTTACATCCTTGCCAACAATTTTTGTTTTCTCTTTTTGATTATTGCCATCTCAGTGGGTGTGAAGTGTATTTCATTGTGGTTTTGATTTGCACTTCTCTAATGACTAATAATACTGAGTATATTTTCATGTGCTTACTGATCATTTATATATATTCTTTGGAGGAGAAACTTCTATTCAAATCCTTTGCTCATTTTTAATTGAGTTATTCATCTTTTTATTGTTGAGTTTGAAAGGTTTTTAAAGAAACACATATTTTAAATACAAGCCCCTTATCAGGTATATGATTTATAATTGTTTTCTCCCATTCCGTGAGTTGCCTTTTCACTTTCTTAATGCTTTTCTTAGGAGCAGGGAAGTGTTCCTTTCTTGTATTATTATTTTTTTGCCACACACTGTCAGGGGAAAAGTTTTTCAGTTTAATGAAGTCTAATTTATTTGTTTTTACTTTTGTGACTGTTGCCTTTGATATCATGTATCACATTTATCTGTAATAATTGTCAGCAAATGATATGAGGAAGGGTCCTAACTTTTATTAAAAATACCACATAACCCAGTACCTGTCCACACTATTATTCTAGTCTAAATGCTTCTATATACTCAGGTCTGATTTGGGGCCATTGTTGAAGCTTTGTTGGTTTTTCTTAAGGTGAGCCCAAAGTAGCCTGATTATAACATTCAAAAGAAAGAGTGATACCTACAGTTTTGCTATTGCCCTCCCTTTATATAAACAAGTATCTTGCAGTCTAAAGCATGTATTCAATGTCTGTTAAATTGAATTAAATTGAAAACCAGTTTTAGGGAGGAGAAATGTGAATAATCATAGAGTAGCCAACACTGTGATCCAGCCTTGTTCATACTGTTTCCATTTCTGTTGAGGTCATCTCTGTTCTGAGCCAAAACTGCTCTTTCAACACTTTTTTTTTTTTTTTTTTTTTTTTTGAGACAGAGTCTCACTCTGTCACTCAGGCTGGAGTGCAGTGGCGTGATCTCGGCTCACTGCAACCTTTGCCGCCCGGATTCAAGCAATTCTCCTGCCTCAGCCTCCCGAGTAGCTGGGATTACAGGCACCTGCCTCCGTGCCCGGCTAATTTTCTTTTGTGTTTTTAGTAGAGACGGGGTTTCACCAACTTAGCCAGGCTGGTCTTGAACTCCTAGCCTCGTGATCCATACGCCTCAGCCTCCCAAAGTGCTGGGATTACAGGTGTGAGCCACCATGCCCGGCCTCAACACATTTTCAGTACAATCATGGTAATCATTAGTTTTGTTTGTCAAATATTTCCAGTTCTCTCCAGTTTCAGACCCTCCTGTGTTAGGTGGGATCTCGTGTTTAGTTCCAGCCAACGCATCGTAAGTGGAAGTGCCATGTGTCTGGGCCAGAGTTTGGTAGGTTGATATCTTCTAGGGTTTTCTTCGCCCTCCAGCAATGTTCAAAATGGTGGCTGCTGTATCAGCCCAAGTCACTGAGTGACTAAGTGTCAGAGAGCTCTGTCAACCTGATGGATGGGTAGCACAAGCAAAAAATAAAACTTTTTTTGATTTTGTTGTTTTAAGCTGCTGAATTTTGGGGCTAACATGGCCCATCCTGAGCAGTCTACCAGTCACTTCTTTCCGACTTCTCTTCATTCACTGGTCTGCTTTTCAAACCAACCCAATAGTACCATAGATAGTTGTTTTTTGTTTTTTTGTTGTTGTTGTTGTTGTTTAAATAAACATAGAAATTGAGCCTTCTGGCCTTAAAGCCTGAAACTTATATTTGTTTTATCTGAGTCCCTTCCTCAGGAACCACCTTCAGGCCTCTCAAAAAAAAGTTTCAAAGAACTGCAACTCTCCAGATCACCATATCCAGACAATGAGATTCCAGACCCCTCAGGACCCCTCATTCATTGTGGTTGTTTCCTTGCCCCTCCCTAGTTCCTATTTTCTTACACACTGTTACATTTCTTCCCTGCTATATAAACCTCTAGTTTTAGCTGGTAGGGTAGATGGATTTTAGACTCAGCTCCCACTTCCTTGGCTGCCACACCCAATTAAAGCCTTCCTCATTGGCAGGACTCATTGTTTCAGTCATTGGCTTTCTGTGTGGCAAGCAGCAGGACCAAACCCCTGGTTTTTCAGTAATGCTCTCTTGAATGAGAGGTAAAGGGTTTCAGGTAGAATATGAAGAAATTGGCCTGGAAATGATTTCACAATTGCATCCTCAGTCACACTTCTCATATGCATGACAACTTCAACTACATTTTGGGAAAGCCCACCATCCATATATAGATGTTGTGTGCTCCAGAAGTGCCTGAGCACCCAAAAAAGTGAAATGCCTGGGAAATTAACATTTCCATAAAAGGTAAAAGAAACATGTACTCAGTTACACTGAATAGGTAACGATTTACAGAGAAAAAGACAGTATATGTTATGGGGCAAAACCTTCAACACAGTCCAGAAAGATCACTATAAAGAAATGTGAGATTAAGTCACCAAATTTGATAGTTATTTATCATTTTCAATCCATTCCATGGCCTTTTATGTTTCTATTTCATGGACTTTCACAAAAGCCTTGACATTCATGTTGTGTCCATTCCCCATATATGCTGAACTTTGAGGCCTCTGCAAACTGGTATAAGCTTTAAAAGAAATTTATATTGTATATATAAAATTTGACAAATTACTGCCTTAAAAACAAAACAACAACAACAACAACAACAAAAAGAGTGTCCCACTCTGTCACCCAGACTAGAGAGTGCAGTGGTACAATCTCAGCCCACAGCAACCTCTGCCTCCTGGGCTCAAGTGATCCTCCCACCCCAGCCTCCCAAGTAGCTGGGACTACAGGCACATGCCACTGCGCCTGGCTAATTTTTTTTTTTGTATTTTTTGTAGAGATGGGTTTTTTTTTTTTTTTTTTTCCCATATTGCCTAGGCTGGTCTCAAATTCCTGGACTAGGGTGATCTGCCTGTCTCAGCCTCCTGAATTGCTGGAATTACAGGTGTGACACTGCACCTGGCCAAGTTGCTGTCGACGTAGAACTTTTATAATACTAAGGCTTAATAATCATGACTCAGATGTTATTAGAGAAAGAGAAATAATTAGATAACATATCAAAGAGTTTCAATGTACATTGGGTTGTTTTTTGTTTTTGTTTTGACTAGATGATTAATTAAGGCTACTACAAAATTGACTTTGAAATCAGTCTATAAGCTAAATTGCACTGCACCATTATAGGCAGGTGACTTAAACATTAGTTGAAACTATCACTTTTATTTGTATCATGTGCTATTTTTTATGAAAACTCTCACAGTGGCCAAAGACAAATGTAGTTTCAAAATATCCCAGACCAAATCATGATGTTGTATCAATGTTTGATCAAATGTCTATACCATATCTAAAGAGTAAACATTATGAATCAAAAAGAAAAATAATACTAAAATATTTACATATAGATCACTTGTTATCTTCTTTGTCTGAAATCCACATCTTCTCTTCCACCTTTCATCACAAATGCACACACACCACTTCTGTTGTCAATGCACCACTGCTTCCATAAAACTAAAAGACAAAAATAAATAGAAGTTATATTAATTGGAAGGAGAGAGGTAAAATGATCACCTCTGATTATACAGTTGCATACCTGGAAAACCCAAGAGAATCAACTAAAAAGATATCACAAATAATAGAAGACTTGAATAAGGTGAGTGGGTACAAAACTAGTGTTCAGAAACCAGTAGCTTTTTCTATATATAAACAGATCTGTTGGAACTGCACTGTGCAACACAGTAGCCGATAGCCTCATGTAGCAATTTAAATTAACTTAAAATCTGGTTCATTAATGACACTAACCACATATCAAATCCTTAATAGTCACTTGAAATTTGGGGAGAAATACACATTCTGGAACTATTTTCCACAGACCACATTGGATAAGTATTAAAACTCCGGAAATATTTGGAAAAAGAACAATCATGAGAAACAGCCCTATCAGATATTTAAAACACATTTTAAGGCCATAATATCTAAAATGTCTGCACTTACAAATACAAACAAAACAATAGAAATTTACTCTTAACACATATACAAAGTTTGCTTACAAAGGGAGGCCTTTCAGCCCAGGCATGGTGGTTCATACCTGTAATCCCAGCACTTTGGGAAGCTGAGGCAGGTGGATTGCCTGAGGTCCAGAGTTCAAGACCAGCCTGGGCAACATGATGAAACTCAATCTCTACTAAAAATACAAAAAATTAGCCAGGTGCGGTGGTACACACCTGTAGTCCCAGCTACTCAGGAGGCTGAGGCAGGAGAATCCCTTGAACCAGGAGGTGGAGGTTGCAGTGAGCCGAGATCATGTCACTGCACTCTAGCCTGGGTGACAGAACGAGACTCCGTCTCAAAAAAAAAAAAAAAAAAAAAAGTCTTTCAAATCAGTAGTAAAAGATTAATGATTCCATAAATCATGTTAGGATAACTTGGTGGCTATCTAGAAAAGAATAAATTTGTATCCCTATTTCACTTCTTATTCCAAAATAAATTTCAGCATAGCAAAGATTTAAACATAAGATGAAACTGTATTACAGCATTGCTTCATATAGCAAAAGATTGGAAGCAATCTAAATGTCCTTTAACGGTTAAATACAGTATGATATATCCATTCCATGTAAGATGATTTTTCCATTGGGAAAGAAAATTAGTAGCTTTATTATTGTAGAAGAGTATATGTAGTAAGCTGCCGTGTGTGTAGAATCTATGTAGAGGCTTGTCCATGTAGGGAATACAGGAAATTAGTTTCCTCTGGAGGGGAAAACTAAGTAGCTTTGGGATGGGTGGAAGGAGACTTGGTTTTTACTGATGACTCTTTTGCACCATTGAATCTGTACTACATATATATAAATATATATATACACACACACATACATATACATATATGAGTTAATGTTTTAAGATAAGTCACGTAATTTATTATAAAAACCAAGGCCTGAAATTTGTAAAAATATTGTATCTCCCTTACTTTAGTGTCACCTGCCCCAAATTTATTTCAGTTCTCTACATAAGAGCTTCAAAAAGTCTATGGGCGGCAATTTCAGGCTTTATTGCAGTAAACTCTTGTCTAGAAGGTTAGAATTTAACAATTTACTTAATAACTGTTTAGCTAGTAATGGGGACGTAATATTAATACCCTCAGTAACTACTTACTCAAATGTAATTTTATATTATTTAAAGAAGACTTAACAGCAAACAAAAATAAGTACTTTGTTTTACAGCAAAAGTGAAGGGCCAGTGGTCTCTAGTCATTCCATGATGTAAACATATAAATGGACTAAATCATGAGGTACTGAATGAGTTCAGAGAATTCTAATTAGAAGAGTGCTTCACAGACTGGAGCCAAGCTCTTCTCCAGTGCCTTCCCCAGCTCTCTGGTATCTATAGCACTGGATGCAACTGCCACCGTTAAGATGCTGCTAAGCACTGTTCACAACAGCAAAGATACGGAGTCAACCTGTGTTCAGTAGTGGACGAATGGATAAATGAAATGTGTATCTACACAATGGAATATTATTCCGCCATGAAAAATTAATAAAATCATATCATTTATAGCAATATGGATGGAACTGGAGGTCATTATGTTAAGTGAAATAAGCCAGGCACGGAAAGGCAAATATCACATGTTCTCGCTCATATGTGGGAGCTAAAAAAGTTGATTTTACAAAGGTAGAGAGTAGAATAATAGATGCTAGAGACCAGGGAGGGTGTGTGCGTGGGAGGGGGGATGAAGAGAAGTAGGTTAATGGGTAAAAACATACAGTTAGATAAAAGATATAAGTTCTGTTGTTCAACAGCTGAGTAGAGTGACTATAGTAAGTAACAATATATTGTATATTTCAAAGTAACTACAAGAGAGAACTTGAATTGTTCCCAGCACATAGAAATGATAAATATTCAAAATGAGGATACCTCAAATACCCTGACTTGATCATTACACATTCTATGCATGTAACAACATATTGCATGTATCCCACAAATATGTAAAATATTATTTATCAGTTTTTTTAAAAGAGCCTGCTAAGCCTTGGGAGTCTCCTCCACCTCCCAAAACACTTCTGTTTTGCTTTACAGTTTCTAAACTTACACCAGGCATAACTTATATCTCATTTGCCAATAGAAATGGAATTGTCTAATTCTAAGATTAGCTGTTTGACAGCTCAATTTAAATCTTTTACAAGGTACAGAGAGTTTTAACGGGCATTGATATGACGTTCTTGAAACTTGAAGAAATTATTCTAGAACAAGCTTATTGTCTGTGAAAGACTACCATAGAAAACCTTTGGTCGAAAAAATATCTGCTATGTAGCACAATTTAATATTTAGGCAATTTCTTTTTTTTTTTTGAGACGGAGTCTTGCTCTGTCGCAGGGCTGGAGTGCAGTGGTGCGATCTCAGCTCACGGCAACCTCTGCCTCCTGGGTTCAAGCGATTCTCCTACCTCAG
>NW_012116821.1:9714231-9760021 GCF_000951035.1 Colobus angolensis palliatus | reverse complement strand
TCTCGGCCTCCCAAAGTGCTGGGATTACAGGTTTGAGCCACTGCGCCCGGCCAGTCTGTCTCTTGAGTCTGCATGCTGAGCAACCCAATCCGTGATAATCTGGTACCAGAAATGGTCTGAGAAAGCAATGCTAAGATGGGATTTTGGAGCTCTGGCTGGCACTGAGAAGCCCATTGCCGGTTGTGGGAGAGGCACAGACAGCACAAGGCAATAGTGCAATTGTTAAAACTTTTACAGGCACGGTGGCTAACGCCTGTAATCCTACCACTTTGGGAGGCCAAGGCAGGCAAATCACCTGAGGTTGGAAGTTTGAGACCAGCCTGGCCAACATGGCAAAACCCTGTCTCTACTGAAAATACAAAAATAGCAAATTAGCTGGGCGTGATGGCACAGGCCTGTAATCCTAGCTACTCCAGAGGCTGAGGCAGAAGAATCGCTTGAACCCAGGAGGCAGAGGTTGCAGTGAGCTGAGATCACCCCACTGCACTCCACCCTGGGCAACAGAGCAAGACTTCATCTCAAGAAACAAAACAAAACAAAACCCCAGATTTCACTGGTGGTGGCAAATGTACTGGCTGGTACATTGTACCAGGCATTTGAGCAGTGTAGAGGAAATAGTCATGAAAAGGATAGTAAAGGTGGCTATCGCTATGCTCACCCAGTGCTTCGGAAAAAGAAAACAAATAAGAGTGATTAATCAACTTTCAAAAGCTAAGAGTGGCAGCCAGAAGGCCTCTTCGGTAGCATACGATGAATCTCTTTTCTCCTGTCGCAGGGCTGCAGAGAAAGCTGAGGACCAGGCTCAGAACTTCTCATGAAGGTAGCTTTAAGGAAGGTTAATCTCTCAACCTAGGCAGGTTTGCTCTGCCAAGGTCAGGGCTCTGGTTGACAAAAAATAGGAGCCTGACAGTAGGACGGGGGCATCTGGGTTGAGGCACCTACAGAACTGAGGTCCATCCCTCCCCTACTATGGGCTACTACTCCTCTCTTCTTGAAAACAATGCAGAGGCTTCTCCCCTGCATAACAACATGTGCCCCCCAGATCCATCCCAATCTCCTATCCTGGCCACTAGGCCAATCCCTAGACTAGGTCACCACATAACTCAGCTGGGGAGGAAAGGGACTAGACACAAAAGAAATTGTAGGACCTGGTCAGCAAGTACAGGCAGGAGCCAGGGGAGAAGACATGGGACAGGATGTCCTAGGGTGCTGGATCAAGGCAGACAAAACGTTATTTTGAATAAGAAAGTGTTTATTGAGAGCACTCTTCTGGATTCAACACTCTGGCAAGGCCCCAGGAGATGGTGCAAACATGCTGTTAGGAAGCCAGGAAAAAGCAATGGTCCATGCTAAGTGTGACTGAAACGCCAGAATTGCCTTGGCAGATGTATCAGAAGGCTCACAGAAGTGGACACGCTAGAACAGAATAGATGTGCCATGTAAGGCATGGATGACTATGCTCTGCGGGAGAGTTCAGAGTCTACACAGTTCGCCAAGGGAATAAGGAACAGCTGCAGAGAGGGCACCAACATCTCTAAGGGTTCAGTGGTAGTTCCTCTCTTTTTATACCAGGTAGGCCAGGACCCCCTGTTAAAAAAAAATTATTAAGAATTTCGGCCCGGCATGTTAATCCCAGCACTTTGGGAGGCTGAGGCGGGTGGATCACAAGGTCAGGAGATTGAGACCATCCTGGCTAACACGGTGAAACCCGGTCTCTACTAAAAATAGAAAAAATTAGCCGGGCGTGGTGGTGGGCTCCCAGCTACTCACGAGGCTGAGGCAGGAGAATGGCGTGAACCCGGGAGGCGGAGCTTGCAGTGAGCCGAGATCATGCCACTGCACTCCAGCCTGGGCGACAGAGCAAGACTCCGTCTCAAAATAAAAAAAAAAGAAAAAATTATTAAGAATTTCAAGAGGGTAACAGTCTGTCTTTACAGGATGGGCTCACTGTGTAGCAATGAGGATGATAGGCCAGTTCCCACTCCCCGCTACACACACCCTCCATAGAGGCCAAGTGGGAGTACTTAACCATCATTAGCAGGTGGATGCAATTATTGTAACCACTGGCAGGGTGGAGTGGCAGCCAAGGGGCCTGACCTGCAGAGAGGTATGGAGATGGTTAACGAATATAATGTGCTTAGGGAAAAACACATGAGGAGACAAAAAGAGTACTACACGATCTGTACAAACACATCAACGATGGAGGCTCAGGACAGTCATTCCAATGAAAAGTCAGGATGTCTTGCCCAGTTTTCTGAACTGAGCCAGTTTTGGGTCCCAGAGCCCATCAATTGAAAGAGAGGCTGGGGCTGGGCGCAGTGGCTTACACCTGTAACCTCAACACTTTGGGAGGCCAAGGCGACTTGATCGCCTGAGGTCAGGAATTTGAGACCAGCCTGACCAAACATAGTGAAACCCTGTCTCTACTAAAAATACAAAAACTTAACCAAGCGTGGTGGCATACCTGTAGTCCCACCTACTTGAGAGGCTGAGGTAGGAGAATCACTTGAATCCGAGAGGCAGAGGTTGCAGTGAGCCGACATCACACCTGCACTCCAGCCTGGGTGACAGAGCAAGACTCCGTCTCAAAAACAAACAAACAAACGAACAAACAACAAAAGAAAGAAAGAGAGACTGGGTGCCAGGAAGGCACAAGTATTCGCAGTAATGATTTCCCGATTCTTCCTCAGAGAGGTGAATAGCCATTTAATTGGGTAACTTCACACGGGAGAAAGGGGACTCTCCAAACATTCTGAGGACTGCTGGACACAGACTCCAGCTTGACAGTAATACCCAGAGACCTGAACCACCATCATGGGACTCTGTTAGAGCAGCGGCTTTGTGGATGTACGACGTGTGTAGCCACACAGGACTTCACATTTAGAGGGTTCTATGTGTGGTTTAATTATTGGTTTAATGCTCTACTGTTACCCTCTTGAAATTCTTAATAATTTTTTTAACAAGGGGTCCTGTATTTTCAGTTTGTGCTGGGCCCCTTAAAAATATATATGCAGTTGGTCATGGTGGGGAACATATGAGGGGCCTGGTAATAAATGGAGTTATGGCTCAGGTGTGGCTTACAGTGAATTCACTGGGTCTGTACACTCATCCATCGTCATTTCCTAGTCTCTGAATGTATGTTTGCAATAGGCATTCCTGGCAATTAACACAACCCCACACTGCTTCTTTGGCCAGTGGGGTAAGAGCTATCAGGATGAATATGGCCAAGTGTAAAGCTCTGAAATTGGTACCCTCTCACACACACACACACACACACACACACACAGACACACATGCAAAATAGTAAAGCAAAAACAATATTGCATCACAGAGGGTCTGGCAGAAATTAGTGCCACCTTTAAAAACTTAAAGAATACAGGGGTGGTAAACCCCATCATATCTCCGTTTAATTCGCCGTTTTGTCCCCTGCAAACAAACAAACAAAAACAATCTGAAGGGTAACTGTGGACTAAAAAGTAGCCCTGATTGCAGTTGTTGGGCCAAATGTGGTATCTTTGCTAGAAATTTCACCATCTGTCCAAACAATGCCTCTTTTTCTTTTAAAGTATATGAATCCCATATGAAAACATACATTGTATTTATGTGTTGGTCTAGAACAATTCTGCAGCCTTTCACCCTCTCTCATATCTTTTTTTTTGAGACAGAGTTTTGCTCTTGTTGCCCAGGCTGGAGTACAACAGCGTGATCTCTACTCATTGTAACCTTCGCCTCCTGGGTTCAAGCAATTCTCCTGCCTCAGCCTCCCAAGTAGCTGGGATTACAGGCATGCGCCACCAGGCCCAGCTAAGTTTTTGTATTTTTAGTAGAGAGTGGGTTTCTCCATGTTGGTCAGACTGGTCTCAAACTCCTGACCTCAGGTGATCTGCCCACCTCAGCTTCCCAAAGTGCTGGGATTACAGGAATGAGCCGCCGGACCTGGTCCACCCTCTCTCATAGTTTAAGAGTACAGGCCTTTCATTTTGTAGGATGATCATCCACTTGGGTGTGTCCAGTGTTTCCCCACAGCCAGAGTAGAGTCATAGCTTCTTGGAAGGAATACTACAACAGGGATTCTGTGCTTTTTCTTAGCCCATCACATCAGGAATACAAGGCCAACCCATCCCACCACTGGTGATACTTCCCTTGATCACCTGGAGTCTGCCAGTTTTCTCGACTGTAAAGTCACTAGTCCTCCCTTTGCATTTGGTTGGTTATTTTGTGCAGAAATATTCTGAGATTATGCCAATACCTATTCCTCACCAAACTTCTACCTACCAGCCTTAGCATCCATTGATGACCTCATCTCTGTCAGCTACCACAGATTGTGCTGCCAAATGGTAATTAACTATTTCCATTATTCCTTCTACGATTATTAGGTGGCATTCTACTGAAAGGAAGTGCTTTCCCTTGCTCATATTTGTTTATATCATCATGGACTCATGGGTTTCTATTGTAATTCAAGGTTTACAATTCTATACTCTTATTTATTTTTATGCTTAGATTGTCCTCCTTTGGCCAGGGGACACTGCTTCAAGCTGGCTTCTATGTTCTATCTCATCGCCTCATCATTCTTTGCACATTTTTACATTTTCTGACACAAGAGGATATTTCTGTGCCCCCAGTCCAGTGGCGAATGCTATTTGGAAACCAAGCTGAGAAGGGAAGCTTCACTTAAAACATTTTTGAACTTTGCATCTGCTCCCCAATATTTCTGTTTTCTCTAAGTTCCTTCTTGTTTCTTTTTTTCTCTTCCATGCTGGAGCCTTTCTTTAAAAGCTTGGCCATTCTTGGCTATTTGCATGTGAGTGAGGCATTGAAAAGCCTGTTATTAGAAGATATGTGTGGAGAAGAGACGGAGAGGTCATTGACTGGTAGATTTTACTTAGGGTTTAGGGTGATCTGGCCAGGACAATTCACTAAATTTGAGTGACAGTCAATTTTTTTTCTACTAATGGCTCAGTCTGTTTTTATCAGAAGAATCTTCCAGTCTCCTCCCTAAAAAGTAGGTACCTAGATGCCAGTGTTCTTAGAACTTGAGTTGAGCAAAGAACTAGGATCCCACACCTGTTTAGTAGGTTTCTATATAATGCCCACATTCAGTATGGAACTTTCACCCTCAGCTGTGCCTGGTGTCTTCAACCTTGGAGCCCCAAGATTCAGCCTTTTTAAAGAATGAATCTTTAAAGCAGAGAACACACAGAGCTTTCAACCTACCTCTTTTACAGATTTTTAACCAGTGCTGTTTTCTGCCTGGTGCCTCTAGCTCCTGAGTCTTTTATTTTGGGAGGTCGGAGGTGAGGGGAGTGGGGCATCCGTCGGCCAGAGTAAGCCTGGTTCTAGACTTTTCCTGGCGGTACATTTTGATTTTTCTTATTTCCCAAATCAGTGGTTCTCAGCCAGGGGCAATTTTACCCTCAGGAACATTTGGCAATAACTGGAGGTATTTTTGGTTGTCACAACTAGGGAGGGGTGCTACTGGGTAGAGACCAGGGATGCTGCTACAGATGCCATCTGCAGTGAAACATTATATGGCTCAAAATGTCAATAGTACAAAGGTTGAGAAACCTTGCCCTAAATCATTTAGTGCAAACACTTCCAGCTTCTAGTTTTTTTATGCTACTTCGTTTTTTTCTTTTGTTTTCTTTGTTTTTGTGACTTTTAAAATCACATTGCCGTTTAAAATTATTTAATGTCATTTAGGAGTTACTTCCAGAGGGAGTGATAGTAAGCATAATTGTCTAATTGGCACATTTAACCAGAACTCACAAGGTAGCATGTAAATTCATGTTTGCAAAAGTGTTTCAATTCCTGTCTCAAACACCGGCATAGACAAATGTTCAGTGTTAGGAAGAATGTGTTAACCCAGGAGTGAAACAGAAAGCAAGTAGAGTCTGCTAGAAATGGACTTTGTGTCTTGTGTAACATTTCCTACAATTGTTCTGAAGGTAAGCCGTTAATTTTTTTAAATTAAAAATGCAGAAATAAAAAGCTTCAGGCAACAATAGCGGCACATTCGCAGTCAAAATGTAAAAATACTTTTTAATTTTCACAGGGGCTGACCAGAATTTTTGTGAAGGACATTTGGCAATCCTCCTGCACCTCCATACATTATGGATCTTTTTTTTTAAATTAAATTAAATTTAATTTGTTTGAGACAGAGTCTCACTCTGCCACCCAGGCTGGAGTGCAGTGGTATGATCTCAGCTCATAGCAGCCTCAACCTTCAGGGCTCAAGTAATCCTTCCACCTCAGCCCCCCACCACCCCAAGTAGCTGGGACTACAGGCACATACCACCATACCTGGCTAATTTTTGTATTTTTTGTAGAGACGGGGTTTCACCATGCTGCCCAGGCTGGTCATGAACCACACATTATGTTTAAACTTACCATGCGTGCCTAAGAGTCATTAGCGTTTTCCATTGGTTGCTCTGGTCAATGGAGTTGGCTTAGGCTGAGACTAGACAACACAGGACTTGCTGCATTTACACTGAATCTTAAGACAGGAACCCAGGAGGACATCAGTAAAGAGGTTGGTAAGTAACTAAGTGTAAGAATACAGAATGGGAACTCTTTAGTTTGTACTCAGAGATTCCATTCCCTCCACACCATGGACTCGTCATTCTCTGAAAGTTCCGTGTGCCGACAGCGAGCATGCATTGGGCATATTAAATGTTTTGGTCTCTTATTCTGGCACCTCATTTAAAAGTATAACACTTTCGTTAAGTCCTTGACAAATTAATAAACCCACTTATTTATTTAAATAAAATCAAAACTGTTTTCACAAAGTCTAATTAGAAATTGCTCTGGACTAGAAAACAGTTTTAAAATGATGTCATTCTTTTTTTTTTGAGACAGAGTTTTGCTTTTGTTGCCCAGGCTGGAGTGCAAATGGCATGATCTTGGCTCACTGCAACCTCCGCTTCCCACTTTCAAGAGATTCTCCTGCCTCAGCCTCCCGAGTAGCTGAGATTATAGGTGCCTGCCACCATGTTCAGCTAATTTTTCGTATTTTATTTATTTATTTATTTATTTATTTGAGATGGAGTTTCGCTCTTGTTGCCCAAGCTAGAGTGTAATGGCATGATCTCGGCTGATTGCAGCCTCTGCCTCCCAGATTCAAGTTATTCTCCTGCCTCAGCCTCCAAAGTAGCTGGGATTACAGGCATGTGCCGCCAAGCCTGGCTGATATTTTGTATTTTTAGTAAGATGGGGTTTCTCCATGTTGGTCAGGCTGGTCTCAAACTCCTGACCTCAGCTGATCTGCCAGCCTCGGCCTCCCAAAATGCTGGGATTACAGACGTGAGCTACCACGCCGGGCTAAATGATGTAGTTTTATCATTGCTAGTTTTCCAATGGACTTGGGAAACTAATATATTCCCTATGAAGAAAAAGAAATCAAACTAAGTAAAAGAATCAATCACTGTGCTAACAAGAATGACTTTTGCATACGTCTGCAAAATAAGCTCAGTGAGTTTATATGAAATCAAACATATGAAATATAAGTTAAAATAAAGCTTTGGGGAGTTTTTTGTTGTTGTTGTTTTGTTTTGTTTTGTTTTGTTTTTGAGATGGAGTCTCCCTCTGTCGCCAGGCTGGAGTGCAGTGGCATGATCTTGGCTCACTGCAAGCTCTGCCTCCACCATGCCCAGCTAATTTTTTGTATTTTTAGTAGAGACGGGGTTTTACCGTGTTAGCCAGGATGGTCTCAATCTCCCGACTTTGTGATCCGCCCTCCTCGGCCTCCCATAGTGCTGGGATTACAGGCATGAGCCCAGCCCCAAGGAGTAGTTTTTAAGTGTATTCTCTAAGATTTTTTTTTCTAATTTTAACTCAAGCCTTTTCTTATTTTTGGTCAATAAGGGTTTTTATAGTTAAGAAAATTATCCCTGTTAAAAGCTAAGTCTTTGGTTGAAAATCATACACATACTCTCCCAGTATCTCTAAATGTGTCCTTTTCCATGGAAAACCTCTATGGTTCTCAAAAACACAATAGAAATAGCTATATAAGGAAAATGTGATAAATTTACATATTCAATATTAAAGAATTGCTTCAATTGTGTTAATAATTCCATTTGTTATTATTTGACGAGAAAAGTATTTAGGTAGCCTAAAAAGGAAATGTAAGCCCCTCTTCATGATGGTGTTTATTACAGATAAAGTGCTTCTGAAACTAAATGATTTCAGTAGTCCTGGATGTAAAAGTAAAGGCAAAAACATACAATATCATTTCTTTCTGATGGCATTTCCCATTCTCATAAAGAAAGCAAGTCAACACAATTGCACTTCAAATAAAGTATCTTGGTTGGCTAAGGTTAAATCAGGTTTTAAGCTATCAGGAAACTTCTTCCTTTGGAAAAATTAGAAGACCTACCTGGTTCTTCTGGTCATGAAACATAGAGCTCCAGCAACCCCAGCCATACAGAAGATATGTCTCCCAGAGCCACACACTAAAGTCATCACATCCAGTCACTCTCATCTAAGACACTGGTAGTTAAACACATTTTAATATGTGGCATTGATGAGCAAACTCACTGAATAAAGGTGATATTTCTACGCTGTCAAGTGCTAGTAGAGTAAATGAAAGACTAAAATAACAAATTGAAAATGCTCCTATCTTTGAAAAAAACCTTTTTATTATTAAGAATGTCAACCTCTTTGTTAAAAATTGCAAAGTGCAAGTAAATTAAAAGAAGAAACCTATAATCCCACCATCCAGAGGAGACATGGTTGATCTGTTTCTATAGTGTATGTTCTTCTAGACTACTGAATAATCATATGCACCTTGAAAAACTTACATAATATAGAAAAAAATCTTTTGCACAAGCAGCATTATATCCAGTCATTTTAAAAGAATCTGGACTTTTAATTCCAGAGGTCCTGACATAATCTCTTTCCTTTGAAAAGCAAAGCCTGCCATCTGGTTTCTGCAGGTCATTAAAGGGTTTTTGTTTCCTGGCAGGGGACTGCCAGCTAGTTGGGCTTTGGTGGCAAGTCCTGACCTGGCAAGTTGGCGGCATCACATGACAACTTGCTCCAGCCTCTCCTTTGTAATGAATTTGGTTTCTACTGCTACACAAGGCACCCTTGGAGACTAAAACCTACAAGTGTTATGCATTCCTAGATTTGGAGAGAAACTATAGCTACCAAGCCCATTCTTTGTCCTAGATTCAAATGAAAACACTATAATGTGACCTCCCATGGGTTTTCCTCTGATAAACTTACAGAACTTCTGAAAAGATTACTAATAATTATTTCCTTGTCCCCTCCCACCCCTTGTCAAAGGACTCTGAAAAATAATTTCTTTTCCTTCTGACAAACAGAAAAAGGAAAGCTATGGAAGTGCCCTGTACAATTCCCTCACCTGTTTACAGCCCATTCCTATTTCAACAATCGTATGAACTGGCAGAAAGGGAGGGTGCAGGGAAGAAAGAGTGTTACTTGGCACCCAACGCAAGCAAACAAGACGTTGTGGATAAATTATGTCCTTCCAAAATGTGTATGTCAAAGGGCCTTTAAAGAGGTAATTAGGTGGCCGGGCACAGTGGCTCATGCCAGTAATCCCAGCACGTTGGGAGGCCGAGGTGGGAGGATCACTTGGGCCCAGGAGTTTAAGACTAACTTGGACAACATCGTGAGACGGCGCCTCTATTTGTTTTTATTTTTCAAAAAGAGGTAATAGGTTAAATGAGGTCATTGCATGGGGCCCTAATGTAATCTGACTGATATCCTTGTAAGAAAAGGGAGAGGCACCTGGGGTCCACACCTTCACTGTGTGAAGAGGCAGCAGGAGAGCAACCATGAGCAAGCCAAGGAGCGAGACCTGAGGGCAATCCAACTCTGCTGGGACCTTGATCTTGGACGTCCATCCTCCAGGACTGCAAGAAAAGAAAATACATTTCTGTTGTTTAAGCCTCGCAGTCTTTGATACTTTGTTCTGGCAGCCTGAGCAGTTAATACACAAGGCAAAAGAACACCTAAAACATTTCCCTGAAGAACTATCTAGACTTTCCCCTTGATAAATATCCTCAGCCCAGCAACCTTACAAAGCGCGCGCACACACACACACACACACACACACACACACACAAATGTATCTAAAGAAGTTCAGTAACTACCAAATGATGAAACTTAGAGCTTGACTATTTACAATCCATGCTGTCTTCCAAAAGGTTACCTCTTAAAGGCTCTTGTCTGGTATGTGTGTATTCTTCCTTCTGGCTCTCCAGTCATGCTCTCTTGAGTCATTTCACAGCTCCCTAATTGGTTTTATGTTTTCCAAGTGACAGTTTTCTGATAAAAGCTGTTTACAGCCTCACCACTTTTGGCAGAGGAGGTGGAGGGAGGTGGAGGGACTGTTGACAGAAGCTGTTTCTAAGAAACTCATCTCTTGTTTTCTGTTGATACAGTCTGTGGTGGAAGAAGAGTCCTAAGGGACAAACTTAGGGAACAAAATATAAAATACCAAGCAGGGGAGTGATTCCTTGCGGGGTGATACTCACGCATCATTCTTTTTTTTTTTTTTTTTTTGAGACGGAGTCTCGCTCTGTCGCCCAGGCTGGAGTGCAGTGGCCGGATCTCAGCTCACTGCAAGCTCCGCCTCCTGGGTTTATGCCATTCTCCTGCCTCAACCTCCCGAGTACCTGGGACTACAGGCGCCCGCCACCTCGCCCGGCTAGTTTTTTGTATTTTTTAGTAGAGACGGGGTTTCACCGTGTTAGCCAGGATGGTCTCGATCTCCTGACCTCGTAATCCGCCCGTCTCGGCCTCCCAAAGTGCTGGGATTACAGGATTGAGCCACCGCACCCGGCCTCACGCATCATTCAACAGCTGTGGACGGAACTCCTCTGTGCCGGGGCAGTAACATGACCTCCCATGGGGTTTCCTCAGTGATAAACCTATCCGACTGCTAAAAAGATTATTAATAATTAAGTAACTGTTTCCTTGCCCCGCTCCTACCCCTTGTCAAATGACTCCAAAATCTAATTTCTTTTCCTTCTGATGAACAGAAAAAGGAAAGTTAATCTTGAAGCTCCCGGCACCATCCTCAAACCAGTTTATAGCTCATTCCTATTTCAACAGTCCTAGGAACTGGCAGAAAGAGTGGGTGCAGGGGATCTAGCCATGAGGAGTTAGCCATGAATGAGATAATGGTCTGGTTAAGTGTGATATTTTAATTAATGAACCCCGAGACTAACGCTTTAAAACAAAACTGTGTGCATAAAAAAAAAAAAAAAAATCTCACATTCTGAAGGCACCATAGAGACATTTGGTGATTAGAATGAGGAAAGGAGGAGAGGGGATGGAATCTCTGGAGGGCTAAGAGGCAGGAGTGGAGTGAGGCAGTGGTTCCCTGAGTAGGCAGAGATAAGAGGAGGCAGGGGCTAAGGAAGAGGAAGGCTTGACCTTCTCTCAGCTGTAACTGCAGGGCAGGTCGCAGCTCAGCACAAATTCTGAATTCCTGTCATGACTTCCTCTGGTAAAAACATTTTCTGAAAATGAGATGTGAAGTGGGACCATGTAGTCTTGGTTAATTAACATGTAGCTGTGATGCCTTCTCTGTGGCGGGTACACCTTACTGGTATCAGGCTCCGCCAGCCCTCTAGGGGAGAGAAGTGACTCTTTGGAGGCAGGCCTAAGCTCTCTATTTCTCAGCCAGGAGAGAGAAGCACTGGTGCACACATTGCAAGCCTCAGATGAGCAGTCACACTGAATACCACTCCCCCTACCCCCTGACCTACCTCAGATCTTCCCCTATACCCACCCTACACCTGCACCATGGGACAGACAGCAGATCCCCAAACGGCACCCTGGATCAATCAAGCCCAGAGAGCTATTTCCTTGGGAAGTTTTCTAGATCTATACCTATGGAAGATAATCAATCGATAGAAAACTAAGGGTTTTACTGCTTCAGGAAACAGAGAAATAGAGGGAAAAAATAGATAGGAAAAGTACTATACTAGACAGTAAAAGAAAAAAATGACCATGGAAATGAACTTCCTATTACAGGCCTGACTCAGGGCCTTTGTGACAGTTGGTATCTGCTCCTGAGCCTCCCAGTTTAAAAAACTGACAGGAGTTCAACAGGTAAATTTGACCTAGAGTTGAAGGAAGACATTATTCAAATTCCCAAAAGACAATGGCTTCCAGGGACACGTAGGGGGTTTCTGTTACTCCGTAGTTTGAACCTTTAAATCTTACAGTACAGGGGATGTGATAGAACTCTCTTAGATTTGAATAAACCCTCAGATTCTATTTCTACCCCTCAAAACAACAGCCAGGCCAGTCTTTTTCACAATTCTCATGCTCATCTTGGCTGATCCTGGTGTGTTTTCTTTGCTTTGATTTTCACATGTACCATCTCCTGCAGCTAAGCTTCTGTGTTAACCTCCTGTCATCGTCTCTTTCATGGGCGGCCCAGTAAGCCACACCTCCTGAGACTCGTGCGCTTGTACAGTCTTCTCCTCTTGAAGCTGGGCTGTCCCTGTGCCTGTTTCGAGCAATGCATACAATGTGGTGAAAAGTATTTCTGGGATTCCCGAGTCCAGGCACCAAGACCTAGAAGCTTCTCCTCTTGTACTTGGGGGAAGCTGGCCACATTGTAAGAAGTCCAACTATCCTGAGACTGTCATGATGACAGAAAGCCCGAGCTAGCCAGGTGGAGATAACACGGAAAGAGAGATGCCTGGCCAGCTGTTACCTGATATGCCATCATGTAAGTAAAAAGGTCATCGTGGATGGCCCAGCTCGTAGATGCCATGTACAGCAGAGGTGAGTCATTCCTGCCAAGTCCTGCCCAATTGCAGAATTGTGGGTAAATGAATAACTGCTATTGCTTTAAGCCACTATGTTTGGGATGAGTTGTTACATAGCCATTGAAAACCAAAACATCTCTCTCCACCAAGTCATTTCCATCACCTCCTTCAAGACGGAGGCCAAATCACCTACGTTGGAAACGTACCTGACAAACTCAATACAGCTCATCTTATTTTAGAATTTGATAGAGTTTGGATTATGCAGTTCTATGCCTGCTTTTGGTCAGTTTCATAGGTTTACCCATCCCTAAAATTAATAATGACAATGGCTAATGCTGAGCATCATGGATCAGGCACTATGGTTGGGAATACTATTATTCCTATTTTACAGAGGAGGAAACTGAGGCATTGAGAGGTTAAGCACCTTATCCAAAGGTGGTTCTGTATAAGTACCCTTCTCAATGTCCTTGTCCCTCTATTGCTTTAGTGATATGCACTCTGAACTTGAAGTGCTAAAAAGGAAGCTGATGTGGAAACAACAGCATGGCATCTGCTTTGCAGGCAAGAAGATGAAGGAAGAAGGAAAGAGATTAAACTAAGGGATACAGAAATTGTAGTCCATCAGCTGGGCACGGTGGCTCACGCCTGTAAATCCAGCACTTTGGGAGGCCAAGGCAGGCAGATCACGAGATCAGGAGTTCCAGACCAGCCTGACCAACATGGCGAAACCCTGTCTCTATTAAAATTACAAAAATTAGCCAGACGTGGTGGTGCATGCCTGTAATCCCAGCTACTCAGGAGGCTGAGGCAGGAGAATCGCTTGAACCCAGGAGGTGGAGGCTGCAGTGAGCCAAGATCGTACCATTGCACTCCGACCTGGGCGACAGAGCAAGACTACATCTCAAAAAAGAAAAAGAAAAAAAGAAAGAAATTGTAGTACATCAGTGATGAGTACTGGAGCAGTAAGGTCATACAGGCTTGAGGGAATTGACTGAGCTGATTTTGTCATTTGTGGGTTTGGGATGAGATTTATATGAAGAGTGGCTCTACTTTGATTGGGATGCATGTGAGATGATCTGCTGCTTTTTATTTAGTTTTTGTAATACGCTTTCATTTGTACTAACTTGGGTGGGTTTCTCTCCATTGTTATGAAAAGATCTCTGACTAGGATCACCTCCAAAATATCCTATCTAGATGACCAGAGGAGATAGCCATAAAATAAGACATTATAAAATATGTTTACTGGATATGCAGCTTTCTACCCAGTGAAACATAGGTCTCCTGACAGATTTTATATTAGGAGAGAAATGAAAGACTATGCCAGGAAACATGAAGTTCTTAGGAAATAACTTGGTTATAAACATATTTCCTTAATAGGATACAATTTGATTCTAACTCTCATTACCTTTTGACAAGAATAGTAAGACACTGATTGTTTAGTCAGTGATTCGTGAAGCTTTCGCAAATGTTCACAGCCCACTGGGGTACACAGAGCAGATGCTAACATCCATCCTCATTTTACTGACGGACTGAACTAAAGGGCTTGGAGACTGCCCGAGACCACATGCGCAGTAAGTCAGAAGCTGGTGGGATCTTCGGGTTCCTGGATCAGTGCTCTCCCTACCACTGAGCATTATTCCATGCTGTCTTTTTCACTCATGTGGAGGTCAAGGAGATTTCTTTCTGACCGTACATATCTTCAGCTTCCATTAAAGCCTCTCTGTAGTACTAAGTGTTTTGAAGATAGACGTCGTTATTATATCATGGTCAGTTGGGGAGCTCTTCAAAATACAATGCTGATCGTGAAAAATATAATGCTCATCATAAAGTCATTTGCCTGCAGATGTTTCTCTCTATGACCAAAAGTTTCAGTGCTCTGAGGGGCATTATAAGTTTGAAACATTTTATGCAACCCACTTCTACCAACTTTATGACGATTACTGGAACCTCCATTCTTACCACAAAGGTGGCCCTATAATCAAACTTTTTGACCTTCCTAACTGTGGCATGGCATTCAAATGGGACAACAGGGGAATCTTCATTCACTTCCTGTGGATATTATGAAACATTCTTTTGTAAGCCACAACTACCTTTTGCTCATAAAGTGGCAAGGTCAGTGTATTCCGTATACTGCCATCATTCCCCCGCCAAACCAAGAAGGCTATTCAATTTTTATATTATTTTGAAATGGTTCAACTTCATAATCCTAATCTTGTGGTCTTTTATTAGTCGTACAAAGATGTTTTCAGCCCTGGAACAAGGAGGGGATCCGTTTAAGGAAGGAACTGTTATCATCCTTGCTTCAAAGTTAAACTATAAATTAAATTCCTCCCATGGTTAACCCGGCCTGTGCCCACAACTGAGCAAGGATAGCCAGCCTGTGAGGCGAGAAGCAAGATGGAGTTGGCCAAGCTAGAGTTCTCTCGTTGTCATCATCTTTGCAAGGGCGGTTTCAATTCCATTTACAACTATTTTTAGCCATAAAGGAAAGCATTACTCCTGGAGCTAAGAGGCTAAAGAGACTGTGCTAGTCCTCTTGTGCTAGTCCTAACCTCTGCACGGTTGGCATTTGAGGCCAGATAACTCTGTTGCAGGGACTCTCCTGTGCAATGCAGGATGTTAAGCAGCATCTCTGGCCCTACCCAGTAGATGCCAGTAGCACTCCCCACTCCCATCAACACACACACCAGTGTGAAAATGTCCCCTGGGGAGCAAATCTCTCCAGGTTGATATCTGCTGTGGTCAATACACGGAGCAAAAGGTCTGTAGGGAGCTTTCCTCTGCCATCTCCGTCTCTTGCAGGGCTTTCATGGAACTCTCTGCCAATCACTGAATCTTGGTTTACTTACAGTAATTCTATTCATGTAGCGTCCCAAAATAAAATGTATTGAGCATTCACCAGATGACAGACTTTTTAGTGAGGACTTTCTACACATTGTTTCATTTAATCCTGACAATACCCTGAGTATAATTGTGAATAATCCCTCATTTCACTTTTTATTTTTATTTATTTTTAATTATTATTATTATTTTTTGAGACGAGTTTCGCTCTTGTTGCCCAGGCGGGAGTACAATGGCGCGATCTTGGCTCTCCACCCCGTGGGTTCAAGCGATTCTCCTGCCTCAGTCTCCTGAGTAGCTAGGATTACAGCCATGCGCCACCATGCTTGGTTAATTTTTTCTATTTTTAGTAGAGACGAGGTTTCACCATATTGGTCAGGCTGGTCTCAGACTCCCAACCTCAGGTGATCCACCGGCCTTGGCCTCCCAAAGTGCTGGGATTACAGGTGTGAACTACTGTGCCCAGCCTATTTATTTATTTTTGAGACAAAATCTCACTCTTGCTCTGTTGCCCAGGCTGGAGTGCAATGGCATGATCTCAGTTCACTGCAGCCTCTGCCTCCTGGGTTCAAGCAATTCTCCTGCCTCAGCCTCCCGAGTAGCTGGGATTACAGCTGTGTGCCACCACGCCCGGCTAATTTTTGTAATTTTGGTAGAGACAGGGTTTCACCATGTTGGCCAGGCTGGTCTCGAAATCCTGACCTCAAGTGATCCACACTCGTCAACCTCCCAAAGTGCTGGGATACAGGCATGAGCCACCACGCCCAGCCGACCTCCCATTTTAAAAGGAGGAAACAGGCTTGGCAAGGTGAGGTGACTTGCCGTTGATCACCTAGAGAGTTGTTGGCAGAGCTAGGAATGCAGAGGCGGTGTCCAGAGCCACCCCTTGACCACAGAATGCCACTGTCCCTTTTCTGCAGACAGTGAAATGGTTAAGTTAGGATTCATAACAATCGGGCAGAACCAAAACAGACTTAGTGGGTTTAATGGTTTCTAAAAACTCTTTTAAATCTGTGTAAGTCTGTCTCCTTTCACTGCAATGTTTTTATAAACACCAGGGGAGCAATAATCATTTGAGCAGTTAAATGGATTTAGGATGGTAAAAATCTATATTTTTTTAGTCTTGAAATTATATCGAATCATTTGCCATTCTCACTGGACTATGGCCCTCCAGCCCCTGCAGCTACCCCACTTCTCTCCTGCTGCTCCTCAAGCCCCATTATCTGTACTTATAGTTTTCTTTTAATTTTCCAAACAAGATTGCATTTTATATTTCAGATATTACTCTAAGGAACAATATTGAGGAACTTCACGGACAAAATACTAAGAAGGAAATCAAGTGAATCAAGCAGAGAAGAAAGAGAGTAGAAAAAGAAAACTGAAAATAAAAATATTTTCTAGACCCCTTGAAATAAAGCTTGAAAAACCACAGTGCTTTGCAAAATATCACATTCAATTGCTAGCTAAAAAAAAAAAAAAAAGATTCATTGGAAGTGCCATTGGGACAGCAGAGGGTGAGGAGGTCCTGTAAGGTCTCTGGCTGGTCTTGTAAACCATACCCCAGGGTGGGGCCAGGGTTTTTAGGCTCAGGCCTCTCTGATATGGTAGGCAGGTATGAAGAGAATCTTTTTAACTTTTTTTAACCATTAATCTTTCTCAATGCAGCAGGAGACCATGGGGGTCCTGGGTCTGGGGCTCTGCTTTTCTTCTGAAGCTGAGCCAGGTTCAGTATCAAGCAGTTGACATCAAGACACTAATTGTGAGGGAAAGGAAAGAACATCTTTAGGTAAGCCTACCTGCCCTGTGATTGCCTGTGATAGGGTTCAGGACACAATGGCCCCAAACTGGAGAAAATGGCAGAAGCAGGAAGGTCTCTCTCACCTTACCCTTTCCCTTCTCCCTTGAATCTTGATGAAGATATGAAATAAGGTTTGCCAAATTACCTGCTCTATTTATGACCTCCCTTGAAGCAGGTCATAAAGCCTTCATTCCAGAGATGCCCAACCCATACCCAGACCAAAGAAGCCTCCTTATTTCTGAAGACACAGGGACACAAAGAAGAATCTGAACAAACAGGCCTTACTACGCTTTCCCCAGTTAATTACCATGAGACATGGCCTTTTTCCATTCATACTTCTCCACAATCATCCACTTCTTCAACGACCTACACACAAAAAATACACAGGTTTAGTCCTTTCTTTGGGTCTTCATTCCTGAAGGCTGCTGTGCCACAGAAAATGTTAATGCTTTTCTCTTGTTATCTGTCTTTTGTTATAAATGCCTCAGTCACTAACCTAAGATGGAAAAGAAAAATATTTCTTTTTCCTACTGCTAAGATCCACCCAGTGTGTTGCAGACCAAACCCAAAGCAATCCTGTTATCTGGGAGTTCATCTGTAATCTTCATTAGAACTAACATAGGAAATAGATAGATGTGAGTTGCTTACAGAATAAGATTAGAATATGAAATCACATTTAAAATTTAAAAGCAACATGTTAACAACGGCTCTCACCACAGTTCTCCGTATTCTTTTTCAAAACCAGGGCTCTGGTCCAGATCTTGTACTGCTTGAAGAAGATCCTAGGTACTACCTTTCCTGAAAGAAAGACATGGTCCTAAAGCCCTTCCAATCCACCTTTGCTCTTCTCTTACCTCACAAAATAGTGAGCATGAAATTATTTGAGGAAAAGCATTTAAGAATTTTTTTTTTTTTTTAGAGACAAGGTCTTGCTCTATCACCCAGATTGGAGTGTAGTGGTGCGATCTCAGCTCACTGCAGCCTCAAACTCCTGGGCTCAAGCAATCCTCCCACCTCAGCCTCTTGAATAGTTGGGACTGCAGGCATGCCCCACCATACCTGGCCAATTTTTTAATTTTTTTGTAGAGACAAAGTCTCCCTATGTTTCCCAGGCTTGTCTTGAACTCCTGGGCTTAAGTGGATCCTCCCACTTCAGCCTCCCAAAGTGCTAGGATTACAGGCATGAACCACCATGCCTGGCTGGGTATAAGAATGTCAATATGCTTAGGTGCAGATAGAGTTTAGTGTTTTTTCAAATGACAGATTGCAATCCTTTAAAGGTTAATAAAATCAATTTGGTAGGTTGCAAACAGCACTTTAAAAACAAAACAAATAAACAAACACACTAGAACCTGATGGTAGATTTGTCTTGTCTAAAGCCCTGCAGCGTGAGGCATATCCAGAAAAGGTCAACCTCGAGTCCCGTCTGGAGGGGCATCCTCTCTAGGTCACCATTTGTCACAGTCAGTTTTAGGGGCTTGAGGAAATTTGATTTCCATTTCAGAAACTCACTAATCTAGTTGTGACCAACCCTTTTCCTACCAATCTAACCAAATTTGCTTATAAACAATCACACTGAGACCACAGCCTTCTTCCCCAGCATAGGTGCAGATGAAATAAAGAAGTTTACAGCAGTTTTTTCTAATGTGGGCTCTCTTATAAAAGCCTGCTACGGTCAAATATTTGAGAGACACTCCCTACTGTTATCTTCTCTCATAGATTCCCAGCCTATAAAAGAAGCCTATAAAAGAAGAGACCTATTTAACTAGGTTTAACCTGTTATGTCCTAAACTTATTTGATTGTGGAGTAACCTCTCTTAACAATTCCACTACCCTAGCCTGAGCCCTTAGCCTGATAGCTACTCCCTTTTGGGCTGAATGCAGCTGCCTGCCTCTTAGCTTTGTGACTATTGTCACACAACATACGGTTTTCCCTAAGCAGCCCATAGTAGGTCCTCACCAATTTCTTGATGGAGTAGGAAGTAAGGTTTGCCAATTTACCTACTCTACAATTTGGGGACTTTAACCACTGCAGGCCCAATCATCACTCTCACTTCTTAGCTTTTATTTAAAGAGTAAGTTTATATTCTAAGTTGATTTCTACCACTGCTGTTTATGGAATTAAGTTGAATCCAGTGGTGGTCAGCAGATCACTATGGGTGAAGTCTATTGGTTGCTTTTTACAGTATTTTATGTTCCTTCTCCTGTTGCTTCATGTGGGTGCTGTGCTGCGAAGCGTGACAGAGCACCTGCCTGTGTGTTCACAGTGCCGTGAACTCAACCTTTCAGCCACTTTCTTTTTTTTTTTTTCATGTTTAAATATGAGATAAGCTACGTTGGCCAGGGCATGTGGACTCTCCATGGAGTTTGCTAACGAACCAAATTTATATATCGTTGCAAAATAGTCAACACTCCAGTCTGTTAGAAACAGGTGCCAAGAGAGGAAATGTTTAATATTTTCCACGTGGCATGGGCTCTGTCAGACAATGTTTCCAACCAGAGTCTGTTTACGCAGTTAAATCGTTGGTTCAGAGTCTTCCTTTTGCCTCAGGAGTCTGTCTGGTGGCTGGCTCGCAGCCAGCTTCTACACAATCCCCTCTCTCTGACCCTGCATCTTCAATGCTGCCATGCTGCTGAGCCGGCCCCTGCTTCTCGATGAAAACCTAGTTCTAGCTCCCTCCAGAGTCAGCTGGTTTGGCTATTTGAAAGCCGCTCTTTCAGCGAACCCTTCTTTGTCATTTCAGAAATGAACCCTGCTTTCCAGCACCTGGGCTGGACAGGGTTCTCCTGGCTTGCTAACTGCAGCAGCTGTTTTCTGTCCCCAGTAAGAGCCAGGGTGACATACCTACCCGCCCAGAGCCACCCTCGGCAGGAGACTCAGGGAGAAGTGCCCCCAGGGCCAAAGTAAGTAGTGCTATGGCCCAGACTTCCTCTTAGCCCATCCTGCTTCTTCCTCATTCCCTACTTCTCATTCTCTCTGTTTTAATTTCTACTTATTAATATTTTCTTCCCACATATTCAAACAGCTCCCACCAAGGAAATAATGTCAGATGTGTTGCTTTTTTAACTGATGGGTTCTAATCATCATGTTACCAAATTCTGCACATCCCTGCCAAGTAAGGCTTGGCTCTCTAAAGGTTTAGTTTGTTCATTCTATCAATAAGTATTGCCTCTAACTACCTACTAAATAGTTCCAGACTCTGTGTACCAGACACAATCCTCACCCTTGTGCTTATGTGCTAATAAGGAAGACAGATAATAAACAAGCAAAACATATAGAATGTTAGCGATAAATGCTCAGGAGAGAGAATAAAGCAGTGACGGTGGGTTGGGGACAGGGGTGGGGCTAAGATTCTAGATGGGGTGGCCAGGGAAGGGGAAGGCCTCTCTGACAAAATGGTATCTGCAAGACCCTTAAAGAAGAGCCGGAGAGAGATGTGTGGGGGAAGCACGTTCCAGGTGATAGATTTCAAGACATATTTTCCCAAAGTATGAACCCTGGAATTAAAGAAAACAGCAGAAGCAGAAAAGTCACTCTCACCTTCCCCTCTTCTCGCCTGAAACAGGTCAAATTAAACCTAGGAAGGATTTTTCTGACTTTCCCCTGAAGCAGGTCATAAGACCCTTATTCAAGAGGTACCCTCCCTATACACAGAGGAAAGGTACATCCTCATCTCTGAAGACCCAGGGACACAGAGAAAAATTTGAGCAAAGAACCCTTGCTAAGTTTCCCCCAGTTTATTAGCATTAGGTCATATTCCCTTTGTCCAATCATACTTCTCCATCAAACTGAGCATAAAAAATGCACAGGTTTACCTGTTTCTTTGGGTCTTCATTTTCTTATGAAGTCTCCCATGTCATGTAAAACTTATATTACATACATTTTTATACTTTTCTCTTATTCATCTGTCTTCTATTATAGGGGCCTCAACTGTGACCCTAAGATGAGAAGAAAAGATATTTATTTTCCTCTACATAGGTCTAGGGTCCAGCCTCTGCCAAGGTCCTGGGGTGGGAATACGCCTGAGAAGATTAGTGTGGAGGGGGTAGCAGGCTGCTGTGACGATTAAATGTACATGCCATGCCTGGCATATAGATAGCACTTAATAAGTGGTAGCTATAGTTATGAGTCACTCATCAGTTGTTTATGGTTTGATTCATAGAAACAGGTGCATAATTATCTGATCAGGTAGGCCCAAATCTGTTTCTTGGCTTCAAGAGGAGTGTTCAAGGCTGGGCACAGTGGCTCATGCCTGTAATCCCAGCACTTTGGGACACCAAGGTGGGTGGATCACCAGAGGTCAGGAGTTCACCATGTGTGGCCAACATGGTGAAAGCCTGTCTCTTTTAAAAATACAAAAATTAGTGATGCATGGTGGTGTGCACCTGTAGTCCCAGCTACGCGGGAGGCTGAGGCAGGAGCATTGCTTGAACCCAGGAGGCAGAGGTTTCAGTGAGCCAAGATCACACCAAGATCTTGGTTGTCTGCTCATATTTAAGAGTGATGCACTAAATGGCTATTTGGGAGTTGTTCAAGGATGTAGGTGAAACCTGTTCATTGACTGGGCTCTGTATCACTATCAGTTTCACAGGGGCCTTCTGTCAATATCTTTAGGTATTCTCTCTTTAGCTGGTCAGGTTCCCAAAGAGAAAACCTCTAATTTCCCTCCTGGAAGGGATAAGCACGACTGTTAGCATTCTGGGAGGCAAAGTCTGGATGAAGACTAGGGCCAAGCGGTCTCACTGTTCTGTAACTAATATCCTAATCCCCATTTTCAGCATGGGATCCCTGCCTCAATGTGCCTGGTGTCTCTGGGTTCGGAATCCCTCTGGCTCAACCTCTTCAGAGAGTCTTGTATAAAGAGGTAGTAGAGGGCCCTTCATCCTGTGTAAGGCAAGGAAGGCGACCTGGGAGACTATTCCTTATGTTGATTTTAAATTAATTTTCCTGTTTTTCCACTCCTCTTAGATTCCCCATTTTCAGAGGTACTTGATTCTTCCAGTTCCTGAACATTTCTGGAGGCAAACTTACTTCTGGCTTGGGTTTTGGCTTTCTGTGATCTGCTAAGTCAGTTACAACTTGTACATATGTTTTCAAACTTGCAAAATTTTGTTGGTGTTGCTTCCTCTCCTATTCTTTTTGTCCTTCAAGTTTATGCCTCCCGAATCATTTTACTGTCATTTTATCAGAATTTTGGGAAAGAACAGTAGCAAATACTTCTGTGTACTACATGAAGCTTAAACAGAGGTGGTGGCTGGTGTTTCATTTAGAAACTTGCATCCGTTCAGCCTGGCGCAGTGGCTCAAGCCTGTAATCCCAGCACTTTGGGAGGCTGAGATGGGCGGATCACAAGGTCAGGAGATCGAGACCACCCTGGCTAATACGGTGAAACCCCGTCTTTACTAAAAAAAAAGCAAAAAACTAGCCGGGCGAGGTGGCGGGCGCCTATAGTCGCAGCTACTCGGGAGGCTGAGGCAGGAGAATGGCATAAACCCGGGAGGCGCAGGTTGCAGTGAGCTGAGATCCAGCCACTGCACTCCAGCCTGGGTGACAGAGCGAGACTCCGTCTCAAAAAAAAAAAAAAAGAAAGAAAGAAACTTGCATCCATTCATAAGTAAGATTACTTTATAATCTTCTATTCTTTTAATATCTTTTATCAGGCTTTTGTATTAAAGTTTGCTGGCTCACAAAGTAGTTACCTTTTCATCCTTTTCTATGGCCTGGAGTAATTTAAATAACTTGGAATTATCTGTGTTAGAGGTTAGATAAAACATGGCTGTGAAGTCATCCAGTCCCCCTGTCTTCCCCTTTCCCTTCTTCTTTCCCATCCCCTTCCCCTTTTCCTTTCCCTTCCCCCTTCCTTTTCCCTTTCCTTCCCTTCAAGACTGGGTCTCACTGTATAGCCCAGGCTGGAGTGCAGTGGCACAATCACGGCTCACTCGGATTTGACTTCCCGGACTCCAGTGATCCTCCTGCCTCAACCTCCTGAGTAGTTGGGACCATAGGTACACGCCACCATGCCCAGCTAACTTTTGTGTTTTTTGTAGAGATGGGGTTTCACCATGTTGTCCAGGCTGGTCTCAAACTCCTGGGCTCAAGCGATCTGCTTGCCTTGGGCTCCCAAAGTACTGAGATTACTATCATGAGCCACTGCACCTGGCCTTCTTTTTTCAATAGTAGATTTTTTAGTTGCATTTCCAATCTCTTCTATGGTAATTGATCTGTTCAAGTTTTCCACATTTCCTTGTATTCATTTTGTTAATTCATATTTTGCTAGAAAATCCTTCATTTTCATGAGGTTTTTATAGTTGTTCCCCAAGTTTCTTATAGTAGTCTCTGATGATTCTGTTAGTCTTTATTTGAATTATATCTCCTTTCTCATTCTAATTCATGCATATTTTTCTTCTCTTACTCCTTCTTCTTATCAGGCTCTTGAGGAATTTATCTATCTTATTAGTCTTTTTAAAGAGCCACATTTTGATTTATACTTTCTTTCTACATATTTTTTTGGTTTGCTTTCTATGTAAGTTTTTATCTTTGTTAATTTCCTTTTCTTTTTAGTTATTGCTCTTTTTCTAGTATCTTAAGATGAATATTTAGTTTCTTTATTTCTCATCTTTCTTCCTAAAAATGTGTAAAGCTATAAACGTTCCTCTGAGTAAGCCTCTACTGTGGCTTGGTTCGTTATAAGTTATTCTTTTCTTTGCTTTATAGTTTGTAATTTTCCTTTAAATTTTCTCTTTGATCCACCTGCTATCTAGTAGCACATTTCTCAATTTCCATGTCATTGAGAATCTTTAAGTTATATTATTTGTATCTCAATTCATTGAATTATGATCAGGTAATCTGTTAGATCTCACTTTTTAAAAATGTATTTTCTTTATGATCAAATACAGAATTGGTTTTTTTTTCTTTTTAGTGTTTCATAAACACAGCAAAATATGATACTCTCTATTTGAGGGATATAATGTCTACATATAGCCATTAAGTCAATATTATTGTTTATCTATTAGATCTATTCACTCATGAGAGAATATTCTGAAGTCCCTCACCTTCACTGTACAGTTTTGTTGGGTTGTTGTTGCATTTCTGATTGTTTTTGCTTTAGGTTTGGCTTCTATATTGTTTGGTACCTAAAGGTTTTTCACTGTTATATTTTCTTTAATGATAGTATTACTTATATTATCGTTACATAATAACGCCTTGTAGTGCTTTTCTTCTAAAATTCCACTATGCATTAACATTTCTACATCTTTCTTTTTATTTGTGTTTGCCTACTCTTTGATTTTTCAGCCTTTTTTATTACTATATTTTAATTATGTTCCTTATATAAATAGGTTTTGCTTTTTTAATCCAGTGAAATAGTTTGTCTTTTAAAGAAAGAATTTAGTCTTCACATTTTGTGTGTGACTGATACAGTACTTGATTTTATTTCTTCCAACTTATTTTATTTTTTTTTTTAATTGAGACAAGGTCTCACTCTGTCACCCAGGCTGGAGTGCAGTAGCATGATCTCGGCTCACTGCAACCTCTACCTCCTGGGTTCAAGCAATTCTCCTGCCTCAGCCTCCCAAGTAGCTAGGATTACAGGCATGCACCACCACGCCTGGCTACTTTTGTATTTTCAGTAGAGATGGGGTTTCACCATGTTGGCCAGTCTGGTCTCGAACTCCTGACCTCAAGTGATCCACCAGCCTCGGCCTCCCAAAGTGCTGGGATTACAGGCGGGAGCCACTGTGCCCAGCCCAACCTACTTTTTCTGTAATTTATTTTTGTGTTTTTTTCTTTCTTTCCCTTATATTAGTTTGCCTGAACAAATGATTCTTTCCTGGTTGCTTTCTGATACATACTTCTCTACCAGCATTTGAAAACAAGACACTATTATCCTCACCAATACTCATCTTTTACCCCACTGAGATGCTTCCGCTTCCTCCTGATCCCTTCACTTTAACAAGATGAGAGCGTTAGGATCATTTTACTTTCTCTCTCCTCCCCTCGTTAGACCCTTAGAATCTTATTTCTCCCTCTCCTTCCACCCACCAAAAGTTGCTATTTTCTCACGGAAGCTCCTATACGCACCCCTCCCCGACTCAGACACTCCTCTCCAAGCTTTAGTTTGCTGGGAGTGTGTTCTGCTTTTCCAACTGATTCTCCTCTCTCTGGCTGCTGGCCCATTTTAAATGGGGTGTTTTTTTTTTATGGGCTCATAGGTCTCAGGGTGTGGCAGCTTATGTGTTCTAAGTGGTGGGAGCCCCACTCAGGGTGTGGCAGCTTATGTGTTCTAAGTGGTGGGAGCCCCACAGGTGGCAGAAGGTCCCCACAGACTGAATTGTAGAAGCTGCCAGCACCCTGCTAGTCACCTGCAGGAAACCTCCCAAACTTCTCACACTGCCCTAGCTTCCAGGTGGAGGACTCAGTCTCCTATTCAGCTCCTCCTCGGCCTCTTCAGCTAGGAAAACCCAGCATAGTCACACTAGGCTTGTGTTGACATTAGCCCTGACAGCCCCTCTCCACTTAGGATTGACTGCCTTCCCTTCTTCACCTTTGACATTATTCTCTAGGCACCTGCCCAGCCCACTGGAAGAAGGAAGCTTACAATTCTGTCTGCTTGGAACCCACCAAAGCCTGAGACCTCACTGGCACCCAGCCATCCATAGGAGTTAGCAGCTGTTTGAATCCAGAGAGGAAGAACTTTTGGAGTACGGGGTGGGAAAGATAGAAACTGCATCCAAATTATCACATTCCCAGAACCCTCTTTTGGCCCTGTAAATTATTTCCATAGCTATTGATCATTCAACAGCCCGGATGAAAAGAGTAGAGTTGGAATGAATAGCTACAGTCCTGGTTAACACCACTTGAAAACAAGCTCATTCCACTCCCAAGTTTCAGGCTGGCCTATCTGGGAGACAAATGCCAACTACTGTGGTCCTACACATTTTTAGCACCAGTGCATGCAGAGATAAGAGAGAGTTACTACACTTTCACATTTCGATTTTCACTATCGAAATGGCTTGGAGTAAAAATGTAAGTCTTTCCTAACCCTACTTTACCTGATGAGATATCCACCTGCAGTGAGGAATCACTGCCAGTTTCCCCTCAGAAGGTGTAAAAATCAGGCTGGTTCTGGGAAGGAAGCTTGAGTGAGCAAATTATTAACCTAAATGGAATTAGGTTTCTGTTTCAATGAAGATTCCCATTAAGGCTGAAAGCAACACAGCGACTGCAGTGCAGCCATAACCACCCGCTGCCTGTGGGAAGATGTGCTTGAATTACACCTGGCTGTGCACCCCATTATCAATTCACAAAAGGTAGTAACTTGAGGTGGACCTTTGTGGTCACCATGTCCTTCAGCTGATGCCACAAAGGAATCCTGGCTTGGATGCAATCAATACTCTGAACATACATTGCTCATGTATCAGCACATGACAAGAGGGTGACAGTGATTAATCAACTAATTATGACATGCTCTTTTCATCCCATAGTATGTGACTTATTGAATATTCTTGTATTTTTATGTTTAGTTGCAATGGAAAGGGTATGGCAACTTTATTTTATTCAAACTGTGTCGATCAAGAAGGACAAATCCAGGTATGGTGTGGTTTTGTTTTTTTTTTTGAGACGGAGTTTCGCTGCTCTTGCCCAAGCTGGAGTGCAATTGCTCGATCTTGGCTCACTGCAACCTTCGCCTCCTTGGTACAAGCGATTCTCCTGCCTCTCAGCCTCCTGAGTAGCTGGGATTATAAGTGTGCACTACCACGCCTGGCTAATTTTTTTGTATTTTGAGTAGAGATGGGGTTTCACAGTGTTGGCCAGGCTGGTCTCGAACTCCTGACATCAGGTGATCCACCCGCCTAGGCCTCCCAGAGTGTTGGGATTACAGGCATGAGCCACCATGCCCAGCCAAATCTGTGTTTTTATATCCCTGGGGCAGGCGTTGCCAGGGCCTGCCATACTGGGGCAAGCAGCTATCCCAGAGTCTTGGTCCTGTTTACCTATTTCAAGTCTGATAAAAATGTCAATTCTCCTCTTTTAAAAGACTTATGAAAGAGGTCACACACTGGCAGCCTGTGAGCTGCTGCAGCCCTCAGATTTGTTTTGTATGAGCAGCAGGTTTTTTCATTGTGTGTGTGTGTGTGTGTGTGTGTGTGTGTGTGTGTGTGTGTGTGTTTTAAATGAATTCACTGCCAGTCTTGAAAACAGCCCTCAGATTTGTTTTATATGAGCAGCAGGTTTTCTCATTGTGTGTGTGTGTGTGTGTGTGTGTGTGTGTGTGTGTGTTTAATGAATTCACAGTCAGTCTTTAAAACTCAGAAAATCTAACAGAAAAGTCTGGACTTCTAGTTTTTCTTGAAAAAAAGAAAAGATTGTCTGGCTACCCTAGGCCCAAATTCCCTCATGCTGACAAGTAGCAGGACTGAACAGCAACTGTTCCTGCTCTTCCACTGGCCCCAGGCCCGGCACTTTTCTATTCTACACCCAGCAGCTTCTTTCCCTTTTATCACCTGGCTAGCTGCTGACTTGAGAGTACCATCAGGCAGAAATAGTCACCAGAAGACCACAGTTCCAGTCCCCACTGCACTGGGAAACCCTGGGCACCTACCATCACAATTTTCAGCCCTTCTTGCATATCAGGAAACTGGGAGCAAGGTGGTGAAGTGGCTTGCCCGAGGGCATTAGCCCAGTGTTCTTTCCAATGCACCAGCGATGAGCAACCTAAATGCAGACAAAAGTGCTTCTGTTGCTCAGAGAAAAGGTAGGACACCGAGAGCTGAAGGGGTAGGGAGGAGGGTGCGGTGCAGGATGACTACCTCACTTGCCAAATGTGTCTAAAAGGACAATCTCCATTCTCTTCCTGTTTCCTCTATAGACAAATAATGTTCACCACTCCACTTCCTTGTTCCTCCACACCTGCTACTTTGGATTCAGAAGAGAAGTTCCAAGAATCCCTGAGTCCACAGCCTGACTCTGGTTTGCAGAACCTGTGTCCAGACCAGCCAGATATGAATGCAAAGGAAAGTGACACATCCTGGATCTCAACCCACTTCGTTGGGAAGTCTTCCTGATAAATTTAGAGATAACCCAAAGCCCTGGGGACTTCCTCTTGATTTGAATCTGCTCTACATCTGCCCCCTGCCCCCCACCCACAGCAGATGAAAACATCAACTCTGCAGAATTAATGGATATGGGAATCACCTGGGGACTTCTCATTAAACTGCAAATCATGATTCAGAGGGTCTGGGGAGGGACCTGAGACTCTGCATTTCTAACAAGCTCGACCGGGGCTGGAGAACCTTCCATCACTCCACCAATGCTCACCATCACTGCCATTCTCGCTCTTCTTTCTTGGGCCCTTGCCCATTTTCTCCACCGTATCCTTCTTTTATCCTATTCTTTTCCTCTTTTCATCCTTCTTTTTTTCTTCCCAGCCATCTCACTATTCCTATATCCCTACCAACCCCCAACACTCCTTCACTCAAAGATAAAGAAACTCCTGCCCTTTCTTCCTCCAGATACTCATCTTCCTCCCTCCTCTCCTCAGCTTTGTAGTGCCAGGAAAAGAAAGATCACCATTTATTGACAATTTTGTGTGAAGCACTGTCCCAAGTGCATTACCCATATTGCTTAATTCTCACAACAACCCTGCAAAGTACACATTATTTCTGCCATTTTAGACATGAGAAAATTGAGACTTGGGGTGGTTAAAGAAATCTTGTCCTTAACTAGGAAGTAGTGAGCTGAGATTAGAATTTAGATCCGTCTGAGGCCAAAGTCTACAACTTTTATACTGCACCATGCTCATATAGGGTGAATAATCTAGAAAGCAGCTGGTAGGAGTGGCTTCAGCAAAAAGGAATGGAATACCACAAGCTTTACCCCATTTATGCATCCTGAACACTTCACTCCACTTTTGCTAAGTAGATGCCCTATGAGACAGCTTGACATACCAATAATGAGAGCTGTTTCAAGAACGCCCAGATTAAAATGATGGTTGGGACCTAAATAGCACAGTAGTAATATTGAAGCCCAAAGTTGCCAATATGCTCAATTTTCAATGTAACCTTTTATTATAAACTAAGATCCATAACTGTACACACAGAGTCTGTTACCAAAAAAGAAATTCCTTCCATTGGCCAATTATTCAACCACATGAAGTCTACCAAAGAACGGTGCCAAGCCTCCCATCAGTCCACACAGGATCCATCTTGGACGGATAGCCAGTTTCTTTCTCTGTCTCTAGTTTCTCTTCCTTGATTTCACCTCTAGGATCCCCTCACTCTCTTATTGTCCTTTGCCTTGTCCTCAAGATCCTGCCAAGAGTCCTGGCTTCCCACCTGGGAGCATGTACCAGTTCTTCAAACCTTTGTGTGTTTCTGATACCTCAGACTACAGCATCTACAAGATAGACAAAGAGTTCTCTTGCTTATACTGGCCCTCTCCCTCCCTTGACTTTTATCAGATACACCAAAACAAAACAAAAAATTCCTTTTAAATTCTGTTAAAGATCCTGCAAGATGTGAAGGGAGGAGAAAAGGCAGGGGCTGTGTATGAGGAAAATTCCATCTTGACATACAAAAATATTAAAAGTCTATATACTCAAAGGAGAAGTGAAGAATCAGACTTCTACATGTGGAACAGACAGGGAAACTGGGAGCAATATGGTGTAGTCATCAGATGTGGGTTCTGAATTCATCTCTGCTACTAACCGGCAGTGCAACCTTGGGTAAGCTGTGCATTTTTCTCAATACCAGTTTCTTCATCTTTAAAGTGTGGAGATTGGATTGAACAATTACTAAGATTCCTTTGATCTCTACCCTGCAGTGTCTTCTCTGGCACCTAAAATAAACCAGAAATTAATGAAAGAGTGAAAATAATATTGCTGTAACCAGAAACGTGGATACTTGATTGAGTCAGTGCATGAAAACAAGAAGGTAAAGAAACGATGATTAATAATGATAAATGAGTAATAATAAGAATAAAATACAAAAAAATTAAATAAAGACAAAAATGAATGAGCCTATAGTTTTACTTTTTAAAAAGACGTTAAATTCCCTACCAAAGTGGCCATTCATTATCCATAGTTATCAGTTACTGTAAAATACATTGTTGGGACAATGTATACTCTATTCAGAAGTATATTGCCACTTAAAAACATTGTTTTCCAATAAAAGCACTGAGTTATAAAATCAACCAACATTTTTATTCTGAACTATGGTAGGTAGATAAGAAATAAAATTAGGTCAACATGAATAATTTCCTTCATGGCAGGGTACGGAATTTAAAGTACGTGATATTTTCCCTCTTTGAAGTTGACATGTAATTATGTTTGCTTTATGCCAAGTTATCTGCCCCTAAATGTTCCAAACTGAAAAAGGGAAAACAAAGCCTGCCTGTAGCTGCCTCTTCCTTCATATACACACCAGGCCAAAAGACAGAATGGTTGGAGGCATGGTCTCCAAGTGTGTGATTTGGGGGAGGCCTACCCACCCTAAAAATGTAAGGGCAAAAATGTATCCCTTTGTGTTTTGGAGCTGACTGGCTCAGTAAAACTTTGTAAGTCAGTCTGCACGTACACCACTTCCTCAGTCTTATAAGTGAGGACGTCCTCCTGCATTTGGCCCTTAGGAACCTGACCTCTCCTGATTGGTCATCATTTATTTTCTGGGAAGCAGCCTTCATCAGCCCAAACCCTTCCTGCAGAAGGATGCCCCAGCCTCTCTACTCAGGGGGTACCTTGGCCAGGAGAAACATTTTTGTGACGATGTTCTTCTCATTCTCTTCCTTCTGTAACCCCATCAGGTACCCATGGCCTCTATGCCAAAATCACAGGTGAAAAATATATTTTGATTATTTGGCCTAGATTCTCTCCAGGCCTGACTTTCATCTACCATTGAAAGGATTCTCCTTTATTAGATAAATATTACCTGAGAAAACCCAAGTTCCATTTGGGTCCGTCATGTTCCCAGATGAGGGAAGCAACAGGCATCAAGAAGTCCAGAACATTAGAATCCTTAAGTAGATCGAAAGACAAATTTGAAGGAAAATCTTACCTCTTACCACCCTCCACTAACCACTAGGGCTTATTTGTTTTTTACTCTTCATCAAAAACAATAAAAATAAAATATAGAGCCGGGCACGGTGGCTCACGCCTATAATCCCAGCACTTTGGAAAGCCGAGGTGGACGGATCACTGGAGGCCAGGAGTTCGAGATAAGCCTGACCAACATGGTGAAACCCCGTCTCTACTATCTCAAAAAAAAGAGGCTGGGTGAGGTGGCTTATGCCTGTAATCCCAGCACTGTGGGAGGCTGAGACAGGCGAATCACTGGAGGCCAGGAGTTCGAGATAAGCCTGACCAACATGGTGAAACCCCGTCTCTACTAAAAATACAAAAATTAGCCGGGTGTGGTGGTGTGCACCTGTAGTCCCATCCACGCAGGAGGCTGAGGCACAAGAATCGCTTGAACATAGGAAGCAGAGGTTGCAGTGAGCGGAGATCATGTCATTGCACTCCAGCCTAGGTGACAGAGCAAGACTCTGTCTCAAAAAAGAAAAAATATATATATATACAGCTGAAGATATGGGTTGAAAATTGACCTGAGCCAATTTATCACTTGAAACTGGGAGGCAGATGTTGCAGTGAGCCAAATCACACCACTGCACTCCAGCCTGGGTGACAGAGTGAGGGTCTGTCTCAGAAAAAATAAAATAAAAAAAGTATATATATCTCTTTGCTCCCAGATGGTTCATTATGATGAAAGCTAGTCTTGGGCCAGTTTCTGACAAACTTACAAAGCATTATTAGCAAGCAGGTCCCAAAATTATCATAGAACCCTTCTAGTCTTGGCTCTAAGTCCCCCCACACTCAGATACTAACAAGCACCTGGCGAGAGAAGGAGACAGATACCATGCTATTCTGACAGCAGCTCAGTCAGGCTTCTGGGAAGATCAGGCAGCAGAGCCCTTCATGCAGGAGAAGGAGGCAGGGCCAGATGGGCCTCTGGACCTGGGGCACTGCTGCAAGGTGTATGGCTCATGGGCTTGCTGCAAAGATGTACTATTCCCAGGCAAGGATGGCGGGACCTAGTGCAATCTCTCCAACCTCATAGCTAGAAGACTATTAGTTTAGCCAATTAAAATTGGCTAAACACACCCTCTGCTGTAGATATCTATAACAATATTTATAAAGCTTACATAACCATTTTGAGATCATGGTTTCTTGATTAGGTTCTTTCAAATGCTATCCATGCCACCTAGAGTGATATTAAAGTTAATTTACACATAGGTATATCATAGTGTTTTTACAGAATTATTTTATTTTATTGATTTTTTTTGAGACAGACTCTCGCTCTGTTGCCCAGGCTGGAGTGCAGTGGTGCCATCTTGGCTCACTACAACCTCCACCTCCCGGTTCAAGTGATTCTTCTGCCTCAGCCTCCCGAGTAGCTGGGATCACAGGTGCTCACCACCACACCCCGTGAATTTTTTGTATTTTTAGTAGAGACAGGGTTTCACCATGTTGGCCAGGCTGGTCTTGAACTCCTGACCTTAGGTAATCCACCCGCCTTGGCCTCCCAAAGTGCTGGGATTACAGGTGTGAGCCACTGTGCCAGCCCAGAATTATTTTAAATTAGCAGATATAACTTTCTGACATATCCTGCCTATAAATTTGACATCTTTGTACAACATGGTAACTATAGTTAATAACAATGTATTGTATTCTTGAAAATCACTAAGAGTAGATTTTAGGTGTTCTCACCACAAAAAAAGTATGTAAGATAATGCATATGCTAATTAGCTTAATTTAGCCATTTTACAATGTATACGTATTTCAACACATTATGTTAGATATGATAAATATATACAGTTCCATCTGTCAATTAAATATTAATTAATTTTTAAAACTGACATCTTAAACCACTCTATTATTCCAATCTATCATATTGCTGGAGAAATTGTGGAAATATGCAAATAAGGGCCAGGCGCGGTGGCTCACGCCTTTATCCCAGCACTTTGGGAGGCCAAGGCCGGCGGATCACGAGGTCAGGAAATCGAGACCACTGTGAAACTCCGTCTCTACTAAAAAATACAAAAAAATTAGCTGGCCGTGGTGGCGGGCGCCTGTAGTCCCAGCTACTCAGGAGGCTGAGGCAGGAGAATGGCGAGAACCCGGGAGACGGAGGTTGCAGTGAGCTGAAATCGCGCTACTGCACTCCAGTCTGGGCGACAGAGCGAGACTCCGTCTCAAAAAAAAAAAAGCAAACAAAATAGTACAATTTTTGCTTTAGTTTGCCTCCCATCTCAATGTCCAGCCATTACAGAAAATGTGTTTGAATAGAGTGCAGAGAAAGGAAAGCATATGAAAACAAGGTGGCAAAAAGAAATGACCTGGGGCTGGGCGCAGTGGCTTATGCCTGTAATCCCAGCACTTTGGGAGGCTGAGGCGAGCAGATCACTTGAAGTCAGGAGCTCAAGATCAGCCTGGCCAATATGGTGAAATCCCATCTTTACTAAAAATACAAAACTTAGCTGGGCATGGTGGCGCATGCCTGTAGTCCCAGCTACTAGCGAGACTGAGACAGAAGAATTGCTTGAACCCAGGAGGCGGAGGTTGCAGTGAGCCGAGATCACACCACTGCACTCCAACCTGGGGGACAGAGCAAGACTCCATCTCAAAAAAAAAAAAGGAAAGAAGAAAGAAAAGAAAGAAAGAAAGAAAGAAAGAAAGAAAGAAAGAAAGAAAGAAAGAAAGAAAGAAAGAAAGAAAGAAAGAAAGAAAGAAAGAAAGGAGGGAGGGAGGGAGGGAGGAAGGGAGGGAGGAAGGAAGAAAAGAAAGAAAGAAAGAAATGACCTGGGAACCTAGGGAGTTGTTTTAGCTTAATTAAATTATTTTAGCAGGGCAGAGTTTACTAAAAAGCATGGTGAGGGATGGGACAAGGAAAGGGATGGAAGAAGATGTGGGTGGAGAACATTTTTCTCTACATGCATTCTCTCTGCAAAAGGAGCCTAAGCCCCGGCACAGAGGAGAGATTTATTTTCCGGGCTTTGTAGGTTAGATGCTGGCTTTATTAAGAGTGGCTCTTGGAGCCACTGCTCAGGTAAAGAACACAATGAAAGGGGCCATTGAGCAGAGCTGCTAGATCCCTGTTAATCAAAGGAACAAACTGAGTTATTTACCAGAGTCATTTACCTTGCAGATAACTCAGACCATGGTTCCCTGGGGCAGGACTATAACTCACTTGATCTATCACCCTGCCAACCCCCCACTGCGCCACTCCTGCTTTATCAGTTACAATAACTGCCGCCTTCTACTCACTGTTGACATTTGCTTTGGATAATCGATTAATAGATTAAAAGAGGGCATCATTTTATTTAGCAAAACTTTCAGGAACACATTCATTCCTATTCCCCATTATTTTACTTAATTATCAGTTGATGGTGTTGAGCTTTCACCTATGCATAGAACGGAGAAGAGTGGGAAGAGCAGTGGAAAAGAAAAAGGAAACCTAGATTCTTGTCCCAGCTCTGCCACTTACTAAATGTGTGACAACAGCCTGGTCCTTCTCTGAATTGAGACCAGACCAGGTGACTCTAAGGTCTCTTCTGGGACACTGCATCCATTCCTTCAGCAATTATTCATTGAGCATCTCCTGCATGTGAAGTATTGCTCTAGGCTGTATCTGGAGAAAGCAATAGTGAATAAAGGAGATGAAGTCCTTAGCCTTGGGGAACCCACATTCTAGGAGGGGAAGAAAAACAATAAATAAGAAAATAAATACAGGCCAGGTATGGTGACTCATACCTGTAATCCTATCACTTCAGGAGGCCAAGGCAAGAGGCCAAAATTTGAGACCAGCCTGGGCAATGTAGCCAAACCCTATCTCTACAAAGAAGAAAAATAAAAAGGAAATAAATACATAATATGCCACATTGTGTGATAACTGCTATGGAGGGAAATAAAGCAGAGTAAAGGGAATAGGGTCTGGTGCTATGTTGGATGAGAAGGAACGACCTCGCCAACAAGGGGGCATTTAATCAGAGACCAGAAAGAGTTGAAGGAGTGAACCATGTGTTCACTGGGTGAGGAGTGTTCTAGCAGAGGGAATGGCAAGTTCAGAGCCCCTGAGGTGGGAATGTGCTCCACATGGTCAAGGAACAGCAAGGCAGCCGGTGTGGCTGGAGCGGAGTGAAGAGGGGAGAAGGGTGGGGATGGGCTAGAGGGCTTGGGGCTGGGGATGTGTAGGGCTTGCAGGCATGGAAGATCTTTGGTTTGAACTCTGAGGAACTTGGGAAACCACTGGAGAATTTTTGACCTGAGAACTGCAGTTTTCTGACTTTTATTGAAACAGAATCTCTCTGGCTACTGACTATAAAGATTAAAGTATAGAAACAGGCCAGAGATTATAGTGGTTCAGATCAGGTTGGCAGTTTGTAGAGGGGGTAAAAAGTGGTCAGTTTCTGTTTCTGGATCTATCTTGAAAACAGAACCAACAGAGTTATGAGACAGAGGGGAGTCAAAGACAACTCCAGGAGTTTTACAACTGGAAGAGTGATGGCTTTTTTCTATTTGTTACTGAGGTGGGGAAGCGTGGATTAAGTTTAGCTTGTGACATGCCAAAAACAAGATGCTTATTAGCTGTCCAAGAGAAGATGTTTCATAGCTCATTGTATATATGAGTCTGAAATTCAAGAGGGGTTTGGAATACAGACATACAGTAGGCCCTGACGGTGTCTTGCCAGTCTCTATGTGGCACACCCTGGCAGTTACCTTCAGCTTGACAGATTGCTTCCATACCTGTTGTTGCAGACAGACAGTTAAGGAAGCCTCCATGATTCCTGCCTCTAGACATTGTCACTTTCGGGTGATGCTTTCCCCATAAGTGTGGGACCTGTGACGCAAATGAAATAAAGGTGGTAAGATACATGTGATTATGTATACATGATTGCATGATTACATTCCATAGAAGGGTAGTGCCCACTATACTAGTCTTTCTTTCTCTTGCTGACTATGCAGAATCAAGTGGCCATGTGGGCAGTCCCAAATGGCAAAGAACTGTGGGTGTCCTCTGGGAGCTGAGGGTGGTCTCTGGCCAACAATCAACAAAAATCTGAAGCTCTCAGTCCCATAACTACAAGGAACTGGATGCTGCCAACAATTGTGTGAGTGGAGAAGTAGATCCTGGAGACTTTCCCTGGTCATAGGGCTATTCCTGGCTAGTTCCCGGAGCACAGTAGAAGTGCAAGGGAGTTCATGTCCCCAGGAGCAACTTTTCACCAATGAGTAATAGGAACTGGTGGACGAATAACCCACCTTCTTCAGTCCTTGTTGGGACAAATCTGAGGTGTGCAGTAAAGGCCCAGGACAAATAGCTCAAAGGAACAGAAGTTAGAGACTCAGAAGCAGAAGCAGACTTGATGGAACACTTAATTATGACAAAGGTGGCAATGAAGCATAGTAGGAAAAAAGTGGTCATTTACGTCAATGATGTTAAGTTAATAAGATAGTCATATGGGAAAAAGCAAAACTTGACCTCTACCTCTCACTGCATATATAAAAATCAATTCCAGGTGGATTGTAGATCTAAATCTGAAAGGTAAAATAATAAAGATTCTAGACAATAACATAAGAGAATAATTTATTATTTTTTAAAATTTATTTTTAATAGCTGTATCTTTTTAGAGACGGGATCTCACCCCGTTACCCAGGCTGTAATACAGTGGCATGATCATAGCTTACTGCAGCTTTGAATTCCCGAGCTCAAGCGATCCTCCTGCCTCAGCCACCTGAGTAGCTAGGACTATAGGCAGGTACCACCAAGCCCAGCTAATTAAACTTTTTTTTTTTTTTTTTATAGGGATGAGGGTCTCAGTATGTTGCCCAGGCTGGTCTTGAACTCCTGGCCTCAAGCAATCCTCCCACCTTGGCCTCCCAAACTGCTGGGATTACAGGCATAAGCCACTGAGCCAGGCCATAAGAGAATAATTTTACATCCTTAGGGGCAGGCAAAGATTTCTTAATCAGGAATTGTAAAGCACTAAATATAAAGCATACACTATGATAAAATAGCTTCACTCTGAGATACATACCTGAGAGAAATGAGTCCATTTGGTCACCAAAAGCCATGTACAAAAATGTTTTAGCAAGAAAATTTGTAATGATTAAAAAATAGTAACAGCTCACATGCTCATCAGCGGTAGAACAAATAGACTAAGTATGTCCAGTCACACAATGGAACATTATTTGGTCCAGAAATGAACAAACAGCTGCCTCACACAACACTGATGACTCTCATGAGTCCCATATTGAGCAAAAGAAGCTCTTGGGGGAAGGGATGCAGAATGAAACATGGAGAATTTCAGCTTTATCTAAGGTGTTGTCCTCATTTTGTAGAAAACTCATGTATGAAACAAAAGTGGAAAACGGCTAACATTTATTAAGCCTGGATAATGAGAACACAGGGGCTGTAGCATTCATCTTTGTACTTTTGGGGGTATTTTTAAAATGTGCAGCCTCCTCCAAAGACAGAAACAAGCTAAGGCGTGATACATGAGCTGAAGTAGTAAGGATGTCCCCAAGAAAGTCCAATTTTCTTCTCTACTAAAGCCCGTATGTTTCATACCACACAGTTAAGTATCCAGTTACTGATTATCTTGCTTCATTGGTGTCTTAATTGTGGCTGCCATAACAAAATACCATAGACTGGGTGGCTTGAACAACAGAAACTTATTTCTCACAGTTTTAGAGGCTGGGAAGTTCAAGACCAAAGTGCCAGTAAGGCAGGTTTCATGCTGAGGCCTCTTCTCTTGACTTGCAAGTAGCCTCCTTCTCATTGTGTGTTCACATGACAATCTTCTTTGTGTGCTCACATGTGGAGAGAGAGAGAGAGAGAACAAGCTTCGATTTCTCTTCTTTTTTTGTTTTTCGTTTTGTTTTGTTTTTGGGATGGAGTTTCTCTCTTGTTGCCCAAGCTGGAGTGCAATGGCACGATCTCGGCTCACTGCAACCTCCGCTTCCCGGGTTCAAAAGATTCTCCTGCTTCAGCCTCCCAAGTAGCTGGGATTACAAGCACCCACCCGCCACCATGTCCAGCTAATTTTTTGTATTTTTAGTAGAGACGGGGTTTCACCATGTTGGCCAGACTGGTTTCGAACTCTTGACCTCAGGTGATCCGCCCACCTCAGCCTCCAAAGTGCTGGGATTACAGGCGTGAGCCACCGCACTCAGCCTGATTTCTCTTCTTACAAGGGCCCTAATCCCCTACTAGGGCCCACCCTCATGACCCCGTCTAGCCCTAATTACCTCCCAAAGGCCCCGCCGTCAAATGCTATCACACTGGGGGTCAGGGCTTCAACATGTGAATTTGCTGGGGAGACACATTCTATCCATAACAATTGGCTAATTGCTTCATGCTTATTATTCTTGCTATCCAAACTACACTGTAAATGCAGATCACAGACTGAGTAATAGGTCTCCAGTATTTCCTCTGGTTCTTGAGTGATTTATGGATTGATTGTCAGAAGTAAATTTGGTACTCTCAGACAAGACATGTAACACTCCCTGCCACATTTTGCCCATTCGTGTGAATTCTTTCCTGGGTACTTTTATATGCATACCTTATTTCCCTAAGGTTTTGCTATAATAGGCCTCAATAAATATTTATTGAACAAATAAATGAATTTTAGGGGAGACCCATATACAGAGTCACATATTTTCCCCATCCGGCAGATGCAAGGAATTTTAAGCTGCATCTCTTCTACTGGCTGTGGAACCTGGCAAAATACCAACATCTCCATAGAAGTAATACTTTAAAATGTTATTAGCTATATACACTTCAGTGTGAACAAAGAAACTCAAGCTAATTCCTGATATAAGCCATTTTGAGCTCTAGAAGTCTAAGGAAGGACAATTGTGAGGGACCAGAAGGGGAGGCTTGAAGGCACCAAAGAAAAATAATAGCTCCTTTGCAATTTTGCCTAAAGCTCCAGAATACTGGTAAGCAAAATACCAACAATCAGATTTCCTCTTGCTGTTCATATTATTTCATGGCATTGATCTGAAAAACAGTCAATTATCACTAGAGCTCTTTCTACCTCCTTACTCTTGATTCCCTCAAAACATTTATCCTGTGCCTCTGTGATGTACTGTAAAAGTACCTGGCCCCATTCCCTTCAGTATTCAGCCTTTTGAGGGCCAGGGCTAGGAGCCTCCAGGCAGAAAGGAGGTAGAGCCAGAGAGCCCTTGAGGCTGCAAGCTGAGCCTCTGCTGAATCCCTGGAGAAGCTTGCCCTGGGGGTGGTGGCAATAACATAGGCATCTGTCAGGTCCTTGCCATCTCCACCCACAGCAATCCCTGGCAGCAGCACAGGCCTAACTGTGGGGCCCTGGGTTGGGCATTCTGTGGATAACGCAGGACTGCCAAGGGCCTGGAGAGGTAAGGGCCTCTCTCAATGCAAGTGGCTTCACTAGCTTGGATGAGAAACACAAAATCACAGGATCCCCATGACTGGTATATATTTGAGAAACTCACTTATGAAAAAGATGCCCCCAGAGGACACGAACAGACATTTTACAGAAGAAGACTTACTACGTGCTGCCAACAAGTATATGAAAGAAAGCTCAACATCATTGTCATGGGAGAGATGCAAATCAAAATCACAATGAGATACCATCTCACACCTGTTGGAATGTTAGGTCTTCATTAAAAAGTCAAAGAATAACATGCTGGCAAGGTTGCAGAGAAAAGCAAATGCTTATACACTGTTGGTGGGAGTGTAAATTTGTTCAGCCATTGTGGAAAGCAGTGTGGTGATTCCTTGAAGAGCTAAAAACAGAACTACCATTCAACCCAGCAATCCCATTCGTTACTGGGTGTATACCAAAAGGAATATAAATCATTCTGCCATAAAGACATATGCACTCAAAAGTTTGTTGCAGCACTATTTATAATAGCTAAGACATAGAATCATCCTAAATGTCCACCAATGACAGATTGGATAAAGAAAATGTGCTACTTATACACACAACATGGAATACTATGAAGCTGTGAAAAAGAATGAGATCAGGTCTTTTGAAGGAACATGGATGGAGCTGGAGGTTGTTATCTTTAGCAAACTAATGCAGGAGCAGAAAACCAAATACCACATATTCTCACTTATAAGTGGGAGCTAAATGATGAAAACACATGGATGCATAGAGGGGAAAAAAACACACTGGGGCCTATTTGAGGGTAGAATATGGAAGGAGGGAAAGGATCAGAGAAGATAACCATTGGGTACTAGGCTCAATACCTGGGTGATACAAGTTTACGTATGTAACAAGCCTGCCCGTGTACCCTCAAACCTAAAATAAAAGTTTATGAAATCAAAAATAAAAATAAACAAGATGCCCCCAAGGGCATAGATTCTGTGGCTCCCCTCACACTTTAGAGGATTCAGGAATGATAAATACCAGTTACCCTCTCGGTTAATCAAGAGATTATTCATATTCCGACCTCAAATTGTTTAACCTGAATCTAATCATGAGGAACGAGGAAATCATCAGGCAAATTGAATTGGAAATTGGAAATTGAAGGATGTTCTACAAACCAACCAGCCTGCCCACCCCAGCTAGTCCTGGTCAGGGGACGGAACCATGATAGTTAACTTAGAAGTTGGAAATTATCTTGAGCTGTGGCCAGATCACCTTCCCCTTAGCAGGAGAGAGTTGGACCCCTAAACAGCACTGAGGTCCTGTTTGGCAGGGAGAAGGGACTGCCACCAGTACAGTCAGCAACAGAAGGGTTGGGTCCAAGTCTGAACATTGACATATTTGAGCAGGTGGAGAAGGAGGGAGGAAGTTAGGGGAAGCTTTATAAACAAGAATGCAAGGTAGCATGCAAGAATAGAAATGCATTCTCCTGGGTCTGCATTCTTTACGTCATGAGGAACACAATCTAACAGAACGCAAAAATAGAAGCAAGCACAGGTAGAGCATGGTGGCTCACGCCTACAACCCCAGCACTTTGGGAAGCCGAGGCGGGAGGATGGCTTGAAAGTTCGAGACCAGCCTGGGCAACAAAGTGAGAGTCCATCTCTACACAAAATCAAAAAGTTAGCCAGATGTGGTGGCATATGCCTGTGGACCTGTGGTCCCAGCTACACAAGAGGCTGAGGCAGAAGGATCACTCGAGCCCAGGAGTTTGAGACCAGCCTGTGCAACAGAGTGAGGGCCCATCTCAAAAAAAAACAAACAAAGAAGAAAGGAAGGAAGGGAGGGAGGGAAAGAAAGAGAGAGAGAGAAAAGAAAGAAAGAAAAGGAAAGAAAGAAAAAGAAAGGAAAGAAAGAAAAAGAAAGAAAAGAAAAGAAAGAAAAGAAAAGAAAAAGTAAATATAGTGCCTGGTGTCCAGTGAAACCAGTGAGATGATGGGCTGGACTAGAACTTATGACAGAAGTTCACAGGCATGGAGGATAAATGGGAGAGACAGCTATGGAAAGCCTTGATGAGCAAGGAGAGTTCTTCTAATCAAATCCAAGGATACAGGACAGCCACCGTGGGTCCCTTGGCAGTGGCTTGGTGAATAGAGACCATTATTTTAAGAAATGCCAGTCTGAAATGAGCCAGCAATTTAAATATTTTTAAAAGTTCAAATACTGTTTTAATTTTATTCCTTTTCTCTGCAAGCCTGGGGCACAGAACCTGGAGACGTAGCCATTTCTCTTTAAAAGTGGTGCTGCCAAGCGAAGCAGGCCTGCCAGAGAATGCAACCTGCAATATAGAAGAAACTAGCACAGGCATTCTAGATTGTTCCAGTGGAATGTAGCATCTACTTGAATTTTGCTAAAGCAATGCCAAGTTTTTCTCTTTCAGTGAGTTTGAGTTCCTATGGGCTAGAGAAATCATTTTTCAACTCCTAAGCATAATACCATCACTGCGAAACCAGCAGGAATTAAACTTCACCTCTCCCATTCCTCTCACTTTTTAAACTGTTTTACCGCAATTTACCTCCCGCAGGACACTTTGCCCTCTGAGCAACCAGAGATGCTAAGCTCAAGTCCACGTAGCGCTCCCCTGTGCCTTTTCTCACGACTGCAGGGCACAAGCCACTCCACTTCTCAGCCTTGGCTCATGGTTAATTAGCCACCAGGACTTAGTTTAGGGCCAAATTCAGCTCATATTGCAACCTTCTGGCTGCCAGGGCAGAAACAAAGTTTGAAGGCTGTTCTGTCCAAACAATTTGCTCCACAGAGCAGATTAATTTCATACTGGCAAAATCCATACACTTAATAATTATCTAGACTGGGGGAAAAATACCAGTAAATCGATTGCCACATAAAATACAATTTAAAGAACAGAGCGCAAAGAGAAGAAATCTGGGCGTGTTCAACCTTCACCTTCAATGGCTCCTTTTTGCCCTTAGTAAACCAATCAGCACGGGTAAACCAACCAACAGTAAACCAACCAAGCCCCTTGTAAGTCAGCCTCCTGCTGACACTCCCCTACCCATACCTACCCTATATAGCAGTCACACACAGGAAATCTCTTGCAGGTCAAAGGCCCCATGCTCTCCTGGGTCTTCATGCCTTTGCACGTGCTGCTCCCTCTGCCTGGTGCCTTCTTGCCTAGCTCACTGAATCATCCTTCAGAATGCAGTTCAGGGAGCATCTCTGCATGACATCCCTGACCATCATGTTGGCTGAAGTGCTTGTCTATGCCTTGCCATAGTCCCCGCCATGGCTGTATCTGATGAGTGCATTGATCTGTTTAGCTTCACACTAGGTTTATCAGGGATCTATCTGGGCCTTTCATTCTTGTACCCCCAGCCCAAGCCCTTGTTATCTATTCCAGGACTTCTGCAGGCACTTTCATAATAGGTCTTGATGCTTCCAATCAACATCTCCCCTCCCCAGTTCTTCCTTTTCACTGCCTCCAGAGTTGTATCTCTAAAACACTTCATTCCCCCTTTCTTTTGCTTACAAACCTACTATTGTTCCCCATTGCCCCAACTCTGTGGCAAGCATTCAAGACTCTTCCCAACCTGATGCCAAATTTCTCCTTTGTTTTCTTCTTCTACCGTTTCAGGCCATAGATCCATGCCACAGTCAAGAGTTCCCCAAAGGGGCCACAAAATGTCTCTTTTCCACATTGGCTCACGAAGTTTTCTCCTTTTCCATACCTGATAGGCAAACTTCAATTGTAAGACCAGGTAAAACGTTACCAGTAAATAGCTCTCAACTCCTGAGCCAGAATTCATTGCTTCTGTAGGGGCTGGTAACTTGGTCTAGTTCTGCTCAGCTGCTCCTTTGTTGCAGACTGAGCCCCTGACCAGAAGCCTCAGCTGCTCCAGCAGATGGTGGCTAGAATGTTTTGAGTTGTTTTTAATCTGGTGCTCTGAGGCTGGGGTGAACCCAGGGAGCTGAAGCAGCAATGCCACCCCCCAACGCATCATACACACACACACACGCACGCACACCAGGCACACACATAACATGGACTTACAACATGCCATCATGTTGGCATGATGGGCAAGTTGTAAGGATGGGCCGGCAGGGCGCCGTGACTCACGCCTATAATCCCAGCACTTTGGGAGGCCGAGGCAGGCAGATCACTTGAGGTCAAGGGTTTGAAACTAGCCTGACCAACATGGTGAAACTCTGTCTCTACTAAAAATACACACACAAAATAAATTAGCTGGGCATGGTGGTGGGCGCCTATAATCCCAGCTACTCTGGAGGCTGAGGCAGGAAAATCGCTTGAGCCCAGGAGGCAGAGGTTGCAGTGAGACGAGATCATGCCATTACACTCCAGCCTGGGTGACAGAGTGAGACTGTCTCAAAAAAAAGAAAGAAAGAAAGAAAAAAAAAAGAAAAGTAAACAAAAAAAAGGATGAGACTCTGTCTTGAGCACTGACCAGGTACTCCATTCCTCCTTATCACTGGATTCTGTCCTGAACTCCATCCAATATGGCCAGGGGCACCTCCTAGGTGCTCTGTTACCTGCTTTATCATGAACCCCATCTTGACCCCAAGTGGAATGCACTCGGTCCACTGCAGGCAGCCTTCATGAATGCACCTTTCTATAGTAGGATCCACTTAAATCTTCCTGAAGAGGGCACAGAAAAACAGGCTCTTAAAACCTGCATCTGTACTCTCCAACTCTTAACACAATCTGGTACGCAGTTTTCTCAGGCAACCCATGCAGAGTGGGTACGTGTGGAGATGTGTATTATTCTAATCCTTCCAACACAGCTTCTCCAGATACGCCTTCCCAGGGCCAGTTCAGAGCAGGCTAGATGGACAGTGCAGTGTCTACCCTTGACGTGTAGTTCAGCTTACTCAGTGATGCTTCCTGCTGCACGTAGATGCCCACAGCTGATGGTGTTCCAAGGTGAGAAGGTGGGAGGGGAGCCAGATGCATGGTTTGCTACAGGTGCAGACAGTAGAGGTTTATAAGCAATAATAAAACCAAATAAAAGGTAATCTACTTTTTATGAAAAGCCCATGAACTGACAATTGCCCACAAATGGGCAATTCTATATAATGGCTGTGATAAAACGCCTTCCTCACAAAGTAGGTTTTGGGTTTAAATTCTAAACAATTTCTGTGAGTTTTAATTAAATACATGTAAGCTTCAAATTAGCAAATTGTATTAGTTATCCATTGATACGCATTGCTCTCTACATGAAAGCGAATTTTGGAACTCCCTGTTAGTCGTACTGTCTCCTAATATACACAGTCTCACATGCACAGTCTCAGTGGCACCAGGATAAGCACAGAAATGTCAGAGTTTTTCTGGGTTTCCACCAAGGCAGTTGTTTATCCATCTCCTGGGTACTATATATGTCTGCCTTTACATAATGCAGTTGAAACAAAGAGAAAACAATGACTGTAAAGATAAAGAAATAGAACTTCAGTTACTTCAATATTGCCATTCCACATAACCACTTGTAGTTTTTATTTGTATTTTAATAAATGTAGCAGTGAAACAGAGCATGCGCTTCAAGGTACGGTATTTTTTAAACTCTTTTAGAATGGGGGTTAAATTTATAGAACATAAAAATAACAATTTTAAAGTGTACATTCCGTGGCATTTAGTAAATTAACAATGTTGTACAACCATCACCTCTGTCTAGTTCCAAAACTTTTCATCATTCCCAAAGGAGACTCCATACCCATTATGCAGAGTCACTCCCTGTTCCCCTCCATTTTTGGTTGCAAGTACAAATTTTAGTTCACACATGACATTTTTTACTAATTTTTAAATGCATATATATATATAATTTTTTTTTAAGACGGTGTTTCTTTCTTGTTGCCCAGGCTGGAGTGCCATGGTGCAATCTCAGCTCACTGCAACCTCCACCTCCCAGGTTCAAGAGATTCTCGTGCCTTAGCCTCCTGAGTAACTGGGATTACAGGCGCCCACTA
>NW_012116821.1:9691317-9713616 GCF_000951035.1 Colobus angolensis palliatus | reverse complement strand
CTCTCCAAGCATGCCCTCCAGGTACCTCCACATGTTTTGTTATCCAAAAGCTCATCCAATCCCTGTCCTTTTGGTTTTTTTTTTTTTTTTTTTTTGGAGATAGAGTTCTTTCTTGTTGCCCAGGCTGGAGTGCCATGGTGCAATCTCAGCTCACTGCAACCTCCACCTCCCAGGTTCAAGAGATTCTCGTGCCTTAGCCTCCTGAGTAACTGGGATTACAGGCGCCCACTACCATGCCTGGCTAAATTTTTTTTTGTATTTTTAGTAGAGACGGGGTTTCACCACGTTGGCCAGGCTGGTCTCAAACTCCTGACCTCAGGTGATCTGCCCGCCTCTGACTCCCAAAGTGCTGGGATTACAGGTGTGAGCCACCATGCCTGGACATAATATATTTTTAGTTTGAAATTTTCTTTATTATTATTTGTTATAAACTGTAATGTTATCTCAGACTACAACAAACATGTAGGTATGTCTTCCCTGTTTTCAGAAATCATATTAATGTTATAAAATATTTAATTTATTTCTTTTTATTTTACTATAGTATTTATTTCACTTTTTTCTTTTTTTCTGGCATAATAGTATATATGAAGTTCAATTTTTAACATTTACTGACTGTTCTTTTCCTGGACATTGTTATTATCTATTCCATTTTTATGATTATTACTGAAGATAATTTTGTTGTATAGCTGAAGATTGATAAAAATGAATTCACTCTGGGCATCAAACAAGCCAGATTCACACTGACCATAGCAGAAATGTTGCTTGGTCCTTGTTGGATCATCAGTCCTTTCATTGCTCTTTCTGCTCTGTAGTTGCAGTCACATAGCTTGCTGCCTCCTCCTCACTCTATAGTCATGCATGGGGAGTGTAGAGGAGGAAAAAACTTTTTTCCTCTTCCTCCTGGGTTCTCCAGCTGGGGGTCTGCAAATGAGACTGACAAAAGACGGTCTAAAAAACAGGGGAAAAACAGAGTTTATTAACATGTGCAATGCACATCCTCACAGAAGGAACTCAGTGATGAGCAAGTCAAAGTGATGGTTAGAGGTTGGGGCTTATATAACATCTTAACAAAGAACAATAAATTTGTAGAGAAGTGGTGAGACAAAGGAAAGAATTTCAGGATTCCAACGTGCTGTGGTTTCAATGTCCTTTCCAAGATTCATGCTGAAATTTATTGCAGGGCCAGGCATGGTGGCTCATGCCTGTAATCCCAGCACTTTGAGAGGCTGAGGTGGGAGGATCACTTGAGCCCAGGAGTTCAAGAGCAGCCTAGGCAACATAATAAGACCCCATCTCTAAAAATAATTTATTGCAGGATGTGGAGCTTTTAAGAAGTGATTAAGTCATGAAAGTTCGGCCCTCATGAATGGATTAATGCTGTTATCACAAGAGTAGGTTAGTTATTGAGAGTGGGTTCCTGATAAAAAGGATGAGATTGGCCAGATTTCCTCTCTGTCTGTTTCATGGACTCACTTCCACCTTCCTCTCTTTAACCATGGAATGAGTATTGACAGATGCAGGTGCCATTCCCTTGGACTTCCCAGCCTCCAGAACTATGAGCCAAATAAATCTCTTTTCTTTATAAATTATGCAATCTGCAGCTTCTGTTATAGCAACAGGAAACAGACTAAGACACAAGGGCAGAAAACTGTGGGAAGATAAATATATGAGGGAAACTAATAGAAAGTCAGGATTGTCTCAGTAAGGTTTGTGGTATAGATTCCCCTCATGCTGTCACTGAGCTAATTAAAAAAAAAAAAAAAAAGCCAGGTGCGGTGGCTCACACCTGTAATCACAGCACTTTGGGAGGCTGAGGCGGGCAGATCATGAGGTCAGGAGATTGAGACCATCCTGGCTAACACGGTGAAACCCTGTCTCTACTGAAAATACAAAAAAATTAGCTGGGCACTGTGGCAGGCACCTGTAGTTCCAGTTACTCGGGAGGCTGAGGCAGGAGAATGGTGTGAACCCAGGAGGCAGAGCTTGCAGTGAGCCGAGATCACACCACTGCACTCCAGCCTGGGTGACAGAGCGAGACTCCATTTCAAACAACACAAACAAAAAAAAGTCTGGTGATTAAGCATCTAAGCCTACTTCTAGGCAAATGGTGGGGGAAGGAGAGTGTTTTTTTGGTGTCCGCTGTTTTCAATTGTCTTCAGCTTCAAATAATCCTTACACCAAAGTACAAATTTTAGGGTGGCATATTCTGATCCCCTACAGTAGCCATCTCTAGAACTAGCTCCACTCAGGAGAGACTGATGCTCCTTTAGCTTCTTCCCCTTCTCTGAGTCCCTTACTTCATAGGGAAGCCCAGTGTTTCCAGCTTTCACTGCCCCTCATTAGAAATAGGTTGGAGATCCCCTCCCAGAAAACTGGCTGGGGCGGGTGAACTCAGCACACACCCTGGGGGCACAGTTCACAGAGTGGAGCAAGCCCCAGCACATCCAGAAGATTTCATGGAGCTTCTTTTTTCAAACACTCTCCTTAGTAGACAGGCATGTCTAAAAATAAATGAACTTGGAAGTATTGCAAAATATTTTCTCTCGACAAGTATAACTGAATGATCTTGCCTCGCCAGAGGCGTGAGGACTTCCTAACCCTATCTCTATGGGTCTGGCATGTTTACACCCAGCAGTCCTTAGCCTTAGTGATGGGAGATTATTTGAGCCAGTTTGGCGATCTGGATGCCCATTACTTGAGGACTATTTTTTTAGGTTTAGGTATATGTTTTAGTATTAAAGAGAAGGCTGAGATAGTATCATCAATTATCTATCCCAATGAGCCCAAGAGGTGTGATAACCAAATTGGCTTAAAAGCTTTCATCTCCTCACTCTACATACAACATTGCCGAGAACCTCCCCATAAATTGAGGCTAATCCACACAGAGGCTGATAAAGCTTCAGCTTTGGGGCTCCTCACTTGTACAAGCTTCTTCCAAAGCTCCATACCTAACTGTGTATTCATCATTTGTGTTATTTTTCTTAAACAGGTCTGAGGGGAAAAAGAGCCAAACTATTTTTCTCCTCCTAAACTCACACAACGTAGAACGTTTATTTGATGAGATATTTCTCCACGTACCAAGCAATTATCCAGCAGACACCAGCTGGATGTCCTCTAATTCAGTTTAATTCTGACACTGTCTACCTGGTGATAGTATCAGATCCCACCCGTTAAGAGCTTGGTCCCACAAGTTTGCTCCTACCCCCAACTTCAGATGCCCATCAAAAGCCCCAGGTTGTGACCTGTGTTTCTGACCACCAGCTATAAATTGGGATTCCCACAACCCCCTCCTTGGGTTTGATTTATTTGCCAGAGTGGTGAACAGAATTCAGGGAAACACTTTACTTATGTTTACCCATTTATTATAAATGATATCACGAAGTATACAGATGAACAGCCAGGAATGGAGGATACACACAGGGCAAGGTATGTGGGAAGGGGCACAAAGTTCCCATGCCCTCTCCAAGCATGCCCTCCAGGTACCTCCACATGTTTTGTTATCCAAAAGCTCATCCAATCCCTGTCCTTTTGGTTTTTTTTTTTTTTTTTTTTTCATGGAGGAGTCATTATATAGACATAACTGATTAAATCATTGACCATCAGCGATCACTTGAACCTTCAGTCCCTCTCCCCAACCTGGACATTGGGGGCTGGAGCTGAAAGTCCCAATTCCCTAATCATGCCTTGGTCTTTTGGTGACCAGCTTCCATCCCACAGCTATCTAGGAGCGCCCAGCCACCAGTCATCTCATTTGCTTACAAAAAGACACTTATCTCTTTGGAGATTCCAAAGGTTTTAGGAGCCAGGTGTCAGGAACCAGTGGCAGGAACCAAATATGTTTTATTTATTATATCACAATATCGTAACAGGGTTCCCCAAATTATACAAACTTCAAGCCCCACAAATCCTAGATTGACCCCTTCTTCTACATACCCCTTTAATGGACCTGTGTGAGAATTTCTAAGGGACCTATGCCCCTGAGTAGACACTTAATTTGATTAGCTAGTGCCAGATCGTTCTCCAACCTGTGCTCCCACCAGCAGCAGGAAAACCTTATTCCCACACCTCTGCCAGCATTGGCATTCTCAAGCTCTCTAAATTCTCTATGCTAATAGCTGTATAATAGCCTTACAGCCTTACACAGCCTTGAGTGATTGTAAATTGTCTGAATTTGTCACACATTTTTCTTTTGGGATACTATCAGGAGTTCTTTATATATTCTAGATATTCATCCCCTTTGTCACTTTTAGACTTCATAATCTCTTCCCAATCTGTCATCATCTCTTCAGTTCAACTGCAATGTCACTTGTTCACAGAAAGACTTAATTGTGATGTAATCCAATCTATCAATTTGCCTTGTGGCTTGTACTTTTGAAATCTTGTTTAAGGATTTCTTTACCCCTTCCAGGTCACAATGCTTTTCTCCTGTTAACTTTGTGATCTTATCTTTCATATTTAGGTCTCTTGTCTGTTGGAAACTCCTTTATACGTGGGGTTAGATATGGATCCTACTTTAATTTTCTCTATCCTTTCTTTCTCTGCCTATTTTTCTATCACCATCTACTAAACAATCCATCCACCCCCTAATTAAACTGTGGAGCCAACTCGACATTGTATGAAATTCACAGGCAAGTGCAGAGCTACCTGTGAACTGTCTATTCCACTCAACTGCCACATTCAAAACAACTTTGTAGGGTGTCTTGCTATCTGGTGGGCAATTTCCCCTCTTTATTGTACCATTTGATTTAGCTCCCTGTGGAACTTATTTTTTTCCTATACATTTTATTTATTTATTTTTAAAATATGGAATGCTTCACAAATTTGCATGCCATTTTTGCACAGAGGGCATGCTAATCTTCTCCGTATCATTTCAATTTTAGTATGGGTGCTACCACAGTGAGAACCCCTACACATTTTAGAATAAGTATATCAAGTATCTATAAAAAAAATACAGCTAGGATTTTAACTGGGATTGCACTAGTTTTATAAGTTAATTTGGGGATATTTGACATCTTTCTAATTTAAGTCATGTCATCTAAGACCTGGCATGTCTGAGGGGAGAGAATTGTGAGAAGAGATTAAAATAGATATTAATGAATGTCTTGGAGACGGTCCCAAATTCTGTCCTTACCATTGGTCTTGCTTGAGTTTGGGGGATGGGCAATAAAAACCCATTTTAGTCAAAGAAGAACTGGGTGCAGAGGGAACCATGCTTCACTTCCCTGGGTGTGAACCAGAGGCTCTGCAAGCATATAAGAGAAGCCCCTATCTGGTAAGGATTGAGTGAGAGGCCAAGGAAGTCAGTGTCTCAGAAGCCCCCGCAATACAGCAGGGGGAAGAAAAAGCAGCCAAGCATGCCCAAGCGTGCCCAAGCACCACAGGCTTGCAGAGCCAAAGGAACCTGGGAATATGTGGGCCTGGTGAAGTGAGGCCATGGTGGATTTGGGCACAAGTGGTAGATGCCAGCGCATGACTAAGAGGACAAGATGTGCCAAGTTTCGGCTGAGTCAGTGCCAATGGAAGGCAGAGAATAGTGTGAGCCAGAAGCTCCCTCTCACCAGCGCCTGGGTGCTGCAGTGCCCTCTCTCTCTGCACAGGAACTGCGACAGCCTTCAGGGAGAAGATGACCTAGGAGGAGGGGAAAGATCCAGAAATTGACTATTGATTCAAGAAGTCGTGAGTTTTAAAGCAAAAGTTATCCTGAATTGATAGGTTCAGTTTTGTGGAAATAAATAGTCACATTTTATTTTTACCCCTGAGATATTGAACTATGGTGGTTATATAAATTTCATATCCACTATACAACTTTTAGTTTCTGCAGACTGGATTTCAGTAGTAGAATAAAATCTGTTGAGGAGGGACTTAGAGAAATAAATATGACGTAACTATAGTGAGGCAGGAAGAAATTGAGGCATAGGCCGGGCATAGTGGCTCACACCTGTAATCCCAGAAATTTGGGAAGCTGAGGCGGGGAGATCACTTGAGGTCAGGAGTTCAAGACCAGCCTGGCCAACATGGTGAAACCCCATCTGTACTAAAAATACAAAAATTAGCCAGGTGTGGTGGCATGCACCTATAATCCCAGCTACTTGGGAGGCTGAGGCAAGAAAATGGCTTGAACCCAGGAGACGGAGATTGCAGTAAGCCAAGATCACACCACTGCACTCCAGCCTGGGTGACAGAGCGAGACTCTGTCTCAAAAAAATAAATTTAAAAAAAAAAAAAAGGAAGAAAGAAATAGAGGCTTAAAGAAATCAAAGACTTTGCTTCTCATAAGAGTGAATTAATGGCAGTCAAATGTGGACAATTTTATCATTTCCAGGCCTCACTGTTTCTAAACTTAAACAAATACTTTGAAGGGATTCTGGAATAATCCTCCTGAGACCACAGCCCTACTCACAGAGCTCTTCTAGGTCGTGGAAGCTGACCTGCAGAAGGGGGAGCACTTCAGTGTGGCCACCTCTCTCCAGAGTAAAGTCATCACCACATAAGAAGTGTCCAGAGCATGGAGGCTGGCTGGGTTTCCTGCTGTTGCCTGGTGACGCCCTGTCTCAAACAGGATGTGCAGCCCCTTGGGAGGTCAGGCATCCTGCAGCTGGTCTGGGAAGACTCCTAGTCCAGTGGGAAGAGATGGGTGTGGCTTTTATTTTAAGAGGTGGGGTCTTACTATGTTGCCTAGGCTGGTCTTAAACTCCAGTACCTCCCAAAGCATTGGGATTACAGGCGTGAGCCACAGCACCTAGCCTTGTGTGGCTTTTAAATATCCTTTGTTTATGGACTAAAATGCTCTCTAAAGAAAGGTAGATACTGCTTCTAAGATGCACTCCATTTTAGTTCTGGCATTGGAGGAGTCTGGAGTGTTTTCTGTGTACAACTCTCCCTGTACCTCTAGCACAAACAGACAATGAGCACCCTCTCTCCTACCCCTCACCAGCTCTAGGGAACCCAGAGGCATGGAGGCAGGCCACTTCTCCTCTGAGGAGAGCCTCCTCCATCCCATGCAGTCTTTGGGCATCAGCTGCTGCCCCTGCTGTATTGGCCAAGGGGACCCCGTCTTGTAATGGCCTCTGGTTGTAGAGTCCAGGCAGATCTCGCCTTCCAACCTAGCCTTCTCTGAATTTGCTGGCCAGCCATCATCATCTTCTTCTCTACTTTGAAATGGAGGCTCAGGAACTTTGACTGTTTGTCCTTATCATTTGTAGGGGCCTGTCACAGAGCTGGCTCCACGGTGTTCTGTCCAGGCCTCTTGGCCACCGTTGCTCTGCTGCTGTGGTACCATGAGGGACATGAAGCTTCACTAGGGCTCACAGTCACTCCAGAACTCACCTTGGGAAGGGAGACCCTAGTCTTTCCACCCTGGGAGCCCCGCATGTTGACCTGAGGCGTCTATTCTACAGCCTGTTCCCCCAGCACTCAGTTAGGGTAGGAAGCAGGGATCCCAAACCTCCATCCATGTTCTCATCCTCTGATTTGATACAGCTCACAAGGCAAGGATGGTTTTTACGTTTTTAAATGGCTGTAAAGAAGAATAATAGTTTGGGACACATGAAAATTATATAAAATTCAAATTTCTGCATCCATAAACTTTTAGTGGAACACAGTCATACTCATTCCTTCACATACTGTCTACGACTGCTTTTGTGCAACCATAGCACAGTGGAATACTTGCAGTGGGGACTATGAGGCCCATAAAACCTGAAATATTTACTGTCCAGCCCTTTGCAGTAAAGGTTTGAGACCAACCCCTGGTCTAGGCTGAACTCTCCCTCTCCTGATAGCTGTGTATAGTCAAAGCTATTAGTGCTCCCAGAAAGGTGGGGAAAAGCAGATGAGACAACTTCTACCACCAGCCCAGCAGCTGCCAGAGTAGGGGCCATGGCTTTTATCATTATTCTTAGGACCAGTACATATTTCTCTGATGGTAAATAATTTTCAGTAACTCCAAGTTCAAAAGTTATCTTCATAACCAAATTTATTTTTATATATCTTTGGAAGAAAAGGTTACTACTTCCTTGTCATAAGTTACTTTTTTACAATGTTACAAAAGAATGAATTGATGAAATAACTTCCAAGCAGGAAGATGATCTCAAACCAGTTCTGGTTAATTTTTAACTCAATCAGACAATTAGAACCACAAACTCAGGTGTTAAAAACACTGAGGACTGGCCGGGTGCGGTGACTCACGGCTATAATCCCAGCACTTTGGGAGGCCAAGGGGGGCAGATCCCGAGGTCAGGAGATCGAGACCATGTCAGCTAACATGGTAAAACCCCATCTCTACTAAAAATAGAAAAAAAATTAGCCAGGTATGGTGGCGGGCGCCTGTAGTCCCAGCTACTCAGGAAGCTGAGGCAGGAGAATGGCGTAAACCCGGGAGGCAGAGCTTACAGTGAGCCGAGATCGCGCCATTGCACTCCAGCCTGGGCAACAGAGTGAGACTCCATCTCAAAAAAACAAAACAAAACAAAACAACAATACTGAGGACTATCCATATATTAAAATAATTTTGAGTTTGTGTGTGTGTGTGTGTGTGTGTTGATCAGTTCAACAAACTGGATTGAGAATAGGGGTAGAGAATCTATCCTCTTGAGGGAGATTTTGAATCTGATTATAGATTTGTATTGTTTAAAATTTGCAGTCCATCTCTAAACTCATGGACTAGGAAAAGGCTTGGTGGGGATGCTAGGAATATAGCCATCTTTTGTTCAACTTCCAGAAAGCCAGACTGAAGACTTTACAACAAATAGTAACTGTATGAACTTGTCTGTTCCTTCGGGCTTTCAAAAATTCATTTATTCAACTTTCATTTACTGAGAACTCATCACTTACCCTTACGATGCATTATATTAGGAGCAAAAAGCTCAAAGATATATGCCACCATCTCTGCACACAGAGAGAATCCAGTAAAGTAGGCGAGTTTTCTTGGTTGTAAGGAGCAGACTTATCTAGGTTAGCTTAGGAGGGGGATGTTTTGTAAGAGCAAATGTGGAACATTAATGGAGTTGGCCTTCCACGGAAGGCAGGAAGAGGCATTGGAAGGGAAAGGCCTCACTGCCCTGGTACTGAGGAGCCGCTCTGGCTCCAGGAGACTCCAGGGCTCTGTGGCAGGAGTTAGGGGGCCATGTCCACTGGCCTAGCTCAGTCTCCCCTGAGCTGTTTCTTTCCCTTGGCCTGAAACTCTTCTCTCCACCATCATTACAGCTCGCTCATAGTTTCAATATTTTGCAACGGGGGCTTCTTACAACCTGTTGTAGCTCCAATTCTTATCTTTTCATTTCAAAGCATCCTACCAAGTCCTTTTTTTTTTTTTTTCTTGACCTTTCTTTGGTTAAATGTCCAAGGAAGAAATGGCATTTAACCCAGCTTTTATGTGTGCATCAGGTTATGAGAAAAGTTGCTGACCAACCTATTGACTGCCTTTTTGCTAGGTGTCAACCCTGAACCAATCTGCTCTAGGGACAGGGTCATACACAGCAAAGTATCCTCACTTATAGCTGCTCCTTTGGACTGTCCCTAGCAAGGTTAGTGGGAATGACAGAAAATGTGAGTAACTTGTTTACCATGGAAATAAATACATATAAAATTAGCCCTATACTATGATAATACTATAAGTCAAATTCATTGGGCCAACATAGCTGCCCAGATGGTAGGGAAAGAAACGAAACCAAAACCAGGTAGGATTAGAGTGGGGGGAAACTCTTGTCAACAGGGTTAGCTCTTCCATGGGTAGTCAAGAGGGCAACACCCAGGGGAGTCAGCAGCTACAGGCTGAGTATTGTAACCAAGGAGTTTCCTGGTAGTCAGCCATCAGGAAGGCATTGTAAGATAAAGAAAGAGGGAAGAAACACGAAGGATGGCTTAACAGTTAACAGGCTTATTTTAAACCTTGGAGGGACTTCTGACCGAGTTAGTCAGAAGCCACACTCTCTAGCAGACTAAGAGTTTTTAAAGATTCAGGGTGGGAGAATTTATATCAGGCTTGGACTGCTTCTGTGTCTCTTTGTTGTGCTTATCTGGGAGGGAGAATTGTGTGTCTGTTCCCATACTTCTTTCTGCAGCTACAGGCATATCCCCCCAGCCTGCCTTTAGCTTCCCTATCTTAGTGCACCTGAAAGGAAAGGAATGTACTTATGACCGAGTTAGTCAGAAGCCACACTCTCTAGCAGACTAAGAGTTTTTAAAGATTCAGGGTGGGAGAGTTTATATCAGGCTTGGACTGCTTCTGTGTCTCTTTGTTGTGCTTATCTGGGAGGGAGAATTGTGTGTCTGTTCCCATACTTCTTTCTGCAGCTACAGGCATATCCCCCCAGCCTGCCTTTAGCTTCCCTATCTTAGTGCACCTGAAAGGAAAGGGAGGGACTTCTGACCGAGTTAGTCAGAAGCCACACTCTCTAGCAGACTAAGAGTTTTTAAAGATTCAGGGTGGGAGAGTTTATATCAGGCTTGGACTGCTTCTGTGTCTCTTTGTTGTGCTTATCTGGGAGGGAGAATTGTGTGTCTGTTCCCATACTTCTTTCTGCAGCTACAGGCATATCCCCCCAGCCTGCCTTTAGCTTCCCTATCTTAGTGCACCTGAAAGGAAAGGAATGTACTTATTAAGGCCCACTGTTTTACTGGGGCCCATTGTATGAGGGTGAAGTTTGGCAGTTATCCAAGAGACTTTCCTCCCATCTCCCTCTGTGCCCGTCTTATCTGTATTTTACTGTCTGCTCTTTCTGGCTGCTTGTAATGAGAAGACAAGTGATTTCCTTGAAATGCATGAGGATAGAAAGGGAGCTGGAACTTAAAGTGGCAGTGTTTGTCTGAGATGATGGTGTTCTGGTCCTGTCAGGCATAGTTCAGGGCGATGAGTTCCTTGAGAGCCAGTGACTGGCTGTACTGTACTAAGAGTAAGTTCCAGTCTGACAAGGAAGAGCAACCAAAGTTAGACAGGATCTCCAAGTTGTCTCAAGTTCGGAGAAAACCACTACTCCCAGTGGGAAACTGGAGGGCTAAGCAGACACCAAAAATAGAGGCTCCGTCTTGCAGAATGTGCATAGTGTGTGGTGCGTGTATGTGCATGTGTGTGTAGGGGAAAACACTGATACAACTCTGAGGATACGTATCAGTCACAATAATACAAAAGATTCCTAGTGGTGCAGATAACTTGAGACCTTCACCTGCAACATGGCTAAGAGGCTATAGAAGACAGAAACTCAGAGGAGTAAGGATTCAGGGTAGTCATCACAGATGACTCTTCAGCTGACCTTAATATGTGTATTTATCAGAAACAAAAGGAGGGAGGTGAGAAACCTCGGTCAGTAGAATCAAAATGTTCTGGGCTCACCTGATATCTTCCCCCTTGGGCCTGAAATCACCTACATAGCTAAGGAGGTTGTAAGAGAACCCAGAAGGTAAATTACTCCCAGTTACATCCCATAGACTGAGATCCACATGGGGAAGCCAGCTAGTAGACTGAATATCTCCTGAGGGTTGGTAAGAACATGTAAAGAAAAAAACTCTGTAGGGCTAAGTCACCCTTTTCTTCATTTTCAAGGAACAGGGCATCATGGGTCTTTTTCATCACTCTTCAAAAGTCTGAGCTGCTTCTGTTGCTTCCATTGGTTCACCATGAAAAAATTTACTTAGGTGGTCACCCCAAGTGCTTTAACTGTCTTTATCTGGAGTCAACAGTAGAAGCTTGGCTAATTAACAAAATGATAAAAATCATAACGATAAATAATAAAAATGGCTTCTCATTGTAAAATTAGTAATCAGTTAATTAACATGAAGGAAGTGAGAAATGGGCTTTTACTGTTGAACCTAATGGTGTTCAAGACAAGTGGACTGGAGAAAGCATTAGGGACAGTCTCTGCTCTTACATAAGCTGGGTGTAAGATTTTGGTCAGCCCTTCACTTCTCACCTTTCTAAATGGCATAAGAAATGCGATTCTGACCTTGTCCTGTGTTCAGCTATGAATTCAGACAATTCAGTTACCTGGTGCAATTAAAAGCTGGTCTTTAGAATACTGCCCTGTCACTCTTAAGAGGCCCTTTCATGTAGAGTGTGGACAAAACACTGAAAAGATCAGAGGTCTGGAAATTTGCCAAGCTTACAGAACCAGCTGCGTGAATGATTTCGAATCTTCTTACTAATAAATGTGTATGTGTGCCAGCATTTGGGCTGAGATCTGCTTTCATTGTAACATGATAGGAAGTAGGGTTATGAGGAGATGAAGCTAATCAGATCCCACTACTTCTTGGCCAGGCTTGGGAACCTTAATGATGCAGAAAAGGGATTTCTATAGAGGCCAGGCACCACGATTCATTTGTCCACTTGGCAAATGTTTCTTACATAACTTCTATGTGCCAGGCATGTGCTCCTGTGTACCACACTGAGGGTACAGTGTTGCAAAGGGCAGACATGCTCCCTCCCTCAAACAGCTTACAGACCAGGAGACAAGTGATCAAGCATGTAATAACAACCAGTAGTGAATAATATGGCAGGGAAATGCAGAGACGCGGGGACATAGAGCAAATAGAATATCCATGGGTGGGAGGTTGACAGAGTGCCTCCTTTCTGCAGAAAAAATTCAAGTGCTAGAACTTAACCACACACCACTGTACCAATGCTTGAAGACTACTGGTGGGCCTGACCCTATTATAGAATTTACAGCTCAAGGACATTTTGAAATCCTGTGGTCATCGTCTTCCCATCAGCTTGGGGTCACGTGCACACCTGGTCCCCTCCTATTTTTATTCCAGAGGGCACTGAGGTTCAAATACACATGCTGCGGTTGGCAGATTTTATCCCCAGAGACCAAAGCATGAAGAGACTCCGTGACTTGCCCAAGGACATTTATTGAGTCAACAGCAGAAATGTGAAGAAAATTCCGTCACCTGACACTGGGGCCAGCTCCCCTTCCCTTGACACATCATCTAAGGGGGAAAATACTCTTCTGAAGTATCAAATAACTCTGGTCTTTTGATGAGTGAGCAAGCTGGTGGGCAAATAATGAGAAAGGTGAGTGTTGAATTTCCCTTGACACAACCCTTTTGGAAAATGCAGTGGCAGATGCAAGAAGAATGTGACTTATGTTATAATGAAAGCAAAAGTATTTTCAAATAGATTCAGAGGGCTAATAAACAGAAGGACTGGCTATGAGGCTATGAGTGTCAGCCTAACGGAGAGCAGAGAAAATGATCCTAGAGTTCTCAGCCAGGCAAGATGACTGCTCACAACACACAGCTTTTATACAGGGGGTGAGTGTACTTTTTCATCCTCTTAGTTACGGAAGATAAAGGGAAAGGCACTCTTCAAACACAGATCACTTAAGAGTAGTCTCACTTGAGAAGCTAGTGATGTGTGCTGATAAAATGACAGCCGCAGGATTCTTGTTGAGATGAGAAAACAACGCCTTTGGGGGTAGAGGATCTGTGAGTCACTCCCTCTGTGCTGAAGAAAGGGACTCGGGAGAAGCCTGGCCTGAGTGCTATGGATCCACTGACCCCTCAGTCACACTAAATATCTATAAGAACCATAAAGGAATGAGCTACTACATTTCAGATTGTGAATTCTGAAAAGGACGAAATTCCTTACAGAAGTTTATCTTTCTTTTCTATTAGGTAGCATTTCTAGAAGCTTCTTTAAAAATTGTGGCTTCCTTGGCCTTAAAGAGTGATAATAACTTTTCCCTCAGCATAATTCTGCCCCACCCTAAAACAGCACTGTGTCTGGTTCCTATTCTTTGTCCCAGTGGCAGCACCTAGGTTTAGGTTTCTCTAGTCTTCCTGTAATAAAACAAAACAACATTGAAATGAGTTTCTATGATAGCTACTTTTACGTGTCATTTTGACTGGGCCAAGGGTTTGCCCAGACAGCTGGTAAAACATTATTTTTGGGTGTGTCATGAGGGTGTTGAATTGGTAGCTGCATAAAGAACACTTGCCCTCACCAATGTGGGTGAGCACCATCCAACCCGTGGAGAGCCCAAGTAGCATCAAAAGGCAGAGGAAGGGTGAATGTCTCTCTCCTTGAGCTGAGGCATCTATCTTCTGGCCTCAGCCATCAGACCTATGTGTATATATCAGGCCTATGCATATCTCTCTATATATATCCTATATTTCAATCTATAGATCAATAGGATAGAGCTATATTTCTGATATCTATATATAGGATATATACATCTATATATCCTATACCTATATATAGGATCCAACATATAGATCTATATATCCTATTGCTTCTGTTTCTCTTGAGGGCACTAATACAGCTTCTTTAGGATCTTTCTGTTTAAAAGAGAAAAGGAAGATGGCAAGGGAAAGATTTTCCTTTGACATTTAGTTCACTTGAAGGACTCTGTTTACTGAAACATTTCTATGGGCTTCATTTTATAAAGGCAACCATATACAATCTACCAATGTCAGTAGACACATAACATCCACACCCCCGGGTAATTTAAGATTAGAAAGCTCAGATCTGGTTGGCCTCGGTGTGCTCATTTGACTTTATTTTTTCTTCCTAATCTGCAAGATATTCAAGATTATTATGTCAATAGATAGATTGTATTGGGGAAGAAGAGATGTCATCAAAGTCGGACATCACTAAATTTTTCCCGGTTTTTCAAAGGTTTGTAACATGGAAACAAATCTCTCTAGACCAAACTACACAAGAAGCTAATCCCCTTCATATGATAAACATTCCACTTGACTGGACAAATCCTTTGATTTTTTTCTGCAAGGAAATTATATGAAAGAACCTGGAAGCCCGTTTACAGAGACTAGAGAAGAATAAGCTCTGTGAAGAGCTCTTTCCTGAGACCTGAACACCCAACTGTCTGCTGGACATCATTTTCTTAGACACCCCCAAATTCAACATGTCTAAAACAGAACCTATTGTCTCTTCTCCCCATCCCTCCAACCCTGCTCCACTGAATTTGCTATCTCATTGATGCCACCATCTCCCACCCAGGTGTCCAAGCTGGAAACCAAGGAATCCTCCATGAGGCCTTTCTCTCGCGTCCTCTCCACTATCCAGTAAGTTACTAAGTCCTGTTACTGCTGCTTCCTATATTTCTCCCATACTTATCCACTTCTCTTCATTCTCACTGCCTGCCCCTCCTCTGGCGGCGGCTCTAAGCATCTCTCATCTGGATCACTGCACCAGCCTCTTAATAGGGGGGCCCTACCTCCTGCCTTGCCCTCCATTTGTTCCCTACATGCAGGGAGAGTGATCCTTCTAAAATGCAAATCTGATCCCGTCACTTTTCTGCTGAAGATCCTTCCGTCGCTCCCCACTGGGAATAAAGGTCAAACAATGCTCAGAAAGAACTTCTTTGTCTGAACTGGTTTATGTCTTCAAAGTCTTGACTAGCCACTCCTACTCTCTCTTACTCCATCCTTGAGCTGTGAAAACTTGCAGGTCCTAGATGAATCCGCCTTGCAGTCTGTCTCCTCTTGGCCTTTGCATACAGTAGCCTCCCAGCATGGAACACTCTTTACTCTCACTCTTTGCCTAAAAAACTGCTACTGGCCCTTCAGATCTCAGCTTAGAAGCCTCTTCTCAACTTAGCTTACATGCTCCCATAGCACAGCCTGTATGTCCCATTTCAAAGCTCTTGCCTTACTTGGGAATGCAAATGTCTATTTACTCATTTGGCTGTATTCACTGCTAAAATATATGCTTCTTATATGACATGTTAGAAAAGGCAAAACTCTAGTGACAGAAATCAGATCAGTGGTTGCCAGTGGCTGGGGGGAGGGTAGGAGATTGACTACCAGCAGCGCAAGCAATTTTTTCAGGGTGATGTAAATGTTCTCTATCTTGATCCTAGCAGTGGTATACCCCGTGCATTTGTCAAAATGCATCAAACTTTACACTTAAAATAAGTGAATTTTATTGTATAGAAAGTATACCTCAATAAGGCTGACTTTAAGAAAAATTAATATATGATCCTCTAGGGCAGGTTTATACTTAGAACAATCCCTGGCCCATAATAAGTGCCTACAATAGGTAATTGTTAAACCAGTGAATGGATAAACAAATGAATATTATTTCCTTTCCCCTATTGTTTTGTACAATTGGCATAAACTTATTTTTTTAAAGATGTGTTTAAAAAGTGTTCATTTATGATCTACCTTGTCATCCCATCAGTGGAATCAAATTTCTTTCAGGGAAACATGTAAACATAAGACCTGTGCGTGTCTTATCGGAGAAAATGTTTCCAGGATGAAATCAGAGGAGGAGAAAGCATTACAGTGGCACCAGACAGCAGTAGCTCTATTTGCCCTAGGCACGAAGAGGGTGAGAAATAAATGCTTCAGGGGACTGGTTAACAGCAGTTCTGAGGCCTGCTGCCCTGAAGCTTCTTTTCTGCAGCTCCTGGCTGATCTAGGTTCTGGATGCATCATGTCTTGAAGGCACTGAGAATATCCACTTCCTATTCCTTAGCTGTATATATCTTCCTTCCCATGGACTAGGTAGCTCAGGATAAACAGAGTGGGAGCTCCTGCCCAGACCACCACGTGAATGCCTGGGTGCTGATGCAGAGAGACTAACTAGAGACAAGTAGCAGCTTTGGCCTGAGACACATTTGACTAGAGGCACAGGATGTACTTGCTTAACAGTAACCTAATACCAGGGTTAACCCTTGCCCAGCTGTTCCAGGTTAGGGGCCCTTTCTGCACTGACAGTCTTCTTCAAGAACAAAAGAATATTTTGAATTGGAAAAGATTAGCTTGCTCTTTCCTTCATTTTCAGTTGAGGAAACTGAGGTCAGAAAGGGTGAGAGACTTGGCTGGACTATGACGAGATCGTGGGGCTGGAACCTTGTTTCTGCACTTGAGGGCCAGCTGGCAGTAGCCTTCTCCCTGTACCACTCCCAGGTGGTTTGCTCATCCCAACGCACTGCAGTGTGGGGAAGGAGAGTGTGCTCTTCTTCACAACCCAGCAGAGATTAACACAGGCTACTTACCTGATTTTAGAAAGTACTTGGTGAATCAATATAATGAGTCTCAGAATTCAAATTTTCTCTCAGATTTTACTATTGAAAAAATGAAAAGAACAAAAAGTAAAAACAAATGGACCAATTTTTTAAAGATCACGCAGGTCATCACCCTTCCCACCTAATTGATCAACTCCCTTGGAAGGTGACAGCTTCTCTCCTACCTGTCTAAGCACACATAAATCACATCAAGTCCTCCATGTGGCTCAACACCGCCTCTTTTCCTCTCGCACACCTGGTGGAGACTGTTGAATGAATAAACAGACAGCCTCATTTGTAAGTAGGTGGCTTGGAATCCAGAATGCATTTTCCAAAGGAAACGACGTCATAGGAGGGCTTGGGTTTCCTGGGCCTGCCCACAAAGCCTAATTAATCTATCACACTACTGAAAGGCTGTATATTTTCAGTAGGAAATAAGGGGAAAAAGAAGTACAGTTACCATACCCGTTATAAAATAAACATAAAAACCCAAACAAGAAATGCTTGCCTAGGGCAGACCTTACCTCTACTACCCAGCTCCACTCAGAAGACGGAGCAGAGCCTGTCTCTTTCTCCTAAATGAGTGATCATGCCTCAAAATTAGTGCCTTCATTTACTAATAGCCGAATCTCTCTCTGACAGCTGCTCAGATTAACCAGGCATATATTACTTTCATCTTTAATAAACAGGCACTCTAGAGTCAGTGGCTGGTCTCCATGGCAACCGGATGAAGGTTTTCCGCTGATGTTGGGAGCAGAAAGGCAGAAGGAATAGACGCTGAGATGGCAGGGGAAGGTACGTATGGATTATAATGTACTGTCCTCCATTTCCTTACTGGTCCCAGGCTACCTCCCAGCAAGAATGGAGAGTGGCTGTTTCAACCTTCTACTGCACACAGAGGAAGAGGGGTCCTGATCAGTGCTATCAGTACCATGGGAAAGGGCTGGGTTACAGAGCTCAGTGCACACCAAGGCCTGCATTGCTAAGGAGCTACATGCAATTGCATCCAACTGGATTCTCATTTCCTGTGTGTGCCTGGCCCTGTGCTTCATGCTGCGGAGGTGGTTTACAGTAAGAGCATGTAGACTTGAGTGAGGAGAGGTGCCAACACATATCATGGGGAGGGCAGGAGGAGGTCCAGCCCCTGCCTCCCCAACCAGGAGCAGCTGCAGCTCACAGCACCATTTGCCCTCAAGCTAAGCCACACCTAGTTCTTGAGCTCTGGCCAGAATGACTTTAGCCTTGCCAATCTAGCAGCTGGTCAGGCTGAATCAAGCATTTTTTTTGATAGTTCATGGATGCAGCATCATCCACTGGGCCCCTAACACCTGGAGACCCACAGAATTCCTGCCTTCCCTCAGCCATGACTGGTGGATTGACTTGGCCTGCATGACTGGGATCTGACTCACATTCCTAACCCAGGCTGGGGCCCTGACACCCTGTGTTTATCTTGCCTGCATCTTACCTCAGGCACCTGAACCTAGTTTCATATCCCTAGGCAGGTTTCTACTCTAAGGGAATGGTCACCCGGAACCACCCTGACAAAAGCTTTCATTCTATTTCAGCTACTGTTGGCTGCTGGAACTGCCTGCCTCTGTGCCCCAGTAGGGGGACAGATTGCTGTGGCCCCTGAAGACTGGACCTTGGACCACTTGCACCCCCTCATGCCAAGGCCTGTCAACTTCTGGTACCAAATCTTCCTCATCCCTACAAACCAGGGATGCTGCCAAAATACCAGAAATCCTTATTCCTGAGACTGAGGTGGTATTTGAAATGGGTCTTGAAGGGTGGCTAGGATTTGGACAATAAAAGAGAGGACTTTCTCTGTCAGCACCAGGGTCCTTGATGAGAGTCATAGGGTGATGGTGTAATTCATTCAAATCTCTATCAGGTAACCCCAGCCTCCTGCCCCACTCAATAGGTAAGAGTACAGGTCATCCTGGTGGGTGGAATCAGCTCCTTCCAGGGCACCTGCTGCACAGACAGGAGTTCAGTCACGGCCTCCTCCTGGAGTTGGGTTATATAAATACAACCAATATCCTTCTAGGGTTCTTAAAGTGGAACTTTACAGCCAGATTCTGTAAAGAGAATTTATAACTAAAATGTACTAAACATATTCACTCATTATTCACAAAATCAATGAGGCTAGAGAAGCAGGGACCTGTCATAAAAGGCTCTTGTAGGACACATTAAGGAGCTTGGATTTTGTTTAAGGAGACAATGTTGAGCTACCAAACAATTTTAATCTAGGGAATAATGTGATCAGATGAGGTTTTAAGAAAATGCCTGGCCGGGCGCGGGGCTCACACCTGTAATTCCAGCACTTTGGGAGGCTGAGGCGGGTAGATCACCTGAGGTCAGGAGTTCAAGACCAGCCTGGCCAAGATGGTGAAACCCCGACTCTACTAAAAATACAAAAAAGTTAGCTGGGTGTGGTGGCGGGTGCCTGTAATCCCAGCTACTCAGAAGGCTGAGGCAGGAGAATCACTTGAACCTGTGAGGCGGAGGCTGCAGTGAATCAAGATTGCATCGCTGCACTCTAGCCTGGGCAACCGAGCAAGACTCTGTCTAAAATAAAATAAAATTAAATAAAATTAAAAATTAAAAAAAAAAGAAAATGTCTATGCTGTTGTAGGCATAGAGGTGGGAGTGAGGGTTTGGAGACTTGAAAGAAGAAGCCAAGAGGCCACTTCTGCCCAGTTGCTCCATGAGGGGCAAGGAGATTCCCAGACAGCAGACTCCTCCACTTGCCCCATCTGTTTTCATGGTGCTTTCTGCTGAACTCCCCATGCCTCTGCTGTGTCTCCTGCCTGCTCCCCCTTGGGTGCTTCCCTGTATTCCTTTCCTCCTGTACTTTTCCACTTGCACCCTACATCACTGTTTCCTGAGCTCACCTCTCCTTTTCCTACTCTCTGCTCTGGGATTCAACATGGAGGGTGGGGGCGGGGGGTGAGGAAAGCTGCTTGCTTTGCCCCAGGTAATTCTCTCATCCTCTCTGCCAGCTTTCAGGGGAAATACTGGTCCCAGAAGACAAACCCTTCCTCCTGTCCATTGGAAACAAGTAGGTTGATTTTTCCATCACAGGAGTGAAACAGCAAAGGCTGTTGGTTGCACCAGTGGATCCAGTGTCTACTAAGAGCTTACTACTCATTTCTATCCATTTAGTATGGTATACTCCAGAAGATTCTCTTGCCCCTCCCTTGACCCGAAATACCTCCTCTACTGGTGCCTGAAAGCCTACCATTAACCTAGTCATTCCTTTGTGTTAATCATTACTTTCTCCCAATGTTCTTCCTTTGGACATAAAAGCACTTCTAGAAGGGAAAAGATTTGCTTCCTAATGCTTCTATGCAAACAAAGAATGGAGGGGAAAGTGCTGAAGGTTTCAAACCTTCCCAATGGGATTGGAGTATAAATCTAATTTGACTAGGTACAGAATTAACAAAATACATTGAAATTATAGAACTGCTGATGCCCATATAGTCATTTTTCCATTTTTTAATCTTCTTCATTTAACTATAACATACATGCAATAAAGTCTACAAATCTACAAATCTTAAATGTACAGCTTAATACATTTTACATATGTATACACTCATGTAACCAAACTACCACCTAGATTAAATATATTTCCAGCACCCCTAGAAGGCTCCTGCATTTCTTTCTAGTCAATACTCCTCCAAAAATAACCACTTTTCTGACTTCTGTTACCCTAGAATAGTTTTGCCTATTCTTGAGCTTCATGTAAATGGAGCCATGTGGAGCCCAGACTTTTTGACTCAATATAATATTTTTGAGATTCATGCATGTTGTTGCATATATCAGTCATCTGTCCTTTTCTATTATTGCTTAGTATTTACTACAATGTCTTAATCCATTTTTCTGTTGATAAATACTTGAGTTATTTCCAGTTTTGCAAAAAACTGTTTCCTATTTTGAATAAAGCTGCTGGAACATTCTTGTACAAGGTTTTGTGAACATATGCACTAATTTTCCTTGGACATATACCTAGCGGTGGGATTCTTGTTTCATAGAGTAGACATGTACATAACTTTATTAAAAACCATCAAATAGATTTTCAAAGTGATTATATCTTTTTTCATTCCTACCAGCAAATGTGTGAAAGTTGTAGTCACTTCACATCGGATCAGTCTTTTCAATTTTAGCTATTCTGGCAGAGAAAAATTTGCAGTACATTTGCTACGAGAGGTAAATTCCTGAGCTGGGGGTCTTTGGCAGGAGAATAGAGGCCTCCTATCAGTGATAGATGTGGAAATGCAGTTCTGATGAGTATTCATTTTGTTTCATCTTAATAATGAGAAACTGTGGGGCTAGAAAGCTAGAGAAATATTTTTTATCTTGTATCAGTACCAACTAAAAGAAAGCCAGTTCTGGGGGTGGTGGGAGGGTGTAACCAGTGGAGAAAAGGGCTAATTTAGGCTAATTCTAAGATAACACTCCACATGGGTGTTAAGACAATACTGCAGACCCATGTCTGACAATCCAGTCAGAAAGGGAGCTCAGACCAGGATACTTGGTTGCCAGTAACAGAGACTAGCCTGAGCTGTTGGTGCAAAAGTAATTGCAGGTTTTGCCATTAAAAGTAATGTCTACTAAAAGTAGTAACGGCAAAACCCACAATTACTTTTGCACCAACCTAATAGCATGATCAAGTGGAAATGTACATAAGGATATTTGTGTACCCACAGAATTGACAGAGTTGAGAGCCAGGCCTAGAGATGAGCAGGAACTGAGGAGGATCCAGAAGGCCAGGAGCAGGCAGCTCAGTCAGTGTGCTTCCCTGTTAACTGTTTCTGTGGTCCTTGTGTCACTTGTTCGAAGTTCAAAGATCCAGAAGCATTTATCAGATTTGTTTGAGCTTAGGCCGCATGCCCACCCTCAGGGCTGGAGGAAGCAGAATCTGTCCACTTCACAATCTTCCATCCTGGGGAGCAGGCGCCTGGATTTATACCCCACGAAGGCTGCATCCATGGGAATAAGTAACTCCCCAAAAGAAATCACATGCCATCAGGAAGGAGGAATGGATGTTGAGTAGCCAAAGAAATGCCACATGTTCACTACAGGCCTGCCTTCAACAGCATTAAATTCACACTATCGTGTTAATAGCTATGGGCGGATGAAAGGAAACTGGTCTGGGCCTATAGGGTGAGCAAGGAAAGGGAATTCGACAGCAACAATAAAGGCCTAGTCAATTTGCTCACCGCTTCTCAAATGGACTTGAATAAGATGTCTTCTGCTTCTTCTTCTTTTTTTTTTTTAAGATGGAGTCTCGCTCTGTCGCGCCCAGGCTGGAGTGCAGTGGCATGATCTCAGCTCA
>NW_012116821.1:9680142-9690532 GCF_000951035.1 Colobus angolensis palliatus | reverse complement strand
CAGCCTGGCCACAAAGCAAGACAAAAAAAAAAAAAAAAAAAAAAAAAAAGATAAGAGAAAAGAAAATAGCAAATTCTAACTTTTAAAATGCTCCATTCAGCATTTAGACACCCTTTCCCACTCTTAGGTGACACTCCTACCTCAGCTCACAGTTTCTCAGCCTACAGTCCACTATGCATTGTTCCAAATGACAAAGCCACCAGAAAAAAGAGACAGCACGGGCACAAGGGACCCGGTTCTCCACAAAAAGTTGCCACATCTTGTTCTGCATCTGAAGCAAAGACTCAAAGTCTGCTCTGGAAAAGACAAAAAAAAAAGACAAAAGCCTTAATCGCATGGTTCAGAGATGTGGTTTTTGGATCCACTTTTTACTTGGAAGAGTTACTTCCATTGTTCAATGGACATAACATAGCTTTATATCTGGAAAAATTATGAAAATGTCTGAGTTACCCAATATTGGGTCAGCCTGGACTTTTGGAGCATGCATTTTTCTACAAAGGAAAGAAAACTGGTCTGGGTGTCACAAGACCTAAGTATAATCAAGGCTCTGTCATGAACTCACTACATGACCTTAGGAAAATCACAACCTTTATTCTTCAATTTCCTCTTCTAAAAAATGAAGGCAATTGACTAAATGGGCACTGAAGTTTGTTCCAGCTCCATGATCACTTAAATTCTTAAATAGAAGAAGAAAGAACCATGTTAGTCTCTCTGACCCATCCTCCCTAAGGCACTGCAGAAGACCAAACACATAAAATAAAAAGTATTTCAATCCAAAAAACCATGCTCAATCTCCAAGTCTCTGCAGTCTGTGATTAGTAGAATCTATCTTGCCATAATTGAGCAAAGTAGTTCTAGGAAAAAATTATACTGAATTTTACTAAATGTGCTTTCATTTGAAACCAGAGCCTTCCTTGGTTAGCCAGACCACTAGGACTGACATACTGTACCGATTACATAATGTGAGCACCATCAATATCCTTCCATTTTAGGAGAACTGGCTTTTTAGCCATCAGTCTAGAGCCCGCTATAATTTATTTTCTTTGTGGTAAGCGGATAACATGTCTACATTAGTTAAATTACTTTAATATGTGGTTGCTTTAGGCTCAAAAATTCTGACCACTCTTTTCAAGGAAACATCAACCCGCGACATGTGGACTAAATCTCCATTTTTATTTCTTTGTTCATTTTTGGTTTTTTCAAATGACTTCATTTTTGTTGTGAATGCTAAATCAACTTAAATTTTGGATCTTACTAAATAACTCTGATATTTGTGCTTGTCTTTTAACCAAATACGTTGCATCATTTTGCACCCCACCACTAGGCAACACAACTGGGATCAACTATAAATTGCTGGATGGTGAGTCCTTTATTCTGTCCACAGCAAGATAAACGACTTCCTTGCCTAACCAACTTCTCAGGCAATAGTAATCTGAACTCCTCTCACTCTCCGTCCTTCTCAGAGGAAGCCAGTACAAGTCATGCTGCTGATCCACGTGAATGTAATTTGAGCAGTTGCAAAATGTGCAAACATATCATTAGCAATGTGTTTAAACAGCACCTTTCCCTTTGGTGTTCATAATCCTTTAAAGTTATAATATAATACTCCTTCCAGCATCACTTGAAAATATATACAGCACAGCAAGAATTATATTTTTCAAGAAATGTGATGGTTATGAATAAATAAAAATGATTTCTCATGCCTCACATGTATTTATTTATAGGATCTATATATCCCTTGCTTCTTTCAAAAAGAATTTGAGGCAACTTACAAACTAGTATGTATAGCCCAATTCTAATAAGGATAAAACCAGGATGGGAGGTAGAAAAGCTCTTCCCAAACACCACAGGAAGACTTAAAGGAAAATGTGACAGATGTGATTACACAGAAATCTAAAAGGTCTGTGTTGCAAAGATCAAGCAGCAGAACAACAGATAAAGGATAATACCCACAACTGTGTAAAACTGCCTGTAAAATGGTTACAGTTGACCATAAAAGGCCAACCACTCAAATGTGTTGTGCAGAGAATATGATGATGAGGTCCAGAAGAAGAAATACAAATAATGAAAAGTCATGTAATTCTAGCTCCTACAGAAGGCATTTCTTTCTTTCCCTTCCTTCCTTCCCTCCTTCCTTCCCTCCCTCCCTCCCTCTCTCCTTCCCACCCTCCCTCCCTCCCTCTCTCTCTTTCTCTCTCTCTCTCTTTCCTTCCTTCTTTCCTTCCTTCCTTCCTTCCTTCTTTCCTTCCTTCCTTCCTTCCCTCCCTCCCTCCTTCCCTTCCTCCTTCCCTCCTCTTTCTTTCTTTCTCTCTATCTTTCTTTCTTTCATCTCACTCTCTTGTCCAGGCTGGATGGAGTGCAGTGGCATGGTCTCAGCTCACTGCAGCCTCTTCCTCCCAGCTTCAAGTGATTCTCCCACTTCAACCTCTCAAGTAGCTGAGGCTACAGGCATGCACCACCACTCCCAGCTAATTTTTGTATTTTTAGTTGAGATGGGGTTTCACTGTGTTGGTCAAGCTCGTCTCTGGCTCCTGATCTCATGTGATCCGCCCACCTTGGACTCCCAAAATGCTGGGATTACAGACATGAGCCACCACACCCAGCCAGGGGTTTCAAATTAAAACAAGATGACAGTTTTCACTCAGCTGAGTGGCAAAAAATAAATAAATAAATAAAGCTGTGACATGTAGTTTTACGTGAATCTTTTGGTTGTTTAAAAATTGTTAGTGCAAATGATGCTGCAGTGAACATCCTGGTACATATATTTCTTAGCAAATACATACATATTCCTATAAAATAGGTTTCTAACAGCAAAATTGAATTAAAACTTATATGCAATTTAAAAATTGATACATACTGCCAGTTTTTTGTTTTGTTTTGTTTTTGAGAGAGGATCTCACTTTGTCACCCAGGCTGAAGTGCTGTGGCACCATCATGGCTCACAACGTCCTCAACATCCTGGGCTCAAGCAATCTTCCCACTGGTCCCCACCCTCTGCACTGCCATGCCTGAGTAGTTGGGACTATAGGAGTGTGCCACCATGCCTGGGTAATTTAAAAAAATTCTTTTTTTGTAGAGACAGTGTCTCACTGCATTGCCCAAGCTGGTCTCAAACTTCTGAGCTTGAGCCACCCTCCAGCTTTGGCCTCCTGAATGACAGTCATGAGCCACCATGCCTGGCCTAATACTGCCAATTTACTCTCCTAAAATATTGCCCTACATTACATTTACATCTGCAGAATATGTGTATGACCATTTTCCCCTAAACATGCAATTACTATATATCCCAGCAATTGTACTCTTGGGCACTTATCCCAGGGGAAAAAAACTGCAACAACTTATTTTCACATAAAAATTGTACATAAATGTTCATAGCAACTTTATTTAATTTATAATGGCCAAAAATTGAAAACAATCCAGATGTTCTTGAATGCTGGTTAAACAAACTGTGGTATATCCAAATCATGGAATATTACTGAGCAATAAAAAGGTGAAACACATACCAACTTGGATGAATGCCCAAGAAATTATGCTGAGTGAAAAAGGCAATCCCAAAAGGTTACAAACCAAGCCAAATCAAACTAAATTATTCCATTTATACAGCTTTTTTTTTTTTTTTTTTTTTTTTTTTTGAGACAGATCCTCACTCTGTTGCCCAGGCTGGAGTGCAGTGGCAAAATCTTGGCTCGCTGCAACCTCTGCCTCCCAGGTTCAAGCGATTCTTGTGCCTCAGCCTCCCAAGTATCTGGGATTACAGGCACACACCTCCACACCCGGCTAATTTTTGTAGTTTTAATAGAAATGGGGTTTCACCATGTTGGCCAGGCTGGTCTCAAACTCCTGGCCTCAATGGATCCACCCGCCTCAGCCTCCCAAAGCATTGGCATTATGGGCATGAGCCACCATGCCAGGCCCTATTTATTTAATATTTCTGAAATGACCAAAGTATACAAATGGAGAACAGATGAGCGGTTGTCAGGGGTTAGAGATGTGTGGAAGGGGCAAGACAGAAGAGGATGTGGCCATAAAAGGGTAACAGGACAAATTCTCCTGGTGAAGGAACTACTCTGTATTTTGACTATGATAGTCGATACATGAACCCACACTCAGGATACAATTGCAAGGAACTAACACACACAAATAAGTACAGAGAAAACTGGAAAAGTTTGAAGAAGACTGATGGATTGTATCAACGTCAATATCATATCCTAGTTTTGGTATTGTTCCATAATTTTGCAAGATAGTACCATGGGAGAAACTTGGTAAAAGGAACAGGGAATCTCTCTGTAACATTTTAAAAAAATACATATGGGGGTCTCTCTACATTGCCCAGGCTGGATTCAAACTCTTGGTCTCAAGCAATTGTCCCACATCATTGGGACTACAAGTATATGCCATCATGCTGTGCTAATCATTTCTTGCAACTGCATGTGATCCTACCATTGTCTCAAAGTAAAAAGTTTAATTAAGAAACATATATAAGGTGGATCTATATAACATACTATGACACGATGATATATTGTTCCGTGAGAAAAGCATGTCACAAAAAAATAGGAGCAGAGTGTGATTATATTTGTAATAAACAAAGCCCTATATCAGATTGTATGTGACCAAATTAATAGAAAATGCTGATTATCTCTGGAGAAGAGAAAGGGAAAAGAAACTTAGTTTTTGCTCTATATTATTCTGTACTGTTGCAATGGTTTACAATCAACATGTCTTACTATCATGATTTCTAAAAATGTTTTCATTTTAAGGATAAATTAAATATGCCAGTAGTGGGTGATTACAAATCTGTCTAGATTACAGGGTAACGAGCAGTGTCTCAAGCGAGCTGGAATCAGGGAGAGGCGAGCTTCTGTAAAGACAGCAGAAGGCTGTAGCAGGGGAGCAGAATCTGCGGCAGAACAGGGCTTTTGGGAGAATATCCTTTGAAGAGTTTGAGGAATGTATGTAAAGGGTTGAAGGTAAGAGGGAAGCCGGAAAGGTATGCTTTTTTGGGCTATCCAGTGGCGACAAAAATACAATATTGCTTTGGTTTTCTTTTGGGAGTGGAGGCAGAGAAGTGGTGGCTAGTATCTGGGGCTTTCTTTTGGTCCTTCCTACCATAATAGTCCTCAGGGAACAAACATGGGGGTTCAGCCAGTTACTGGGTATGTCTCCTTACACTATACAAGCTAGGACAGCGGCCAGGTTTGGTGGCTCATATCTGTAATCCCAGCACTTAGGAGGCCAAGGCAAGAGGATCCCTTGAGTCCAGGAGTTCAAGACCAGCATAAGCAATATAGTAAGACCTTGTTTCTACAAAAAATAAAAAATTAGCTGGGCATAGTGGTGCACGCCTGTAGTCTCAGCTACTCAGGAGGCTGAGGTGGGAGGATCCCTTGAGCCCAGTGAGCTATGATCACACCAATGCACTTTAGCCTGAATGACACAGAAAGATCCTGTCTCAAAAAAAAAAAAAAATATATATATATATATGGCAGGAAATTACATGGGCGGTTTCACTGAATTTATACAATTTCAACACAAATAACCATAGGCCATCATTGGCTCCAGGCTTTGAGCCAATCTAACAGACTAAAAACACAACTTCCTGGTGCTTGAGCAACTTGTGAATCCTAGATGATGTCCCATGTCCATAAACTTAGCCTGATAGAGCCTTATATAGTTTCCCCCTTCTTCTAACACCCCCAAAAACCTCCCCATTACATATTCTCCTCTAGCTCCCATTTGTCAAGATCTTGTAACTCTTTCCGTGGATAGTCTGTATCACCCTGGAGAAGGTCTTATATATCTGTCTTTCTGGGCTATGTTGGAATCTAATTCTTGTCATAGAACCAGAGGCAAAAAGAAGAGAGGGAGTGGGTCTGAGACTAGGCATCAGTTCCTGAGGCAACAGTTCCAGGTGTAGTCACTGAAAATTATTTTTTTCCAGAAAGAGGTCTTTGGGAAATTTAGGATTCAAATTTCTCATCCTCATCTATGTCCCACTAGTGCCTTTCATTAGTATTAGAGACCTGGCAAGCTTGAATCTTTATTTGCCGCAGAAATTCTGCAGCCCTTGCAATGAGGCCCAGGGCTTGACTGTGAACTGCAACAACAATAGATTGTTGTGATCCCCTCAAGGTTTCCATAGACGCTTGACTCTATACACAAGTATTCTTCAACATATAGCTATAGCTCTTAATTTATCTTTTTGTCTATATATGCTCACGGTAACTGTAAGACATAGCCAGCTGGCTCCATAATCTTTAAAATCACTACCTTTGACAGAACAATGAAGTGTCACTGCTATGGTTTGAATGTCCCCTCCAAAACTCATGTTGTAATTTAATTGCCATTGTGACAGTATTAAGAGGTGGGACTTTTAAGAGGTAATTAGATCATGAGGGCACCAACCTAATGAATGGATTAATGCAGTTATCACAGGAGTGGGTTAGTTATCTTGAAAATTTGGTTTCTTCTCCTGCCCTCTCTTGGGTGCCCTCTAATGCCTTCCAATTTGTTATGACACAGAAAGAAGGCCCTCACCAGATGCAGCCCTTTCAATCTTGGACTTCCCAGCCTCCAGAACCATAAGCCAGATAAACTTCTATTCTTTTTAAATTGCCTAGTCTGTGGTGTTCTGTTATGACAGGAAAGATGAACAAAAACAGCCACAGTCACTTGATCTCCTGGTGTCTTGTTATGGTATTATGATACATATATTGGTTTTCATCCCTAGTTCCTGGTTCCTAACTCCCATAGTCCTTTTATAATGTTGGAGCACTTTAGACCTCAGGAAACAGAATTTCTCTCTCTCTGACCTTCTCCTCTCCTTCTTTCACCTGCCCAAGGCAGCAATCTAATCTGATTGTGGGTCAAAAAACCTTCATTCCAGAGAGAGTCCTGCCCCATACCCTAGAGGAAGGAATGGTACACAGAAAGATCAATTCAAGTCTAAATAGATGGGCTTTGTTGGGTTTAGATAATGCACTTTTTGTCCAATCACATTTCTACACAACTGTCAATCATGTCTATGTAATGAAGCCTCCATAAAAACCCAAGAGGACAGAGTTTGGAGAGCTACCAGATAGCTGAACACATGAAGGTTCCTGGAAAGCGGTGTGCCCAGGGAGGGCGTAGAAGCTCCATGTCCCTTCCCTCATACCTTGCCCTACACATCTTCTCATCTGTATCCTTTATAGTATCCTTTGTAATAAACTGGTAAGTGTGTTGTTTCCCTGAGTTCTGTGAGCCATTCCAGCAAATTAATGGAACCCAAAGAGGGGTTCTTGGGAGCCTCAACTGGAAGCCAGTTATTCAGAAGTTTTGGAGGCCAGGACTTGTGGCCAGTATGTGGAGAGATGGGAGGGAAGTTGCAGTCTTGGAGACTGAACCCTCAACCTGTGGAATCTGACACTATTTCCAGGTAGTGTCAGATTTAACTGGAAGACACCCAGCTGAAGTCCACTGCTTGATATGTGAGGAACCCATCCCCTCCCACATTTGGTCATGGAAGTCTTCTGTACTGATTGCTGTGTTGTGGTGAGAGAGCAGAGGAAAACCCAGACTGATGGTTTTCTGAAATACTTGCCTTCCCCTTACTCTTCATCCATGCTATGACCACTGATAATGTGCATAATGCTACTGCATGCAGATTACTAGTATTCATGTTCATCCTTCAAACTTCTCCACTTCCCACAGGGTTATCCTTCAGCTCCTCAAACATGATCAACCCAATCCCAAATCCCATTTTGAGGATCTATTTACTAGTAAAACTTCTAGTATCAGTCTCATTACCAGCAAGAAACAGGTGGTACATTCAAACTAGGATGATTGAAAGAGGGAGGTGTCTACAGTGGTATAGATAGGGCACAGGGAAATCCCAAGAGAGAGGGTGATAAACCAAGAGCTAGCAGTGGAGCATAAAGAGAAGAGAGACAGTGACTTTCAGTCCAGAGACTCAGACAGCCTGTGGCAACCTCACAGAAACAGAGCTAAGGGAAAAATCACCTTGACTTCACTCTCTCCCTAATTTCCAGTCTCCTGCCAGGGATCCCCAGTGGCCAAACCCAGGGCAAAGCTAGAGGCAAGGGAGCCAGTGGATGTAGTCAATAATGTCAGCCTCCTGGGTGGAGCGTTAATCTGGAGGGGAAAATGCAAAAATCTTAAACACATTAGGAAAGGCAGTGATGTTCTAAACAACCTTAGTATGAGGTGCTTGTGCAAAGCAGATACTTACATGGCTCAGGAGATTGGAGGAAAGTCTGGACTGTTGTATAAATCTGAAGGCTCTCAGCATAGAGGCAAGGCCATATGAGTGATTGAGATGAATAAAGTAGCTAGGGTGAGAGAAGAGGATCTAAGGTTGAACCTGAGGAGTTCCAACGTGTAAAGGTCAGGTGGAAGAGGAAAAGCTGGCAAAGGGACAGAGAAAGAGAACCAGAGAGTGAGACAACCCAGGAGAGTGTGGTAGCTTGGATACCAAGAAAAATAGCTTTTTCCAAAAGAAGGGAGGGTCAACTTTGTTGAAGTAGGCTGAGAGATCATATAATACAAAGACTGAGGAGTACCCATGGGATTTCGGGCCATGGAGGTCACTGGGTCCTTCAACAAAAAAAGTTTTAATAGAGGAGTAGGGAAGGAAGCCAGCTGGAGGAGGCTGATAAGTAAACGGGCAACGAATAAGGGCAAACAATGACTATGCACAACTCTTCCAATCAGTTTAGGAGTGAAGGGGAGGAGAAAAACAGCAGAACTGAACAGAAAATTTGGAGTCCAGGAATAGAGTTTTTTAGAATGGGAGTGACTGGAGCATGTTTACATGCTGATGAAAAAGGCCCATTAGAGAGGAATAATTCAAAGACAGAAAAAGGGGAGGATTTATAACGTACCTTTCCTAAGAAGGCTGGAATACATGGCATAAAAAGAGACTTGACCTTTGTAGGAGGACAGACATCAGTTCCATTTTGCCAGATGGGAAGAGCAAAGGATGGGCACAGAGGTGCAGGTTGGTTTATAGGAGCCGGTGGCAGGAAGTGAGGTAATTGCCACCAGAGGGCATCTATTTCCTCTGTGAAGTAAGAACAAAGACATCTGCTGAAGTGAGCGATGAGATGGGGGCTCAAAGCTTTGAGAAGTGGAGACAGTTTAAAATGGTCATTTCAGAAATAGAAGGGTGAGGGACAAGAGGAGGACAGTGAGATTCCCTAGGGGTGAAGGAGGTTTGAGAGTCAGGGAAGATGGTGACTGGGTGCACATTGTAGGCTGGGATATTTCTCTCTAGTCATGTTTTGCTGCCTAGGGAGAGACATAAAGAATAAAGTATGCAGTTGAGTTCTTCTAGGATTCCACCCTGCCCAGGTGGATGTGATGAAAGGAAAAAATAGGCCAGTAAGTTTAGGGTATTGGCAAGACAATGACTGAGATAATGGACTATGGAGTCTAATGTGACTTCAGAGAGAAACAAGGGCAGAGTGGGTTAATGGATAAGGAAAAGTAGACTGGCCGGGGTCTAAGGACCTTGTGTGGTGAGGCACAGAGCAGGTGTGCAAGTGGACTGGAATGAGGGAGTTGTGGTCAGAGCAGGAGATTGAAGAGGTGACAAGATCCAGGTGCCACTGAGAGGTGGGTGCTGGAAGTGGTGATGTAGATTAAGGCATTGAGATGCCAGAATGTTGACTAGGTCATCCATGGGTACAGTAACACTTCTCCGGAGGATGACAGGGTTGAGGTGTGAGGGAATACTAGGAGCAAGAAGGGAAAGTCCTTGGGGAACAAGAAGGATTTTCCAGAGACCAGTGGACAAGAACAACACTACCTGAACTTCAGAGGAGCAGCCATTTTTACAAGAATGCTTGGGGGATGCATTAGGGAATGAGGAGGCAGCCACACCCACATCCTAATCTTGGGTATGTAGGGTGTGGAAAAGGACTTAAGAGGGCTACAAGAAAAGCAGTGCTCTCTGGGTAAAGAAGAGTTTTAATTCAGGCAAGGAGATGGAGGAGAAAATATCAGGGTTGAGATACCAAGATCTCCTGAGATAAGCTGAGGCAGCAGAAGTCACCAGGCAAAAAGAGGTGATGCTTCAACTTGAGTATGTTTGGGTCACAGCTTGTGAAAAGAATTGCCATTAAAATGATTTCAAAATCAGCGTCTGTCTCTAGAAAGCACTATTCCTTTTTCAAAGATGCACACATACTCCCAACTCTAATTGTCCTTCACTTTCAGTGGTGGCCCTCTGTGTGTGTGCTCTGGCTCTAGAGAACAGTGTTTACCCAGCACTATTTTCTCCATGCTCAGGGCTGTCCTTGGGCTTCTTTCGTTCTAGCTGCTGTTTGCTGAGTCTGGCATGATATTTACCTTTATCTCTTTATTTCCTAGTTTACCAAACACCATGGTTTTA
>NW_012116821.1:9676416-9680007 GCF_000951035.1 Colobus angolensis palliatus | reverse complement strand
CCCACCCCATCACCACCACCAAGGATTGCTTTAGGCCAGTGTTCTCTGGATGGTTTTCTCTATGTCTCTGTCTCATCCCATTATTTGATCTTGACTTTGTATTGTCCTGCAGTGATTTTCTCTGTGCCATTTTACCACTGCTTCACTTCTGCTTGGGTATCCACCCTCTGCTTTCACCCATTCTCGGTACCTCTAGAGCAATGAGGGGGTTAGTGGGTAGTGAGGGTGCCTCCAAGGTTAACAGGTGCACAGTAGTGTAACTGACATCTGCTATTTATAAAAGAGATGACATAGAACTAAACTCTCAGGACTTTTATTTGCACCTTGGATGATGAAACAAATTCTGCAGTTAACATTAAGAAAAACAAGTCAACATGTAAACAGTAAAAGTGAATTTACCAACTTTTCCTTTTGCCTTCCCAGAAACTCTTTTTTTCTTTCACTGTGACTTGATTACTAATTCTAATCTAGAAACTAATTCTGGCAAATAATGGCAGACACTTGTGATTATCCATTTGTCAAGATGATTACTAATTCTAATCTAGCATTCTAGATTATTATTTTTCTCATTACCCAGGAAGTATACTCATACCACATAGTGGATAGGCCAACTAGAACACAAATCCAATCAGGTGTAAAAAATGTACTTTGGGCCCGGTGCGGTGGCTCACACCTGTAATCCCAGCACTTTGGGAGGCCAAGGTGGGAGGATTGCTTGAGCACAGGAGTTCGAGATTAGCCTAGGCAATACAGTGAGGCTTCATCTCTACCAAAAATTTTTTAAATTTACCTGGGTGTGGTGGCATGTACCTGTGGTCCCAGCAACTCAGGAGGCTAAGTCAGGAGGATCGCTTGAGCTTGAGAAATTGAGACTGCAGTGAACCATAGTGGCACCACTGCCCTCCAGTCTGGGTGACAGAGTAAGACATTGTCTCAAACAAAACAAAACAAAACAAAAGGTACTTAGCAAACTGGTTTCACTATGCAGCAGGATGGCTTAGTCGCGTAAGTTACTGCCATCTGAATATTTCCAACCAAAAATCTCCTCATAATTTTTAATTCATCAAATTCAGTGTTCTCTCTTTCATTTTGTTTTGTTATTATTGTTTTGGATTTCGTTGCTCCTTTTGTTAGAGCCCTCAATATTTTCTGGGTGGTTCTGTGACTGGATTGACTCTATCATTGGCACTATGTGTATTATTGTCTATCACCTGAAATACTTACAAATGGTCTCAAACACACCAGTTGCTGCCTATTAGAACATGCCTCATTTGAGGAACTGGAAGATTGTCTAATATTAGAGAAAGTCTCATGATACAGGCAATCAGGAATTACTAAATTCAAATCAAAGCTTCAATAGCAACTCAATGGGTTCATCATTTGCTCTTTAGCAACACAAAATAAATTAAGACATAATTAACTGTTGCTAAGGGAGATTTACTCCTAAATTATCAAGATATGTAACTCCAGAATCTCCCTAATATCAAAGGCCCATGTTAGGAAACTGTGTAGAAACACAGACTTGAAGGTACCCAACCAGTATCAGTTTTAAAATCTCATTGCTACTACCTGAGACAAGGTAAAAAATTACCTTTTTCCTTATAGGTACAACTTAATTTGGTTAAATCAGACTAAAGCGAAGGACTTACACTCCTTGATCAAGGGAAGAGTTATCTTGCTTTCTCTTTCTCCTGCTAGATATGACCAGGTATGCACATGTATACTTGACACTTGAAGGGAACTGACCTTAAGGTGAAACCTTTGACAAGAAGAGCGGAAAAGGGAAGGAAAGAGCAAGGGTCCATGTTGGCATCATTAAGCTTCTGAAATTAACCAGCTCTGGATTTGTTCAGCCAACCAAGGATGCAACTCAACACTTTGTTTAGCCATTCAAGGTGCAACTTAAAAGTCCTGAGTTTAGTCCTAAAATTTCAGTTTTGTGAAATAACAAATTTCTTTATGTTTAAGTCAGTTTGATAAGTTGTTACGAGTGTGGTGATTGTTGTTGTTGTTGTTACTTGCCACAGAAAGCATCAAAAGTGCCACAGGGACTTATTAGTTCCTGACCCATGTAACTAAGGGCCCCCACCAAGAACGTGTGCATCATTGCCGGGGTAAATCCTGCCAACTTTTTCTTCATTCCACTCAACCCGATTCTTGATAAGGGGCTATTCAATGCTTTGGGTTAGCTGTACTCTAGCTCTTTTTTGCCTCATTTTCTCTAGCTCCCAGAAATCTATTCTTTATCTAAATATACCTTTCCCTTTAAATAGAATTGAAGCTAAAATCAAATCAACCTAATACTTTCAAAATATTATGAAGCCCGTCTCAGGATGGCCTGAAGGAGGACTGTCAGATCCTTCAGTAGGAAAAATATCCTCTAGACTTGTTTCTGGAGTCAGCAAGATTCTGAGAAGAAACCTGTGGAATTTTTTCAGTGTCAGCACTGCCTCTGAATATCTGTACCCTCATCTCAGGCCCTATTATCTTTGCAGAAATTCTTGGTCCGTATATTACCTTGTATCTTGTCAGTGAGTGGGTGGGGCTGGATTTTGGGTCAGAGACATCTAAACGGCTGAAATAATTCCACTGGGAGTTTGCTGAGGTTACTGTTTTTGATCAAATTGGAAGATTTTCCAGCCAATATTTCTTTTTTTTTTTTTTTTTTTGAGACAGCGTCTCACTCATCACCCAGGCTGGAGTGCAGTGGTACAATCACAGCTCACTGCAGCCTTGACCTCCTGGGCTCAAGTGATCCTCCTGCCTCAGTCTCCTGGGTAGATGGGACTACAAGTATGCACCACCATGCCCGGCTAATCTTTTAATTTTTGTGTAGAGACTGGGTCTTGCTATATTGCCCAGGCTGGTCTCAAACTCCTGGGCTCAAGCAATCCTTCCATCTTGGCTTCCCAAAGTGCTGAGATTATAGGTGTGAGCCACTGGGCCTGGCTTTCCAGCCAATATTTCTTCGAATACTTTTTCTACTTCATTCTCTTTCTCCTCTCTTTCTGGAGCTCTAAATATATATATATGTTAGAATGCTTGATATTATCCCACAGGATTTTTAGGCCCTATTCTTCTTCTTACTCTAATCTTTTTTTTCACTCTGACTAAATAATATCCATTGACTTGTCTTCAAGTTCACTGATGATTTCTTATATATTTATTTATTATGTTTTTGGGGGGTTTTTTTGAGACAGAGTCTTGCTCTGTCACCCAGGCTGGAGTGCAGTGGCGTGATCTCAGCACACTGCAACTTCTGCCTACTTGGTTCAAGTGATTCTACTGCCTCAACCTCCCAAGTAACTGGTATTACAGGTGCCCGCCACCATACCCAGCCAAATTTTGTATTTTTAGTAGAGACAGGGTTTCACTATGTTGGCCAGGCTGGTCTTGAAATCCTGACCTTAAGTGATCTGCCCACCTCTGCCTCCCAAAGTGCTGGAATCACCGGTGTGAACCACTACATCCGGCCTCACTGATTTCTTGTTGTGTTCATTATGCTGTTAATTCCAAACTAATGCATTTTCAATGTCAGATATTGTATCTTTCAGTTTCAGGATTTCCATTTGGTTCTTTTTTTTTTTTTTT
>NW_012116821.1:9665309-9672445 GCF_000951035.1 Colobus angolensis palliatus | reverse complement strand
TGGGCCTGAGTTTTATAAGCTTGGTATTCTACTCACCACTTAGTTCAATATAATGTACATTATCTTAGTCTGTTTGAACTGCTATAACAAAATACCACTGACTGAGTGGCTTAAACAACAAACATTTATTTCTCACCATTCTGGAGGCTGAGAAGCCTAAGGGGGTGCCAACAGATTCATTGTCTGGTGAGGACCCTCTTCCTAGTTTGCAGATAGCTGCCTTTTTGCAGAGCCCTCACATGGCAGAGAGACGGGGCTCTGGTCTCTTCTTCTTACAAGGGCATGAAGCCCATCATATGGGCCCCATCTCTCATGACCTAATCTAAACCTAAGTGCCTCCCAAAGGCCCCAAGTGCAAATATTATCACATTGGGAATTAGGACTTCAAAATATAAATTCTGGGTGAGGGCATAAACATTTAGTCCATAGCATACATATTGAGCAAGAAGTAATCACATGACTATGTGAATACCACTCCATCCTCTCCCTGGCATTCCATTCCTCAAATGCTATTGCAAAACACTGACAGGCTGGCAACAAAGATCTTTAAGAAAGTTTGGTACTTTGTTACTCATGGGCCAGGCACAAAGCTCAACACATAAAGAATTTGGAAGTAGTCCCACCAGGGAAACAGAAACAAAATTCTGTGGGATTGTAGAGAAGGAAACAATTCCAACACAGACGAGTGTGGAGTGGCAAATGCATTCATGAGTTCCTTTCCTTACATTTGTTTTTATTTATTGGATCACCCAGTATCTTCTTTGCCCCATTGAATGTACATTTCTTGAGAACCAGTCTCAAGTCCTCAAATTTCTTCATATTGCTGCCAAGCTTCAGTTTTGTGTCAAGCAAAATCTCTTCTGTTTCTTGGAACAAATTCCATAAGCACAGTCGTTTCAACTATATGTAATAATTGTGTGTGTGTGTGTGTGTGTGTGTGTGTGTGTGTGTGTGCATAGGCTAAATTGGTCTAGTAGTCAGGGGATCTGTATTTTATAGTATTTTATTTTATTATTATTATTATTTTTTGAGATGGTCTTGCTCTGTCGCCCAGGCTGGAGTGCAGTGATACGAACATGTCTCAGTGCAGCCTCAATGTGCTGGACTCAAGCAATCTTCCCACCTCAGCCTCCCAAGTAGCTGGGACTACAGGTGTGCACCACCATGCCTGGCTATTTTTTTTTTTTTTTTTTTTTTTAGTATAGACAGGGTTTCACCACATTGGTCAGATTGGTCTCAAACTCCTGACCTCTAGTGGTCCGCCAGTCTCGGCCTCCCAAAGTGCTGGGATTACAGGCTTGAGCCACCACGCCCAGCCCCGATTTGGTTCTTTTTTAAAGTTTCCATAGCTGTCTTAAAATTTTCCATCTCTTCACCTACTACAGATGTATTTTCCTATAGACCCTTTAACTGATTTATTATAGTTATTAAGTCTTTCGTAATTCTAACATCTGGGTCACTTGTGAGTCTATGTTTATCGCTTATTGTTCCTCTTCACTGTAGGTTACATTTTCCTGATTCTTTGAACAATTAGTAATTTTTTAAAATTGTATGCTGATAATTTTGGATGATATTAAAAAGACTTTGGAGCCTGCTATCTTCCTTAGAAAAAATTTGACATTTGTTCTAGTAAGCAGTTCAATTACTAGCATAGTTTCTTGATCCTATGCAGCAATGCCATTCAATAGAACTTCCATGATGATAGAAATATTCTGTGGTCTGTGCAGTCCAGTATAATGCCATTAACCACATATGTCTACGAACATTTGAAATGTGGCTAGTGTGACTGAAGAACTATATTTTAAATTTTACTTAGTTTTAATTAAATTTGAAATACTATGTGTGCCTAGAGGTTACTATATTACATAATACAGCTGTGAAGAGTTGGTTTTAGGCTTTGTCAGGGTGGGCCTATTTTGGTTTTGCCTTTATTCCTAGGGCATAGGCTTTAGTCCTGGTGAGTAATCATTACTCCTTGTGTGGTCTCAGTGGAAAGCCTTAGGTGTTCTCCAGAGCCCTCTAACTTGGTGAGAACTAAACCCTAAGCACCATCTGCTCAACGCAAAACAACACCCCCTTTTAGTCTTCCAGCTGTTATTTTTCCCTCAGCTCCTTGAACCTCACCCTGAGGCACAGTTTAGGAGTCAGGGAAGTTTGTACACAGATTTGGGAGCACCCCAATCTGAGACTTCCTCGTTTGTGAGATTCCCTCCTTCCCAATCTCCTGCTACTGTAGAAGCCCCAAATTCTAACCTCTAACTTTAGAAAGCTCAGTAGAACTGCCAGTTTCTGCTGAGCTCTACCCCTGTCCACTGTAAGAAATGGATAGTGCTATCAAAGGAAAACCTGATGAATGTGTATCTCGCCATATGTGATTTCCTTTTTCAAGGGTCATGTCTTCTTCAGATTTTGTCTGCAGAACCAAACCATGTTGGCTGGTTTCAAGGACCTTCAAACAGGTTTTGTTGTTTTCATTGTGTTTTGGGTCCAGAATTTACCATTATCTTTGGCAGAAGGGTTAGTTAGATGTAATTTACTTGGCCATTACTGGAAGCTAGAACTTATCTGAATGGCCAAAATTAGGCACTGAAATACTGAGTTTGATGGGAAAACTTGGCTACACTCTCCTCCTAGCATACACTGCCATGTTTATTTGCATCAGAAGGGGCTCAGTATTTGCTGAACAAATCCTGAAAGCTGAAAACTTTCTTGAAAGACTCATACTTTGAAGCATTATCAGTTATTCATAATTTAGAATGGAGAATCCTTTCCTGAAAGTGGGTTTTAATAAGGGTTAATGAGAAAGAACAGGAGCTTCTTGGGTGTATCTGTCTTCTTCTTGCCAAGTGGCAGAAAATCTGCCATGATTTTGCCTTAAGTGAATAGATAATTTATCAACCAGCTTAGGTTAAAATTCCATGGTAAGATTGACTCCAGGCATAGCTGGATTTAGGGCTTACATATAGTGTTATTAGAACACAGGTTTTTTTGCTTTTTTTGTTCTCAGCTTTGAGATCTGCCAATTGCATTGTTACAATTAATCCCAGCCTCCTGTGACCATAAGAGGATGGTAGCAGCTTCAGCCACACATCTTCTCTGGTGCACATTATAGAGGGAAAAGTGAGACCCTCTTTCCTGGAAGTACCTGGAAAGATCTCACTGCCTCTCATGGGTTCCACCTGGGTCATGTTCCCATCCCTGAATTGGTCATGTGGTCATGAAATAGGATAAAATGATTGGTCCAGGTGTGATTCACATGCTCCACCCCACAGACCAAGAAGTGTCATTTCTTCGGATCCCCAAGGACTGAGAGGAGAGTGGGAGAAGTTCTCCTGATAAATATGTTGGTTCTTTGTTAGAGATATCCTGGGGCAGAAACAACAGAAGCTCACTAAAATGGGTACTGGAGGAGAATGGAACGAAGATGCATAGTAGGGGTTAAAAGCTTACACATTGGAGAAGCAGAGAACCGAAAAGAGAAATGCTGACTCTTTCCATTTTGCCCCTTGGCTCCAGGCTGCTGGAAGCAGGTGCTGGGCGGTATCACTGCTTCATGGTTAGCATGCTTGGGGACCTGCAGTGAGTGAAATCCATGAAATTTACACACTGCAGCGGTATCTTTAAAAGGTATCAGGTGGAGAATAGCTTTTAATGTGGAATCCAGGCCTCCAATTAGAGGCTTATTCCACTTGCTAAATTTGGTTTGGGTTCAACGCCCACTGACATCTTGTCCCTAGAGAATTTCAACACCGGAATGAATACGCAGGAACGAATCCTCCTTTCCCCTGCCCTTTCTAATGGTACATAATCTCTATAGCATTAGAAATCTGAATTATTTTTCCAGATAAAATTGCCAGGCCCTTCTCTCAATTCTTTCCATTAGTGAGGAAGCAATCCAAGGAAAAAAGAAGCCAGTGCCAAGTGCAGCCATGCCCTGAATGTTCGCTCAGCTTAGGCAGCATCTGACCAGCATCCCCCATGGCTCCAAATCAACTAACAGCTTTTAGGGTAGGGAGAATTGCCTTTTATCTCTCCTTTCAGAATACCAGAGAAAACATAGAGGACCCTAGAGACCAGTGGAAAATACCTTGGGAATCCCTAATTCACTCAGTCCTTATTGGTTGCTCCTAAGCACCTTCTAATTTGAAGTTTTGAGTAGCCTAAAGAAGGACTTCCCCTCATAACTAGGAGGACTCTCCCTGATTTTTAAACAATGTCTGCACTTTTTAGGGACTTACATTTTTCTCCAACAAACAGGCTTCACTTTTGCCACAAAAAACAAGCATGGGTGTGCAAAATTTAAGTGTTAGCACCAAGTTTTTCCACCTTAGATAGCCTCTAGCTGACCCGTGACTAACTGGGAAGTCACTGCTCACAAGATCTCAGGCTTTCTCTGTCACTACGAATAAATACTAATAAAATAGAAATATATTTTTAACCAATTTCAAAATGCAACAGGGCAGGTGCCTCCTGGAAGGAAGAATTCCTGCAGCTCCCTTCATATTGCTGTTCCCCATGTGATAAGCCCCTAGTCCTTCCAGGAAATTATTCTGATCCTTGCTTGTTCCGTGAAACGACCAGTTCCCTTCCCTGAGTTTCACTTTCCTGAGGAGCTGCTCTCTGGAAGAGCCAACTGTTCTGCGTCCTGCACTGGGGACATTCGGGTGGGTTCCCACTCCCATTACCCACCTTGCTTCTTCACCTTCTCTGCCCTCCTGCTGCCCTGAGGACACCTGCTGCTCACTGCATTCTCACTTTGTTTGTTTCCCCCATAAGATTACTGGCCAGGTGCTGTAATCTTTGGTTTGCTGGGCAATTGCCTTGGTGCAGTTGCTGTGACCTGCATTCTTGAAGAAGCAGATTTCTTCATTATTCATGATGGCCTGGAGGTCCAGTTACCAGCAGCGGTCCACCGCAGAGGCCAAACTGAAACTTGTTTAGCCAGTTTTCTCGTTTCCCTGGGCTGCTGCAAAACTGACACACACGGACTAACAAAAACTCTGACAGTTTCTGTGTTCCCAGGAATGAATCCCACCAGAACAAGCCTCGGTCTGTTGCTAAACTCTGATTCTCATTTCCTACCCCTCACCTCCCTTTGCTACAAAGCTATGGACCATCAAGTTTTAATGCAGTGTTGAGCTGTTGATTAAAACAGCATGTTATCTTCTGAATGTCAGGCAACATATGACAATAAAGTAGGCATAAAATATCAGGAAAACAAATGTGCCCCTGCGTCTGCACTGGATGCAAACACAAAATGGCTGAACTTTAAAAGCTTCCATGTTCCTAAGAAGTCTTAGAGCATTAGAATTGATGATAGTGATTAGGTTGCTTTTCAGAGCAGCAAAATCTGTATAACTGAATCCCCATGGGTTTAGCCATTCTCAGCCCAGGCATATTAACTCGGCCCACTGTGAGTCTGCTTGTGTATACACACACGCAGTATTTAACCTTGAGTGCAGTGGGCCCCAAATTAAAACCATATTTTGTTAGCATCACATGTTCCAGCCGTGACAGTATTTATCAAAGGGGGAGCTGCTGGATTTATTGAAAGAAATGAACTTCGCCAGGGTCTGGCAGACTCGACCCCAGTAGGGAGTTGTTATTTTTACCCTCTGTGCCCAGCAGTGCTGTTGCTGTTGGCTCAAGGCTGTTTGCTCACTTTGGGCACAGTTTGCTACGGATCCCTCTCTGCTGGTCCAGTGTGCTTGCCTCCCAGCAGCCTGTACCTCGTGGGATGTCATCAGTTCCACCTCCATGTATTCTTCAAAACCTTATTTATGTTCCCTTCTTTTCTGTGAAGTCTTTGCCACCTAAACCCAAGGTCACTTCTTCTTCCTCTGATCTCGCCAGTCTGGGTCCGAGAACAGCTGGTAGAAATGCAGATTCTCAGGCTCCGCCCCAGACATCCTGAATCTGCATGTTACCGAGATCCGTGGGGGCATTCAAGGGCACATGGAAGTGTAAGAGGTTCTGCTCTGCCTCCACTTACCATCTCTACTAGGATCTCTCAGCGGGAGTCTTGCTACCCTGACAGGAGCTTTGGAAATGCAGAAATCGTTGGAAATCATTTTTGGCTGTCACAGTGTTGAGTGGTGGGCAGGAGGACTACTAGCATCCACGAGTGGGGTCGATGCTGGACAGCCTGCGATGTACTGTACAGTCTCATATAGGGAAGAATTGGTTCATATGTCACACAACTTTCTAAAGAGCTGCCAGGCAGTCTGGTGGGTGAAAAACCTATTTTTAATTATTTGAGCCGGGAATCTAATTCCTGTTTACACACACAGTTTTTTGTTTGTTTGTTTGTTTGTTTTTGAGATGGAGTGTGCTCTGTCACCCAGGCTGGAGTGCAGTGGCGTGATCTCGGCTCACTGCAAACTCTGCCTCCCAGGTTCACGCCATTCTCCTGCCTCAGCCTCCCTAGCTGGGACTACAGGCACCTGCCACCATGCCTGGCTAATTTTTTTTGTATTTTTAGTAGATGCGGGGTTTCACCGTGTTAGCCAGGATGGTCTCAATCTTCTGGCCTTGTGGTCCACCAGCCTCAGCCTCCCAAAGTGCTGGGATTACAGGCGTGAGCCCCTACACCGGCTTGTCTTGTAATCTTGAATATATTTTTAAGAGACCATGAATCATCTGCCTACTAGTGAGAGGTGACAGTGTGCTGGCAGCCCTGGCTAGCTCGGCGCCTCCTCCATCTCGGGATCCACTCTGGCGGTGCTTGAGGAGCCTTTCAGCCTGCCACTGCACTGTGGGAGCCCCTCTCTGAGCTGGCCGAGGCCAGAGCTGGCTCCCTCTGCTTGCAGGAAGGTGTGGAGGGAGAGGCATGGGCGGGAACTGGGGCTGCATGCTGTGCTCACTGGTCAGTGCGAATTCTGGGTGGGCATGAGCTCGGTGGGCCCGCACTTGGAGCTGGCTAGTGCCACCAGCCCGGGCAATGAGGGGCTTAGCACCCGGGCCAGCATCTGTGGAGGGAGTGCCAGGTCCCCCAGCACTGCTGGCCCGCCGGGGCCATGCTCCAATTCTTGCCGGGCCTCAGTTGCCTCTCCACGGGGCAGGGCTCGGGACCTACAGCCCACCATATCCAAGCTACCCCTGCCTTCTCCCTCCCCTCTCCCCTCTCCGCCTCTCCC
>NW_012116821.1:9625355-9664481 GCF_000951035.1 Colobus angolensis palliatus | reverse complement strand
TTTTTTTTTTTTTTTTTTTCAATAGAGATGAAGGTCTTGCCATGTTGCTCAGGCTGGTCTCAAACTCCTAGGCTCAAGTGATCTTCCACCATGCCCGGCCTGGATTTTAATCTGCTGTTAATTTGATGAGATCATTTCACCACACTGTGCCTCATTTTCTTCATCAGCAGAATAGAGATGATTGGCTAGAGTGATGGTTCCCAAACTTGTCTGTTTTGGGGGATATTTTCTAAAAATACATAGTTCACTGGGCTCTGCTCCAAATTTGGTGAAACAGACTTTGGGAATGGAACCCAGGTAACTAGATTTTAAAATATATCAGGTCTTTCTGATGGGTGGCCACTTTGCTTTTCAAACTTCAATATGCCTACAAATCACGTGGGAAATCTGGTTAGGTGGCAGATTTTGATTTATCAGGTCTGAGTAGGATCTGAGGGTCTTCACTTTAACAAGCTCTCAGGTGATGCTGATGCTGTTGATCCATGAACTACAATTCGAGTAGCCAGGAATAAAGCATTTTTAAGTCTTTCAGCTAAATATTCTCCATCTGCATCAACTGCTAGTGAGTAATGTTATACAAGATAACCCTTAAAATTGTCCATGTTTAGTGTAACATGACCTAGCTAAGTTAAATTGTCATGATAGAGTATGGAATCATTATTTGTTTGTTTATTTATTCATTTATTTTAGAGATGGGGTCACACTATGTTGCCCAGACTGGTCTCAAACTTCTGGGCTGAAGCAATCCTCCTGCCTTGGGCTCCCAGAGTGTTGGGATTACAGGTGTGAGCCATCACACCCAGCCTATTTTCTTCATTTACAAATTGTAAGTGATATTTGCACAACTACAAAAAAGAATGAAATTATGTCCTTTACAGCAACACAGATACAACTGGAGTCCATCATCCTAAGCAAATGAATGCAGGAATAGAAAACCAAACACTGATGTCCTCACTTGTAAGTGGGAGCTAAACATTGGGTACTCATGGACACAAAGACGGCAACAATAGACACTGAGGACTACTAGTGGGAGAAGGAAGGGAGGCCACAACGGTTGAAAAACTAACCATTGGGTACTATGCTAACTACCTGGCTGATGGGATCAATCATACCCTAAACCTCAGCATCACATAATATACACATGTCTGTTACCAAAATGCCAGAGGTTCAGTCTAGGTCCTGCTGCTTGCCACACAAAAAGCCAATCACTGAGACAAAGAGTATTGCTGGGAAACAAGGCTTTAATTCGGTGCTACAGCCCAGGAGATGGGAGACCAGTCTCAAATCCATTTCCCCCACTGACTAAAATGGAGAATTTATATAGCAGGGAAGAAATGAAGCCGTGTGCAGGAAAATAGGAATTCAAGAGGGGTAAGGAAGCAGGTGGCCAGTTAGACAGTCATGATAGGTGAGGGGCTCTGGTGTCTCAATGTCCAGATACCAAGATCTGGTAAGTTTTAGTTCCTTGCCACTATCTGGGAGGGCTAATTGTTGGTTTCCTGAGAAAGAAACTCAGATAAGACAAATGTAACTTTCTGAAGTTTTAAGACTGGGAGAATCAATTTCTATGTTTATTCAAAGAAACTGGAAACATCAATTCTATGGGACAATTGGGCTGGTTTTAGTCCTCCACCCCCCTTTCTATTTATCACTCCTTGATATGGTTTGGCTGTGTTCCCACCTCTCATCTTGAATTCCCACATATTGTGGGAGGGACCCAGTGGGATATAATTAAACCATAAAGGCAAGTCTTTCCTGTGCTGATCTCATGATAGTGAATAAGTCTCATGAAATCCGATGGGTATATAAAGAGGATTTTCCCTGCATAAGTTCTCTTTCTTTGCCTGCTGCCATCCATATAAGACATGACTTGCTCCTCCTTGCCTTCTGCCATGATCATGAGGCCTCCCCAGTCATGTAGAACTGTAAGTCCACTAAGCCTCTTTCTTTTGTAAATTGCTCAGTCTCTGGTATGTTTCAGCTGCAGTGTGAGAACGGACTAATACAGAAAATTGGTACCGATAGAGTGGGGAGCTGTTGAAAAGATACCCAAAAATATGGAAGCGACTTTGAAAAAATATGGAAGCGACTTTGGCAGAGGTTGGCACAGTTTGGAGAAGACAGGAAAATATGGGAAAGTTTGAAACTCCCTAGAGACTTGTTGAATGGCTTTGACCAAAATGCTGATGATATGGACAATGAAATCCAGGCTGAGGTAGTCTCAGATGGAGATGAGGAACTTGTTGGGAATTGAAGCAAAGGTGACTCTTGTTATGTTTTAGCAAAGAGACTGGAGGCATTTTGCCCCTGCCCTAGAGATTTGTGGAACTTTAAACTTGAGAGAGATGATTTAGGGTACCTGACGGAAGAAATTTCTAAGCAGCAAAGTTTTCAAGAGGTGACTTGGGTACCGTTAAAGGCATTCGGTTTTATAAGGGAAGCAGAGCATAAAAGTTTGGAAAATTTGCAGCCTAACAATGTGATAGAAAAGAGAATTCCATTTCTGAGAAGAAAGTCAAGCCAGCTACAGAAATTTGCGTAAGTTACAAGGAGCCAAATGTTAATCTCCAAGGCAATGGGGAAAATGTCTCCAGGGCATGTTAGAGACCTTTGCAGCAGCCCCTCCCATCACAGACCTGGAGGTTTATGAGGAAAAAATGGTTTCACGGGCTGGGCCCAGGGTCTTTCTGCTGTGTGCATTCCAGGAACTTGGTGCCTGTGTCCCAGTTGCTCCAACCATGACTAAAAGGGGCCAAAGTACAGCTCAGGCCATGGCTTTGGAGGGTGCAAGCCCCAAGCCTTGGCAACTTCCACGTGGTGTTGAGCCTGCAAGTGCACAGAAGTCAAGAATAGAGGTTAGGGAATTTCTGCCTAGATTTCAGAAGATGTACGGAAATGTCTTGATTCCCAGGCAATAGTTTGCTGCAGAGTTGGGGCCCTTATGGAGACCCTCTGCTAGGGCAGTATAGAAGGGAAATGTGGGGTTAGAGTCCCCACACAGAGTCCCTACTGGGGCACTGCCTAGTGGAGCTGTGAGAAGAGGGCTACCATCCTCCAGACCCAAGAATGGTAGATCCACTGACAGTTTGCATCATGTGCTTGGAAAAGCTGCAGACACTCAATGCCAGCCCATGAAGGCAACAAGGAAGGAGGCTGTACCCCACAAAGCCCCAGGGGTGGAGCTGCCCAAGACCATGGGAACCCACCTCTTGCATCAGTATGACCTGGATGTGAGACATGGAGTCAAAGGAGATCATTTTGAAGCTTTAAGCTTCAACTGCCCCACTGGATTTCAGACATCTATGGGACTTGTAGCCCCTTTGTTTTGGCCAATTTCTCCCATTTGGAATGGCTTTACTTACCCAATGCCTGTACCCCTATTGTATCTAGGAAGTAACTAACTTGCTTTTGATTTTACAGGCTCATAAGTGGAAGGGACTTGCCTTGTCTCAGATGAGACTTTGGACTATGGACTTTGGAGTTAATGCTGAACTGAGTTAAGACTCTGGGGTAGTGCTAGAAAGACATGATTGGTTTTGAAATGTGAGGATGTGAGATTTGGGAGGGATCAGGTGCAGAATGATATGGTTTGGCTATGTCTCCACCCAAATCTCATTTGAATTCCCACATGTTGTGGAAGGGACCTGTGGGAAGTAACTGAATCATGGGGGCAAGTCTTTCCCGTGCTGTTCTTGTAATAGTGAATAAGCCTCATGAGATCTGATGGTTTTATAAAGAGGAATTCCCCTGTACAAGTTCTCTCTCTTTGCCTGCTGCTATCCATGTATGACATGACTTGCTCCTCCTTGCCTTCTGCCATGAGTGTGAGGCCTCCCAGCCATGTGGAACTGTAAGTCCATTAAACCTCTTTGTTTTGTAAATTGCCCGGTCTCAGGTATGTCTTTATCAGCAGCATGAAAACAGACCAGTACAGTTCTCCATCATGAGGAATCTGGTCACCAATCTTTTTGGCTGCTTCATACTGAGGAGGGACGTTGTGGGCAGCTTCATACCGTGGGTGAACACTTGACCACCCAGGAATCCAAGGTTAATATAATACTATAATTTTCTTCTGAAACACAATCTTTCTCCCCTGCCATTTCCCCCCCTCCACCAAAGACAAATCACTACAGGGCCATCTTTTATTGATACTACACAAACATTTTATAGCAAAAAAAAAAATTTATCCCAATATAGTCTCAGGTATTTTGCTATAGCAGAAAAGACAGACTCAGGCATTTTGCCTGCTCACCTCTTATCTTCAGGTGAAAGGTATCAGGCATCTCCACCCCCACAGTCCTGCTGGCAGCACCCTAGCATACTCAACAGACAGGAAGCAGGAACTTAGGAGTGGCTTCCAGGGAAGAGAGGTATCATGATGAGAAACACTTGTAGGGCCTGAGTTGGCCCAGGCATAAGAGGGAGGGAGAGAGCGTCAGGCAGGAGAACCAATGTCAACACGAGAAACAGAGGAAGGTGGGACGAGCCCCTGGAAGAGAAAGGGACGCCACGATACCGGGCTCACCTCTGCCATTGAAGAGCTGCTTGGTGACTCCTCATAGTCTGCAAAGCAACCTCCTCATAATCTATAGCTCACCAAGTCAGACTACCAATTTAGGACATAAACAAGGCTGAGGAATTTTATCTTTCTTCCCGCAATTTAGGCACTCAGTCTCCCCCACAGACTTGTGCCTCTCGTGACAGCCACACTTAAGGACAGCAGCAGGCAGCTAGAGGATCATTCCCTCTGGCTGCTGCCCCAGCTGTATTTACCTCTGGGCATAGTGACTATCTAAGATCTGGAACAACCTCTAAGAACAGGGAACAGCCTTGACGTCTGACAGAACATTACAGCTGGGGAAAGCTTGCTCCAGCAACTTGCCTCTCACTGAGTTCTCTTTGAACTCTTCATCACTTTTCCTGAAAAGGGAGGGAGCTGAGGAAAGGCATAGAAGTTGTTTGGGCTATTGAGGCCAGAGGAAAAGAGTTCCAGATTTAAATGATATCAATCCAGCTATAAACCACACGATCCGCTGAGTATCAACTGACATGCAGACACAAAAGTGAATGTTTGCTTAAACTAATGTGAGGGGAATGAAAATTATTCTGCTCTTACAGGAGCACTGCCTGGCTGAGCAGCCGGTCTGGGCCAGCCACACAGAGATTGGTAGAAGGACTCCGTCTACTCACAGCAAATGAACTTGGCTCCTTTCTTAGGGCCCTCCAGGATACAGGCTCCCCATTGTGCTTTGAGAATGAAGTTTGTGCTGAATGGGGAAGAGGGAATTTTACATTTGCTTACGTTAGAAGGCAGTATAGCCAATGAGAGCCAAATAACCCAAGAATTTTGGCACTAGAAGGGACTTTAGGCCATTTAATTCACACTCATCCTTTTAGACAGAGAAACTGAGAAAGAAGAAAGAAGAAAGAGATTTGTACAAATTCACTGGTAAATTCTCACAAAGTTGAGTCTAGAATCTAGCAGACACTCAGACCCATCCTCCTCCCTTTCCCTGCTGCTTGCATGGAAAACGTGGTGGTTTTCCTGGCTTGTTCTCTGAAAGCCCTTTGATTATCAGAGCTCACATTCACCTAGGCATATTTCCTCAACTCACCAGCTGGGGCTGAATGAGGCTCAAAGACCAGTGGGAAGAGAGTGCTTGCTGAAGGGTGCATGGTAGACTGAGAGAGAGGGACTATGAATTAGATTCATGACTTTACACTACCCACTTGAGAACTTCATTTTCAAATGTGCAGTAAGAAACAGACGCTCTTACTACACCCAACAAATCATTCAGCATATGTCAAGTCCAGTGAGGAGGGGAACAGGCGCAAACAAAACTCTTGAGGCATGCTTGGTTCTGCATCAGTAAGTCATGATCTCTCCATTAAAAAATCAGTCACCTCCTGTGGTTGGACACCAGTAGAGACTGAGGTCCCCACCCCGATTAGCTTGCTACCAAGTGAAGCTGTTGCAATAAATGCAAGTCTCAGCTCAGACCACATTTCGTCAATTGCAGGGATCTATGTTACATACCAGATTATACTAATCTTTAAAAACCTTGCTAAGAGGTTTTTGTGCTCTCTCCCTCTTGCACGCTCTCTCTCTCTCTCTCTCTCTCTTTCTCTCCTTGCAACCTCTGGCTCCCCCAAACAAAAAACAGCAGAAATGCCCAGGCAAGAGGGGGTTGCTGTCCTAGGCTCTGTCCTTTAAAGGGTCTCTTTCTGCCCTCTCCTAGGCACCCTCTTTCCACAGGTGATGAGTCACAGGGCCCAGGGAATGTGTCTGCACCTGTGACTCATCACCGGTGGAAGCCCATACCCCACCTAGACCACTCTTTGGTGCCCAGGATCCCAAGGGCCCTGAACCCACTTCAGGCCTCTTCAGGGGGTCTGAGTCCTGAGGTCATCTGTCTCACGGCTGTCCTCATCCCTGGGCCACCAGGCAGCCATTTATAAAGAATGGGCTATGCAGACTGGGGTGTCTTTAATATGGGATGAGGGATGGAGCTGGGAGCAGACAGAGAACGGAGACACTGGGACAAGCAGATGGAACTCTGAGTCCAATAATTCTATATCCAAACTTGATATTCTAGGTCCCTCTGAATATATATTTTTCAAAGCAAGAGGATAGAATATGTTCTATATCATGGTTTCTTGGCTGGATTTATAGCTTTTAGATATTTAAACATATGCTACGTGGGGGTCTCTATTTGCACTCTTGCCCCAGCCTGCAAATGTTGGAGACAGGTTTTTGGAGCAAACACAAAGACCGGTTTCCTTTGGTTAGGTGGTGGGGGGCAAGGGGAGACTGGTCTTATCCTTGGAGATGTCACACCAGTGGGCTCTAGACCCCTAGCACTACACAGATGGCATAACTATTGGGCTTGATCATTTTTATCCTTTATTCATACAAGGCAATTAGTCCTATTAGATTACTCCTAACCAAACAAAAAAATCTGCTGGTTTGCCAAATCAACAATTACTTTTAACACTTTTGTGTGCAAATAAAGGAAACTCAGTTGTTGACACAGACTAGAGTTGACTTGTTTGTGTTATCCACTAATTAATCAACCCTAAAGAGTAAAAGCAGATTAGGATTAATCGGTTTACACACATATTCCATTACTTATGCTACAGTATTTAAAAATAATGACCACAAGGCCAGGCATGGTGGCTCACGCCTGTAATCCCAGCACTTTGGGAGGCCGAGGTGGGCAGATCACTTGAGACTGGGAGTTTGAGACCAGCCTGACCAACATGGAGACACCTCATCTCTACTAATAATACAAAATTAGAGGGGCGTGGTGGCGCATGCCTGTAATCCCAGGTACTCAGGAGGCTGAGGCAGGTGAATCACTTGAACTCTGAAGGCAGAGGTTGAGATAAGCTGAGATGGCACCACGGCACTCCAGCCTGGGCAATAAGAGCAAAACTCCATCTCAAAAAAATAATAATAATAATAATAATAATAACAACCACAAATACAGCATAGCAGAGTCCCCCTTTTGTTCCTAAACTGGACACATCTGGTGGCTGTTGGCAGCCGCTCTCAGGATGAGGAATCTACGAGGCCCCAGAAACCCAGAACAAAGGCTCCTCTCCCCTCCAGAAAGGGCATGCCAGCCCCCAGGATGATGTATTTCACCATTTCAGACAATCCTTCTTTAACCCAATAAGCCACATCCCCCAGGCCTATGCCCCGGTTTGGGGTTCTAAGGTACTTACTGCACAACTTTTACATAAAATCATTCTTTTTTTCTGTGCCAGTGCGCCATATTAAGCAACTTCCCTTTACCTGCACTTACATTGCAGGACCTAAGAATTTTCTACCCACATCCACTTAGGGGCTTTCCATGGGCAGATTTGGCCATGACCCACCACATGCTGTTTTTGCAACTCTTTGCTGTGTTTACTCTTCATGCAAACTTGGGTTATTCCAATAATTGTTTTTCAGTAATTTGGAGAGTTATGGAAATGCAACATTGAGCCCAAAAGGCAAGATTAGAACTAAAACTTGTGACATTAAATATCCAAGAGTTCTATCCAAAATCTTCTAGAAAGTTAATGAGAACCCCAGGAAAATCAACTAGAAGAAAAATATTTACCATTTAGCATGAGACAGTTGCAGGTACAAATCTTAGTCTACAGAAACGTAGACAAGCTTATCAGTGGGTTCCATTCCAGTTCACCCAGGACACACAATACCACATTCAAGAATTCCCTAATGAATATACAGTTCTTACTTTCTCTGTGACCCAGCTCCCTCCCTGCAAGTCCCCAGAGACTGGGAACAGGGAATTTCAAGTGGAGCACCACATATTCTCCTAAATCTCTTGTATAAGTCAGAATCCTTCCTTCATACACAAGGGCTTTAAAAATTCAAAAGCCAGGAAAATGATCTTCTATATCTCTGACCCCTGTTGACCGCCCCTTCAGTAAGGCAATGAGGACAGACTAACCTTGCTCAAAAAAGCAAGAAGTACTATGGGAGGCCGAGGCTAGGGGATCACCTGAGGTCAGGGATTCGAGACCAGCCTGGTGAACACGGCAAAACCCTGTCTCTACTGAAAACACAAACATTAGCTTGGTGTGGTGGCACATGCCTGTTATCCCAGCTACTTGGGAGGCTGAGGCAAGAGAATCACTTGAACCTGGGAGATGGAGGTTGCAGTGAGTGGAGATTGCGCCACTGCACTCCAGCCTGGGCAACACAGCGAGGTTCTGTCTCAAAATAAATAAATAAACAAAAACAAAATAAAAAGAAGAGAAGTAGGTGAGAGGGTTAAGAAAGAAATACAGGAGGAAAAAACTATATAATACTTCAAAATTAATATCCAACCATAATACTAACAGAGTTTTGAATACATTTCCATATAGTCTGTTGATTTAAAAAACTTGCTTTAAAATATAGATATGATTACAAGCCTCCAACAGTTTCAATTCTCCACAAAGGAAGTATTAGAAAGATCCTCCTACATTTGGAAAATGAAGCGCTGGCACCACTGAGATATTTGTCTGGGAGACCTACTATTTGCATGGGCAGAGAAAACGTTCACATGGAATATTCAACCACAAAAGCATCAGATTCTGAGAACAAAACTAACAATTTCCCAAACACTTCCAAAACATAGCTCTGACCTCTACTCCATCAAAAATTCTGATTTAATTTTAGGAGATTCTGCTCTATTTCTTAAATCAAATGTCCCTATCTCTCTTGCACCGTGAATGCTCTGAATCGACCAGTAAGACAAAAGCAACATTAAAACCAACAGTGAGGGCAGTTTCAGCATCACCTTGCTCTCCTCCAAGACATCTCCTAGTTACCTTGCTCCTTTCTCCCTGCCAGATCTTGAGTTCTCTTTTCCAAAACAAGGCTTGAGGATCTCCTTCAAGAAGTCTTCCTCATGTCTCTTATCTTGTTCTAATCATCCCATGGCTAGTGTAAGTAGCACAGATCCCATCTGCATTCCAGTTTTATGTGGTCCTGTTGTTTCTTCCTGTCTTCCATTAGCCTATAAGCTCTATTGTACAAGGTCTACACACTCACATCCATTGTAGTACCCATAACCATGTTGCACAATATTCTGCATACAGAGGGAACTTAATAATTTTTGCAGTTTGACTTCTGGGTCTCTATACTGGCTCCTGGGTAATCATTTATCAGCAAACAAATTAGTTATCAGCGAAACAGCCATGGTTTCCAGAGTGAATCATTTGTATTTCCACTGCTGGAAAAAACAACACATACCACTTTCCTTGCAGAGAGGCATGCGGTCAGAACGTCACGGGCAGATCTCACCTGAGAGTTTTGACACTTGTAACCCTGACCTGGAAAGGTGAATTAAGTTTTATTTTGATTCACATGTTTTTCCAGGTTCCTTTAACCTAAATGCATAAAATCAGAGAATGTGATCACTATAATATTGGCAACAACAATGACAAAGTTATACACATACAGTCACTGGCTGAACACCCACCAGCACGATTGCTGGAAACCAAGCCGCACTATACCTGCCGAAGCATCCAGGACCACCTACTCATTGCAGGCTCAGCAGCCGTGCCCACCTTTGTCCATCCCAGGTATGGCTCCCCCAGGTGCCAGGCTACTTCTCTCTCTTCTAGAGGCTGCTGTTCCTGCCGACCCTCAGCACCTGCCTCCTAGCTCTAAGCCTGTGGGGCAGCCAGGACAGTCTTGCTTCTGGCCTCCCTTAGTCCCATACTTCCAGGTGAGTGGCTTTGCATGGCAGCCCAGCCCTGGGGAACTTTTCAAGGGAGTGGGCTTCTTTCCCTCCCTAACTCCCTTACCCCCACCCAACTCCACCCCATACTGACCTTTTACCATCACCAGTTGTTGCCTTGCCAGGTACTGGTGGAACACCTATATCTCTGCCTATCACAGGACTTGGACACACAGGCGTTGGAGTCAGATAGGCTGTGTTTCAATTTTGAACCCCCTACACCAATTGCTTCTCTTTTCTGAACCTCAATTTTGTCATCCACAAAATGGAGATGGTATAACAATACCTGCCTTATGGTGGTGTTGTGAAAATTAAGCAGTAATGTCACTCATAATGATAACAGCTGTACTGACCAAGGGACTTCTGCATGCTGGGTGCCATGCAATGTTTTGTACCTCTTCTTGAAGCCCAGCATAGCATCTAGCCCAGAACAAGTAGTCAGCAGCTTCCTTCCCCCTCTTCTTCTTTCTTTTCTTCTCCCTCCTTCATTCCCTAAATCAAATAGAACCTGGAGGTGCAGAATCTGGTCCCTTGTGGGGGCTTTTTCCTCTCTGCAGCATCTTCCCTTCTTCTACGGGCCATCTGAGAGAACCCAGACCCCTACCCCCAGACTCCCCACCCACCAGAAACAGGAGACTTTTCACTCTCCTGTCCAAGTCCCCCACCCAACAGGGTAGCTCCATTTCTGTTTCCAGCCAGGTTTCCAAGCTCCAACCCCATGTTGGGGCTCTGCACCTGGTGTTCTGTTGCTCCGGGGAACACAGATGGCCAATAGTTAGAGACGAGGCCAGCTCTGTGTTCTCCTGGACCACAGAATGTGCCCCTGAGAGTCCTTTCCTTCCACTTCAGCACACACGCAGGCCATTTGTGCCAGGAATGCTGCAAAACACTGACTGGACACAGATAATCAATGCTTAAGCATAATGGTCTCCAATGGAGCAGGAGAAGGTCAGGAACCAGCGGGGCATAGCCATCCCCCCATCCTAGGGGAGACAGTCAAGAGGAAGGGCCCCTGGGGAAAGAGGGAGCTGCACCTTGCATCAATGGAGGGGGTGAGTGGAACACCAAGATTTGCTGAACTTCAGGGGCCATCCTATTTTGGGCTAGCCTCTGAAGAACCTTTAGTAGATTTTGCCGCACTTGACCCTGGCTCTGGTACACATGCCTCCATTGTCTCAGCAAGGCTGCTGAGCTCTCCCTTTCCCTCTGTTCCATTCTTGCTTACATAAGGCCCTGAACAGCATTTCTGAGTATTTTTTCATATGCACCAAATCTCATCCACAACACACTTCAGTAGTCATAGACACTTTAAATCCTACTGTTAAAATCCATTTCCTTGCTTCTATGCCATTCCATTCCTTCCACCCTCTCCCAGTTGTTCTCAAAGGAAACCATGCACCAAACATGATGAGGGAGTAAGAGCCTCCCTCATCAGTTCTTACTCCAAGTCTCCAGGGCCATGTGACTGCCTATGATCCAGTCTCCTATAGAGTCAATATAGAATTCAAACACTTGATCAACAGACCACAGAAACTGTGGCCTCCACTTTCTACCTTCTTGTCCTGGGCAGGGCTAGGCCTGGTCACTTTCAGGATACTGAGACTCTCTTCTGCCTTCCACAGTAAAAAAAGGGACCACCCACAGCAGAGGCAAAGGCTTCAAGAACGTGCCCTGATGGACAGTACTTACCTCCCTCTGGCCAGGAGGACGGAAGCAGCAGAAACTCTCACTACCTAATAAGAGGAGAAACAAAGTTGAATGTCTCCAGAAGGTTTGAAGTCAGAGAAATCATACGAATAAACAGACACTAAGCTCTGGTGCAGTCCAAGTGATTTATGTTCACTGTATCTTTACAATAATCCTGGGGGTTAAGTACTGTTACTATCCACTTCCAGAGTAGACAAGTAAATAGCAGACAAGTAAATGGAGGCTCACAATGGCTCTATAACTGTCCCATGGTCACACAGGCCAAAGCACAGAGGAAAATGACAGATGCATCCCTTCCCTTCTGCTTTAGGAAGGGTGGTCCCCAGGGCCTCATCTGGAAGACAGAAAAAAGATAAAAGAGAGCTGGACTACTCAGCATAATAAAATGATGGAGGGTTGCCAAATTGGTCCTAGCACTTGAAGAAAGAGGATGGTTATTGAAGAGAGAAGGGACTTTCCAGCAAAAAAGGAAGGAGGTTTTGGTACTTAAAAACTTAAAACAACCTGTTAGAAATTTGTAAGAGCTTGTCTAGTGTGACTTGGCATGTTTTTGTGCTGCGTTAAGTAGAACTGTAATTTTCTTCTACTACCCCAAATCTTCGGTGAAAGTCAGCCAGATGTGCCAACACTACCCACCATAACATTTGTGAATAGATGTAGGTATTGCTTGGATAACAAAAGAAGGGGGCAAACTCCAGCACGGAGGAAGCAGTGTGGAGAGAGGACAGTGGCTTTGATGAGCAAACACTGGGCCCAAGACCACCCTGGGCAACAGAGAATTGGGTCTGAGCAGGAATGGGAGGGAAGGCAGGCTCTGCAAATGTGAAGGCCCTGGAGAATCTGAAAATGCTGAGAGGAAGGACGATTCCCCATGTAATTTCAGATGGAGGCTTGAGCCATTTGATGTGGATATTAAAGAAAGTGTGACTTCCAGAAGGCTGAAGGTTTGGAACCCTTTGTTATACCTCTTGCAATTCTAACAACAACCCGTGAGATAAAATTTATTTTCCCCTTTGTACAGATGAGAAAGCCCAAGTCATTTAAGAGGTGGATGTAGCCTGGAACCAAAAGACAGGGCCATGACAGATCACATCTGTCCAATCTGCTCTGAGAAAAGTTCTCCTGTGGAGCACTTCGCCCTGCCGGCAAGCTCCGCCCACTCCTGCACAGAACTGCTCAGAAGTCCTTCTTCGTGCTGAATTTTGTATTCCACCCTATCCCCCATGTCACCGCAATCTAAACCTTTTCCTTAAGGACTTCAATGTTAGGAGTCCTGGCTCTGACTCAGACAGCCTAGTTGAGTGACCTTCACATGACTGGGACTCAGTTTCCTTGTCTATAAAAATGGGTAATACCAACATCTATTTCATAAGAGTGTTGTAAGGATTAAACAGAAAAAAAAAATGCGAAGCACCTAACATATTGTTAGTTTTCAAAAAATATTAATTCTATTACTGTTATTGTTTTTCCTTGACTTAATGTCCTGTGTACTTTTAGTTTCCCTCAATGCTAACATCCAGTACAAAATCAGAACATTGATACTGGTGCAACCCACATATTTCATCGGTTTTACATGCTCTCATTTGTGTGTGTGTGTGTGTGTGTGTGCGCGCCTGTATCATTTTATTGCCTGTGTAGATGTGTGTGACCACCACCACAATCACGATACAGAATGGTTCTATCAGCACAGAGGTCCTTGTGCTTCCTCACCTCCTTTCTTGCCCCTCCTTTATCCTTGCCCCCCAGGGGGTGTCCCCAGGAGGTGTCTCAGAGAAATCTCAGACATGTTTTCCCACTCAAGCCTGCTTGAAATTGTTGCTTCCTGCAAGCCACCAGGGAGGCCTGGGGCTGCCCCTTTGTCATCAGTCTCCTAAATGCCTATGTTCTCCTGCCCAGGATACCACCTCCACGTTCCCCTGAAGCCAAGACACATCAGGCATGCCAAATGGAGCTACAGTGTGCGTCATTTATACAGGATATTCTGTAAGAAATGGGGAGACTGTCCATTCTCCAGCTCTATGTCGCATTTGGCCACGAGTCCCAAAGCAGATTGCATCTGCCCAAACCATATGCCCCCTACCCATTCTGACTGCAGTTTCCTTGTCTTCGAAGGTCAGATCTAAACCCTGGGACTGGGCTGGGTTTAGCAAGACAGTGTCTTTCCTCCTAATCTCTAAACCTGTGTCCCCCTGGGGCCTCTGTTCAAAGCTTCTTCTTCTTTGTTTTTTTTTTTTTTTTTGAGATGGAGTCTCGCTCTGTCACCCAGGCTGGAGCGCAGTGGTGCGATCTTGTTCAAAGCTTCTACAGCACAATTCTGGTTTTCCCGGGTATAGATGCACAACGGGTTCGCCATACATAAGCTCATCAGATAGACCAAGCTACATTGCAGGATCACAGTTTAGGCTTGGCTTGGGTGGCTGACTCCTCTCAGGATAAATTTGACAGCATTAAAAACAGATGAAATAGCCAACCTAAGCTCAGGAAGGCAGTCCTCAGGTTCGTAGGCTCATAATTTAATTCAAAATAAAAGTTTTACTGAGTCTAGCTTTGGTCAAAAATATTTGATTGTCTAAAGAAGGTAATTACCCTCTCTTATTCACCTAGCATCTAATATAAGATGTGTTCATGGTAATTAACCTGTATCTCAGTATTTAAATTACAGAATAGCAAAGGGGAAATGTGACTTGGCTAGAGGAGGATTAACGTCATCCAAAGATAGATAGACTCAAACCTCTTTGCAGGAGAGAATAGCAGGTTTTAGGAAGTACAAGAAGAGTTGCATCATGTTAGGCAAAAGCATAATGTTGCTATTGTCTTTACTGGGAAGTTAAACATGGTTAAAAAGTGTGTGTGAATGCCAAGTTTACAAGGAATACACTGTGGTGGCTTTGTACCATGACAACTGAGCTTAACAGAAACTATGTTTCCAAGAATTCCCTTCACTGTGTAGTTCTAGGTTATGGTTGGCCACAAGACACATTTTGCATCAGACTTGGAAGGTGGGCATGGAGTAGTGGCCATATTTCCTATGCCCTGAATGTAGCAACAGGGCAGCAGGTGCTGTGGCAGCTGGCAAACATCATCGCTGACGTGGTGTGTGTGCCCAGACCCACAGCTCCTCCAGCTCCTTCCAGATCTCCTCCATCTGTTTCTCTGAGTCCTGGGCCAAGTGCAAGTGCAGCTCCATAGCAAAGGGCTCCAGCTTCTCCAGCAGGTCATGCAGAATTGAGGCTGGAGTGGATGGGAGAGAGATACATGGGTTCCAGTTAGTCTGTCTTCGTGGTTTCTAATTGTCTTCATGGGTTCCATTCCGTCTTTGTGGTGTCGTGTTTGTCCCTGTTCTTATCCACACCCAGCTCCCATTCCAACTGTGTGTTTGTCTGACCCATAGGACTTCAGGTCAACAGTACACACCAGAGGGGGAATGATGGGCATAGACGGCCTCCCCCCAGCTCCCTTATGGCAAAGCTAGGACTCTGCCATCCATTATTCTGTATCACTTACATTGGTTCTACATCTTTGATCAAACCCTGACTGATACAGAATTATGTATTGATTACTTCTCAGAGGCACTATAACCAGCTGAATTTGATATTTGTTGATTGAACAGAAGATCAAGTTTTAACTGCATATTGATTGAAGGGGTGAATGATGAGTAAGAAATTAAAATAACCTTTGGAGGTGGACAGAAATACGTATTCTCTGACCTGAAAAACAAGTCCTAGGTGACTTTGACCTTCAATTCTTACACTCAAATATCCTGCCTATTCTTCAAATAGGAAGCATCTTTGTAAATGTCTAAGCATTTATTTATTCAACCAACTATGCATTGCTTTCCTCTCTGTCCTATGTATTACTCTACAACTGGACTCCAACACATACTGTGTATGGTTCCAGAAAATCGCTGAGACATTTTCCTTCCTCCCTCCAGAGGCTTGATCCCAATCTCCTTTCACTTTTATTTTACTCAAACTCCAGACTCTAAGTTCTGAAGACCTGACTCAAATCCCTGCCTTTGGGCTCTCTGGATTTCACATCTACTCATATACACCCTGGTATTTGATCCTCTGTCCTCCTTGTGGACTCTGGCTTTGCTTGATCCTTCAGACCCTGTCACCTCCCCTGATCTTGGCTGGAGCTTGCAGCCCCAGCTCCTACCAAAGTCGCCGTCTGCGTTTGACTACCTGGATGGTGCTTTCCAGTGAGGAGAATAGGTGACATCCAGACACCACTCCCTAGAGCCCGCAACCTGGTGGGGGAAGTGAGTTATACACAGAATACAAAATATGCATCAAAGAAGTTTGGAAAAAAGCATAATCCCTTTAACCCAACCCAAGGTCATCAGGAGAGTCTTCCTGGATTAGGTGACCTTTGGAGGGACTGGTAAAAATTTAACATAACCCCAGCTATATATAACCCCAGGAGAAGAGTTGGGAAGGTAGGAGGGGGAAATGCTAGGGATAATGGAAAAAGCCAAAGAATTGGAGCATGAGGTCTTGCAAAGACAAAATTCAGTTAAATCATTAAAAGAGTGCAGAGAAAACATTAGGAAATACAGACAAATTTCTATTTCCTGTCCAAAAAGAAGCAGGGAAACTATAACCACCACAAATAAGCCTCCAGTTTATCCATGACTTAAAACTCATCATTCACAAACTGCTTGCTGGGGTGACAAACATCTGAATAATGAATGAGAGGATGAGAGGAAAAACTGGATGATCATGAAATGTTAGTAAGTTGCCCCGAAATTAAGAGCGTACCATTTCCACAAGGCTGGGAGAGAAGTCCCAACTCTGAGGCTTTGGCAGCTCAGGGAAGCAGAGCACCTCTCTGGGACTCCACGAGTGCTCTTGGCGACTGAGCTGTGAACATTGCCCAAGAATGCATTTTTGAAAGTCATAAATAACACAAATAACTTCTCGAGGTAAACACACAGGGAAAAAATGACTGAAGATATGTCTGTTACAGATATACATGCTGCCACATCTTTTTGACAGATTATGGCATTGGCGATTCTTCTAATAAAAAATTCAATTTGAAAGGCCACCAGCAAAATCACTGTTCCCTGTAAAAGACAATTCTAACTACATTTCTACAAGGCAAGTATAGGCTTCTTAGGATTCTCTGGACAGGAGGATGGAACAAACCTGAAATATTTTGGGTTGTTCATTTGTTTTTGAGATGGAGTCTTGCTCTGTCACCCAGGCTGGAGTGCAGTGGCACGATCTCGGCTTACTGTAACCTCCGCCTTCCAGGTTCAAGTGACTCTCCTGCCTCAGCCTCCCAAGTAGCTGGGATTACAGGCATGTGTCGCTATGCTTGGCTAATTTTTGTATTTTTAGTAGAGACAGGGTTTTGCCATGTTGGCCAGGCTGGTCTCGAACTCCTGACCTCAGGTGATCCACCTGCCTCATCCTCCCAAATTGCTGGGATTACAGATGTGAGCCACCATGCCCAGCCCTCAAACCTGAAATATTCTAAAGCTCATCTAACAGATATTAGCTAGCCAATACAATTAGAATATATTCCACATGTCCTCATTATTTAAACAAACTCCAATTGGAAAATTTCTCATTCATAGTACTAAAACAGTTCCTCTTGGATTCATCAGGTTAATTAAGTGAACCCTGAGGTGAACTGTGTCTAGACTTATTGTAGACCTATCCAAATTACTGTGATCTACTGCAGGACAGCCAAATCCTGATGCCATGAAATATAATACTGTACCTCTGAATGGAGCAAAGTAGAAAGCCTCGGAAAAGCGGGGAACACAAGAATATTTCTGGGGTATAACCTGTATAAAGGCAGGATCCAAATAGTTCAGTCTCAAGATGGTAGTCAAGGAATACAGCCTGACACAAGAAGGAATTTCAAAGACTCAAATTATTTATTTTGAGATTCTTGGAAACCACAAAGAGAAGGCAAATACAGAGTATACAGCAACACTTATGAATTTCCCTTTCTTCTGCACCCATTTCACTCATATGTGCTGCTTTTGTTCTGAGGTGTCCCTCGCCACAATTCCCCGAGGGCTTTCTCTAGGCTGAGCTCCACACTTGCATTTTCCTCTCTTTACTTCCTCTCTTATGTCTACCCTTTCATTATAGTCGTTGATATCGCCTCTCTCCCAGTGATAAAGGGAATAAAAACACTTCCTCTTTGGGAGAGGAAAGAAGGGAGGAAATTTGGCAGACCATCATAGCGTGAGTTTTTGGTTATCTGGGAAAGGGAGGAAGCCAGCAGACATTCCCATCTTTATTCCATTTAGCTCCCTCTCTGCCAGACAATGATAAGGAAACTTAATTTACACCAAAACCAGGGACAGGGAGCCCATTTCAGAGGCTCAAATGAATATACGGCCACACATTCCTAAAAAAAAACTCATCTTTCAACCATCTTTTGTTGGTTGACATACGATTTCCTTATCATAAGAGAATAAGTATGAGATATTAAACAGCACATTTTTTGTTATTTTTTGTTTGTTTGTTTTTTGAGATGGAGTTTCACTCTCTTTGCCCAGGATGGAGTGCAATGGCACGATCTCGGTTTACTGCAACCTCCGCCTCCCGGCGGAGGGTTCAAGCAATTCTCCAGCCTCAGCCTCCCGAGTAACTAGGATTACAGGCGCCCGCCACCATGGCCCACTAATTTTTTTTTTTTTTTTTTTTTAGTAGAGACGGGGCTTTCACCATGTTGACCAGGCTGGTCTCAAACTCCTGACCCCAGGTGATCCACCCACATTGGCCTCCCAACGTGCTGGGATTACAGGCATGAGCCACTGTGCCCAGCAATAGCACATGTTTTAAAGTTAAGATGAGGCAACATAAAACTTGAATTAATAAATGTGACAAGCAAAAATAACAATAAAATAATAAATTATAAATCCCAACATGAATACAATCATATTTCTTAATTTTGACAGTGTGAACAATAGACTTAGTGTTAGATCATTTGCAGCACGGTCAGATAAAAGAACTTTTCCCTCATGTAAAGACTACACCCTAACTCAGGCATGGGAAAACATCATTTCATATAACCCTCATAAACCCCAACTAAGCCAGCTCTTAGGGCCACACCAGTGTTCCACCATCTGTAAAGCCAGTTTTCATCTAAGTTTAATTTTAAAAAGCCAAAATGTTAAGTAAAATCTTGTTCTTGTACATCCACTCTGAGGTGGGTTCTCAGTGTCCTGACCCAGGATGTAGCTAGGATGGAGCAGGACTGCTTAAGGAAAGAGGGCTTCTGGGCTCACCTTTTCAGCTTGGCAGAAACCTTGAAACTGGTGGAAGAAAGAGGCCTGGTAAGGAACTGGGGTTTGGAGCCCCTTCAAATTACTCAAAGCCAAAAAGGCATACAGAGAGAGAAGCGCAAGAACCTAACCACCTGAAGTGGCATTTCCGGTGTGTGTTCAGGCAGCTTTTTTCATCTGTGTTTCCATAAAGACCTCTCTTGCATAAAACTCATCCAGGCTCTGTGAACTGGTTGAGCCAGGGCAAGATGCACAGTCTCTGGGACTGAGTGTGAGTAAACAAGATTCTCCCCTTACCTCACAAGCCTACCCCTGCCCCAAAACAATTCAGCACAGCAGTATACTTTAAAGGCCCACAGCTCTCCCCAGCAAACAAAGCTCTGCAGCCTTCAGATAGAGACTTCATCCTCAAGCCAGACAAGGACTTCATCCTGGTGGGAAAGTGATGAGAAGGAGAAGAGGCAATAGTAATGTGTATACACACCACACACACACACACACACACACACACACGTTACAGGTAGAGAACTCTAAAATTGCAATGTGAAGTCTCTTGATACAGGCCACATTGTCTGGTCATCTGTTTATCCAAACAGAGTTCTACACTAGGGTCAAGAGAGTCTTTTTAAAATTATAGAGTACTGTGCTTTGCTAAATGGCATGATGGAATGAAGACAGCACTGGTGATGCTACTAATTATGCAGCTTGAGAAAGCTCTCACCTGCGCAGAGCTTCGGTTTCCTCATGTGAAAATTGGAGATGATAAAACCTAACTTATAAGACTTTCATGAATATTAAATAAAATAACACATAAAAACAACTGACCAGAAATGATAACAAGCAAGAGTAGAATTTGGAAAAAGGGTTTGCTTGATTCTAACAGATGTTCTCCAAAGGTGCAAAATTAGGTTGTTGAGAAAGGTGGTGTGTGGCTGGTTGATGCAAGGCTTTGAGACCGCCTGCCTGTAAAGTTTGATTTTGAAATCTCAGGCTCTTAGAAGCCTCTGTAAGAGGACGGGTAGTCACAAAGCCATATCTTATAGTGTGGTCTGTGAAGATGCCTGTAAAACACTCAAAGCTTATTGAAAATTCCCCTGCAGATCTCTTCTGGATTCCTCCCCACCTCACAAAATGAGCCACTACACATCCAAGGAAAACAAAGAGACAACTCCGAAGCCCTAAGGAGTGGCCCAGCTAGGCCAGTAGTTTTCCCCAGAGGGAAAATGTGCTTCCAGACACACTGGGCTGGAACTGACTAGAAACTGGACTATGTTGACTGAACAAGTTGAGAAAGATTTGCCTCTGGCTTTAATAAATTATGACATCAGCTTTTGGCATTTAAAATATTCAGTTGTTTACCTTAAAAAGTCTTTTAAGGCTGGTCGTGGTGGCTCATGCCTGTAGTCCCAGCACTTTGGGAGCTCGAGGTGGGTGGATCACCTGAGTTCAAGAGTTCGAGACCAGCCAACATAGTGAAACCCCATCTCTACTAAAAATACAAAAATTATCCAGGCGTGGTGGCAGGCACCTGTAATCCCAGCTATTTGGGAGGCTGAGACAGGAGAATCGCTTGAACCCGGGAGGCAGCAGTTGCAGTGAGCTGAGATTGTACCACTGCACTCCACCCTGGCTGACAAGAGCGAAACTCCATCTCAAAAAAAAAAAAAAAGTCTCTTGCCATTAATTTCTTTTCTGGTTTGAATAAAATAGCCTTTTTCCAGATTGTATTAATTTGCAATAAAAGTATTCTGACCTCCATGCATTTTTCTTGTCTGTAAAATGAACCAAGACACTGTTAAGCTTCCTTTGGGCTCTGAGAACTGTAGGACTTGGGGACAAACAAACTAGGTGGCTAATTCTACTGAGGGCTTCACTGTCACCTGTGGTTTCTGCTCCTTCAAAGGAGTGAGGATTAACTGCTATTTAGACACAAGAATGCAAGTCTTTGATTATTTGGGTGTCTGTTTTCACAGGCATTGGACCTGACCCTGCAGCCGGGGAGCCCTGACTGGACCTCTCCTCTCATTTGAAAGTAGGCAGGCCTGGCTGACACCAGACACCACAGAGGTGTGGCCCCCACCAGACACAGCTACCATTAAACCCCATCTTGTTGCTCACTGGGTGTGTGGCCTTGGTTAACCACAAACCCGCCCAGATGCCTCACTGGCAGGCCAGCTGAAAGCTGTCATTTCTTATCCAGCCCCTAAGGGATAGGATTAGAAGAGTTGCCTAAAATGTAAGATGTTGCATTCCTAAAGCCCTGGCTGTAACCCAGGGGACTCCAGGCAAGACGGCTGATCCCAGCGACTTCACTCCTAAATGAAACCAAAGTCACCTAGTATCCTTGGAGTGGCAAGACATGGAGAATGGCAAGTGAAACCAGAGCCTTCCTGGCAGTTAACTGAGGTGCTCTGAGCAGGTGGCAAAGGAAGAAAACCTTGGCTTTATTTAAAGGGGCAATTAAAGTTCAGGAAGGAAAGGAAGTGTTGTTATTCTTAATTTTTCACACTCTCCCTGACCCCAACCTCCATTCCACAAATAGCCCAGGATTGCATTTGCTGCCAGCAGAAGTATATAGATACCTCTGGAAAGCTATGAATGATTTACAAGCTGGGTCAATAATTAAGTTACCCGGGAATGTGTAGACATAACCAGCTTTAACTCTTAAAATCTCAGAAGACTTGCTCCCCAGCCTGGCAAGAAAATAATGGTTAGAAACCAAACAAAATCTCCACACAGATTTGAAATGCTTTGAGGTAGTAAAATGGTTCAATCCATTATTTGGGAAAAGCTGACGAGTAGATTGTGTTTCTCATCTTGGTCTGTGATTATTTCTAGGACAAAAGAAACATATTAAGTTGGTACAGAAGTAATTGCCATCTTTGCCATTGCTCTTAATGCAAAAACCACATTTACTTTTGCACCAGCCTAATGGTTTATGGATTCAAGTACCCAAACTCACAGCTTCGATTCCAGCTCTACTCTGGAGGGCCAGGTGATTTTGACGGGGGCCTCTCCCTGGAACTGGCTGTCCTCCCTCAAGGACCTCCTTAATGAAGATTTTAATCAATGGTGGATCCAGATCCTAAGGGAAAAAGCACCATTCACGTGGGGGAGGGGAGTTTGTTTGAGAGCAGTCCATTTGTTGACTGATCTGTGGAAGGGACAGCCCAGTGGTCTATGCTAGTTAAGGGTTAAGCTAAAACCCTTGAAAGAGTTAGCAAGATGAGACTGTGCATATGTGCAAACTGGAGACATTCTGAGAAGAAAGCCGCTCAGGGCTTAAGAAGGGTTTTCATGTGGGGCAGGGTTGGAACTGAGCCTGGAAGGACTGGTGGGTGAGGAGCAGGACATCTCAGAGAGAGAGACGTCATTCCAACCACAAACCTGTACTGAGTCCTACCTTCCATGTCCAGACATGGGCTTCGTGCTGCAGGTACATGAGCCAGAGAGCATCAAACCTCTTATGGGTCGAATTATGTCTCCTCAAAATTCATATGTTGAAGCCCGAATCACCCAGTACCTCAAAATGTGACTGCCTTTGGAGATAAGGCTTTAAAGAGGCGATGAAGTTAAAATGAGGCCTTTATGGTCGGCCCTAACCCAATCTAACTGGTGTGATCATAAGAGGAGATTTGGAGACACAAAGAGACACCAAAGGCCACCTGCAAGCCAGAGAGAGAGGCCTCAGAAGAAGCCAAACCTGCTTCATGAGGCTTTGATCTGAGACTACACACCTCCAGAACTGCAAGAAAATTAATTTCTACTGTTAAAGTGCCCTGGTCTGTGGAATTTGTTATGGCAGCCTTAGCAGATTCATACAGTGTGCTTGCCCTCCGAGGGCTCCAGTGTGTTGAGGAGGCCAGACAACAAACAAACTCCTATGAAATCTATACATTCATGACAGCTGTGCAGGGCACTAGGAAGGACAAAGGACAAGGTGCTTTGAGAGGATCTGAAGAACAAAATTGAGGTGAGGAAACATCCCTGGGTCCAGAATTCCCGCCTCGAGGTGAGGAGAGCAGGGAAGGCAGGCTGGCCTGAGCCACCACTGAAGAGGCAGGAAGTGAATGACAATGGGAACACCAGATTGCAGAGCACCTGGAAACAGGCGGGAGTATTCTTGCTGGATCTCCAAGGCAATGTGAAGCTATTTTAGGTTTCCAAGTGGAGGAACAGCCCAAGGAGAGCAATGCTTTAGGGAGCTCTTTCTTACAAGCCTGTGCAGAAGGAGGCAGGCCTCAAGGCACAGGGGGGAGGGGTGCAGGTAGGAGGGCTGGACTGAGATGCTAGCAGGTGGGCAAAGTTGGGGAGGAGTTGCACGAAAAAGCATTTTGAAGAAGAAAATGACAGGTCTTGGTGATTGATAGGAAACTCTTTTAAAATTGTCTTGTCCCTGAAGCAGCCATTTAGGGCTGTGGCTGACCTATAGGAAAGCCCCTGGTAGACCTGTCTCCAGAGTGAGGTGGTTGCCATGGCACCTAGATGTGTGCCAGGGGGATAAAGACCAAATGGCACATTCATCTCATACCCTTCCTTTACCATCCCTTTGTGGGATACCAATGAGACACACAAAGCTTCCCGAATCTGCACGATGAATATCATCAGAAGGCATTTGATTACAGCTCTGAGACTCAGTAAGAAAGTAATACCTGGGTGATGTCCATAAAGCCATCTTGCAGATTTCTCTGTGACAGTCTTCTAACTTCTGGCTGCCTTTCAACTGTTCACAGTCAGGGGTGGGAAGAGGAGGGGACGTGGGTAAAAGAACTTCCCGTACTTGCCTGTGAAGGGATGTTAATGTCTGACTGACAGGAGTAGGACAGCAGTTGCTTGATCCAGCCCTCCTGCCTTCTGCTGGGAAGGAAACAAAAATGTGGAAAAGATGGGGGGCTAAAGTTCCAGAGCACCTGCTGTCAGCTGAAGCCCATGGTCTCACAGAAGCAACAAGATAGTGGAAGCTGTGAATAGATCCTGCCCTGTCAGGTGCTGGATGAAGCTTGTTTCCAGTGTGAAGACCTGGTCAGGAAACCATGATTTCATGAGCCAGACTTTACAGCTGCAGCCAGCTGCCAAGGCCAGAGCTCACGGTGAGTGGCAGACAGAAGAACACCGGCCCTTCATCTTATAGTGCTCCGCCAGGCTCATTTTCAATCGATCAGCAGCCAAGGGTTAACGTGGAGATCAGATTAGAGGCACTGCTCCCTATGAGACTTACATTTGAAACACTAGGCAAAAACTGATACAGGCACATGTGGAAATAAAACACAGGGGGAAAGAGTCCAGCAAAAAAATCCTGGCATGGCGTTTGACTGAATGCATTATCAGGACACAGTATACTGACACTCTTTGAGGAGAAGAGTATCTTTAAAGAGTAGACTGTTTTAGTAAATTATTTGTGCATGGCTGGTAGAATTCATTATTGTATTATTATTATTATTTTTTAAGACAGGGTCTTGCTCTACTGCCCAGGCTGGAGTGCAGTGGTGCAATCACGGCTCGCTGCAGCCTTGATTTCCCAGGCTCAAGCAATCCTCCCACCTCAGCCTCCTGAGTAACTGGGACAAGTGTGCACCACCACACCCTCCTAATTTTTGGTATTTTTTTTTGTAGAGATGGGGTTTCACCATGTTGCCCACTTGAGCCCATCTCAAACTCCCAGGCTCAAATGATCCACCCGCCTTAGCCTCCCAAAGTGCTGGGATTATAGGCATAAGCCACCACACCTGGTGCCATTATATTATTATTTTTTTAAAGTCTCTTTTAGAACTATAAGACTTCAAGATGCTCCATTTGCTCTAGATTGAAAAGCTGATGATGTTATTTTGTAATCAAAATGTGGTCTGAGGACCAGCTGCATTGGCACCTCCCAGGAGCCTGATACAATTTCAGAATCTCAGATCCAAACCCAGACCTGCTGAATCAGAATCTGCACTTGAATGAGATCCCTGGAAGCTTTGCATGCACATTAAAGTCTAAAAAGCACTGCCTTGCAGCAGGTTAGGCAAAAAGAATTGCTGAGAAGGGTTACTTAGTTAAGATCTGGCTAGTAATACTATAGCCAGCTCAGTGCCCACTTCTACTCGCTAGGCAACGGCCCCTATGGCCACAATGAGAGGGTTTAAATAGTAATGCAGGGTACAGAGAAAGAGGGCCAGGCTTCTGCATGACTGAAAGAGCACAGGTGCCCCTCCCTCTTAGGTGCTCTCATACATTCTCAGCCTTTATCCTTACAAGCCCAAGGCCCATATGAGTCTAGATAATGCCAAATAAGCCTAAGCAATACAAAAAAAAAATCTTTTTTTTTCCAATTAACAAAGGGTAATGAGCACTTTCCAGAAATTGTACTTGGTAGTATATGTCACATAAGTAAATTTTCTTTTGTTTATTTTTCCAAAGAAGCTGCACCAGGACCATCCAAGATAATTACTTTGCTTTCAGTCTGGTTGAGCAGGAGTTGTTTATGGTACCCCATGGCTTCTTCTGTAAGATCAGTGAGATGTAATATCACAAGAAAGGGATTTTGAGTGGACAAACCTGTGCCTGAATCCTGGCTTGGACCCTGGTTTGGATTCCTTATTTCCTAAAATTCAGATAGTAAACTCTAAAATGCTGAATGTTCATTACAATTAATTATTCATTATTTAGTGGAAGTACAGCAGCATGGCTTAGCCTGGCTTGACTAATAGCACCATTATTATGTCAAGGAGACTAAAGCTTTGAGAGATATAGCTCAATGTCATACAACTAGAAAGTGGCGGTGCCCAGACTGGTAGGTGGCAGGTCCATTGGCCTCAGGAGCCCAGAAGACAGTTCAACTTGATACCATTGCTTCCATGGGTCCAAGGCCTTACTCCCTTCCAGTGCCTTCAACTCTGCCCCGTAACTGATGCTGTCACAGTTTAAGACAGAATTGCAAGTGAGCCAGATTTACAAAGGGTATCTACATCTACAATTTATGTTGGGACAGTCATCTTACTACCCTCATTTATCTTACTACCCTTCTGACTTCAAAAGTCATTGCTAATATTCTAAATTGTGGCCTGCTCAGTCTTTGCTCTCCTTTGCTTCTAAATAATTTTGTTTTTTCATCCTCAAAAAATCTAACTGTTCATGTCAACAAGAAAAACCTCAAAATGAGATGGTAAAACAAACATACCATTGACTTTCAGACTATTAAATAACTAACCTTCCCCCTCAGTCTCCCTATTCCCCATCCCCCTCTCCAGGCTTTTTTCAAGTGCTCCCTCCCAGGCTGGAGAATAAGTATACTCCTAACTTGGGTGAAACAGAGAAGGTAGAACCTGGAAGATAGAATAGATTTGAGTTAATACAACTTCCTCTCAAACAAAAGCATTTAAGAGTTCAGCAAAGGTTAGGCATGCAGAGAATGCTGCATTTCCTGGTATCTTCTGATTAGCTTTTAAGATAATTAATGGAGATGGGAGTATTATTGCTTGAACAAGTACCGCATTCCTGGAGAGAAACAGGAAGGACAGAGCTGAGAATCCTGAGCATTAACCCCAATGGCTCACCAGCTTCTTTTGCATTTGTAAATTCCCTCTGTGGCTCTACTGACATCTAGATGACCCCAGGGTTAGGTGACAGGCAAGCTCCTTGCACTTCACATGCATTACCTTAACTATACTTCACTTAACTTTATACTTAACTTAACTTAACTTAACTTAACTATATACTTAACTTAACTACACTTCTTTTCTGGGAGAAAAATAGCCATACCCATTTTAGGAAGGAGGAAATTGGTACACACACACATCCCTTAAAACAATGTAGGCGGCCGGGCGCAGTGGCTCAAGCCTGTAATCCCAGCACTTTGGGAGGCCGAGACGGGCGGATCATGAGGTCAGGAGATCGAGACCATCCTGGCTAACACGGTGAAACCCCGTCTCTACTAAAAATACAAAAACTAGCCGGGTGAGGTGGCGGGCGCCTGTAGTCCCAGCTATTCGGGAGGCTGAGGCAGGAGAATGGCGCAAACCCGGGAGGCGGAGCTTGCAGTGAGCTGAGATCCGGCCACTGCACTCCAGCCTGGGTGACAGAGCGAGACTCCGCCTCAAAAAAAAAAAAAAAAAAAAACAATGTAATGTAGCAGCTGCTATAATTATGCCCATTTTGCGGATGAGGAAACTGTGGTCTAGAGAGACTTAGCAATTTTTCCAATAGCACACAATAAATATTGGGGCTAGAATTAAACCCAAATCAGTCTGACTCCAGAGCTATCAGAGGCAGAGGTAACATTTCTGCCTTATCCCACTTCTTTGTTTTATATCTACAGTTCCATAATTGCAGGGCAGCAGAGAGATGCAAACATCATTACAACAAAAATGTTATATATGTCCCCAATAACCACTGGGCTTCTTTTTGATCATCTGGCCGACCCAACAGCCAAGCAGTCACACCAGAATATTCAACCAACTCTGGCTTCTTTTTCTTTCCTCAGACTGTGAACTTCTGAGAAATGATCATATTTTTCCATTTTTATATCCCTCTCAATACTGCCACATTATAAGAGAGAAAAAATGGCACTTGCTGAATATATACTATAAGCTATGTCAGCTATGTAGCACAGAGACTGTCACTTACCCCTTCAACATTCCAACAAGCATCAGTAATCAATCATAGTGCTCTTCCCTGCTAAGGCCAGAAAGAGCCTCAGGATCCTTCTCAACATAATACTTTAGTCAGCTACTATCAACCAATCAGAGTTGGTATACTAGGTGAAACCTATTTGCTCTTCCTTATCTAAATTGACTGGATACTTTCTCATGGTCCTTATGATAGGAGCATTCCTACCTAAGTTTCAGTTATAACACTACCCAGAGAAAGCAAAAGTCATCATAACACAAAAAAATTCACTAAAGGAACTGACCACTTTTCTATTTCATCTCTACTCTGCCACCCCTTCCTCCCTTTTAACACTAGCCATTACCCCTTCAGCAATAATGAGTTATGCTCTTTGTCAGCTGTTTTGCATAGTATACATGCACAAATGCAAATAATGGCAAATCTTGGGAAATATAAATTTTTTGTAAAGTAGGTGAAAGTGTTATTGGTAAACTGCTCAAATCAGACACTGGAAGCCACTGACAAATGAGAATCTGGGAAAGTTATACTAGTTAGCAACTGGAGAAGAGAAAATTCCAGGGTGATGACAAGATATGTGCTTCAAAAGAGATCATTTGAATATCAAAGGATTGAGTTGAACCCTTGGGAAAACTAATAAAGCTCTGGAATATTTTTGCAAAGAAATGACCTTGTTTATGAATGTACCATGAAAATCAAACACATGGTTAAAGATTGTACCATACTCCTGTATGAATTTGTCAAAAAACAATTATTCCAAGAGAAACAATCGAAACTCTAATAGTCAACATTTTTGGTTTGTTTAAAGAATCAGGGTAAGTTGTGACTATAATATATTTTAGTTTAATGGCTGGGGGAAAAAGTTATTGCCAAATAAGACAGAGGAGAGATTGGGCTTAGCTTCAGCTCACTCCCACTAGAGGATTGCCACTGATCACAAAACCCACACCACTACCTCTCTGATGCCATAATGTTCAACCATGCCTTTTACTTAAAGAATTCCATTTCCAAGCACAGTGGCTTACACCTGTAATCCCAGCACTTTGGGAGTCCAAGGCAAGAGGATTGCTTGAACCCAGGAGTTCAAGACCAGCCTAGGTAATATAGTGAGAGCTTGTCTCTACAAATAGAAACATTAGCTGAGCATGGTGGTGCACATGTGAGGTCCCAACTACTCGTTGCTTGAGCCCAGGAAGTTGAAGCTACAGTGAGCTGTGTTCACACCACTGCCCTCCAGCCTGGGTGACACAGCAAGACCCTGTCTCAAAAAGAAAAAGAAAAAGAAAAAAAAAAATCCAGAAACTGGACTTAGAAGATAACCAAGGCTGTAGAGTGGCTCATCTTGGGAAGGAATGCTGAACAATTGATTTACAGCCTTGTTGCCACCAGCCAAACCACCAGGTGGCCCATTACTGAAGATAACCATCACAAACAGATAATGCTACCCTGCATGCCCCACCCCTCATGTGCTTTGCCCAGCTCAGCCCACATACCCCAACCCTGATGTCAATTCCTGCACTTTGCCTAATAAAAAAGCCCTATTGGCTCTTTTCAGGGGAGTCAGTCAGGGAATCTTTCTCTCTCTCTCTCACTGCCTCCCTTATGTTCAGGCACAAATTTCTATTGCATTAAGAGCCCAAGAACCCATGGTCAGTAACATATTCTTTGGGGGCTCATCCAGGATCACAGGATGTAGGGAGCCTTTCTCATCCCAAGGGGAAGACTTGTGAGCTGAGAGGACGGCTAGACAAGATCCCTTCACAGCTGACAAGCAGCTGCCTGAACTACTGACTCATTGTCATCGTGAGTCTTTCTCCAGCCTCCTGGACTTCCTTACCTTTCCATCAGGAAATGCTTTCCTCCTTTCCCTTCCCCCCCTGAACCCCGCTCTCTCTTTTTCTCCCCCCCACCCAGCTCTCTCTTTTTCTCCTTTCCCCTTCTATCTTTTCTCTCACCCGGTTGCTTTGCCTCTCTTCTCCAAATCCTTACTGCTTTGGGTTTCCTGAATAACATCCCTGCAGGATGGATTAAAATGGTTGACTATGGGGTCTGATCAATCCTATGGGCATCGGAATGGATCACACCCCTCCTCTGGCCTAAGTTGTTTGGGTTTGAGTACCAAGAAAAAATGTCTTTCTGTCTTTTCCTGTCTCTCTCTCTCTGGCACCCTGACCCTCTCTATTCAAAACCCATCATAATTTCACTTCCCTTTTTCACTTCTGGTGGGGAAGAGAGGCCTGTAATGTTTTAGCGGGTCTGTCTGTCTGTCTGAATGTGTAGTCCTGTCAGTTTGGGGAGACGGCCTCAGACAGGGTGCCAAGGATGTCCAGCTGGCCTTCAGGAAGGCACCAGTGACACCTGAATATGACCATCAGTATTGGTTTCTTATTGTACAGTAAGAAAACTTTAGAGCTCAAATGGTTAACCTGCAACTAAGTAGAGTAATTTGAGAGAATTTTGCCTATGTTCCCATAATGGAAAAGATTTTTTGTGTTTTTTTTCCTTTTTTTGGTAACGTGGCTTGGCCCCCACAGCTATGTCACAGTGAGCAGGGTTACCAAAGTGACTCAGTGAAAGGAAACCCAAATTTCTGGCATAGTGGCTAAAGAATTTCTTACCAGTCAGGCTTCTGACCTGTCTCTCTGCACAAACCAGTTAAATGAATGAGGAAAATTACTGTTTGTCTCCTCTGTAAAGTTTTGATTAATGGGAAAAAGGATTTGTCTGTGTCATTCTGTCATGGAAAGGGGTACTACAGGATAGAACACAGGCCTAGGACTTCCATAAACCCACTGTTTGAGGCTGCCCAGCAGACTGGTCAGTTATAAGCTTTACTGCAGGTCTCTGAAACAAAAACTGGATGAAGTTTCCTATTCATCTTGTTTTATGTCCTTGGGAACATGATATGACCATGTGGGGTATCCTTGGTCTTTGCCATCCAGAGAGTGAGAATTTTTGGAGTCATGTCAGGTGGCTGGTCATAAAAGACCAGGATTCTGAGATTCATCAGCACACTGTTGGTCCAAATGTGTCAAGCTGTAGGGTGAGTTTTGTCTTAGGGGATTTTTCATCTTCTTTGATCTTATGCCCATTTCTGAGAGTGAATTCTTGGGGGTCATGGAGATGCCTCCACTACCCTTTCTCTAGAAATACCTCTTCCTTACATGATTTTTAAAACCTGAAAAATTATCACTGGGCTTTAAAAGACTTTTGGAATGAGTCATTATAGGAATTAAGAACACCATTAAAAGAAAAGGGACTTTAGAGATATCTTATTCTCAACAATTTTTTAAGAAGTTTAAATTTTAAAAAGAGCATAATAATGCCATGGTTAGCCTTAAAAATTATCTTAAACTTCAAAGATTGAAGAAACATTAGCACACAAATATGAGAAAGAACTAACACAAGGACTCTGACAACTCAAAAACCAGAGGGCCTTTTTTACCTCCAAATGACTACACCACCTCTCCAGCAAGGGTCTAGCTGGGCTGAAACAGCTGAAATGACAGAAATAGAATTAAGAATATGGAAAGGAATGAAGATCACTTAGATAAAGGAGTACCTTGAAACCCAATCCAACGAAGCTAAGAATCACAGTAAATGATACAGGAGCTGACAGAAAAAAATAGCTGGTACAGAAAAGAATGTAACCAACCTGATACAGCTGAAAGACATACAAGAATTTCATAATGTAATCACAAGTATTAATAGCAGAATAGACCAAGCAGTGGTAAAAATCTCAGAGCTTGAAGACAGCTTTCTGAAATAAGACAGTCAGACTGAATAGAAAAAAAAAAAAAAGAGTGAAAAGGAAAAAGGAACAAACGAAACCTCTAAGAAATATAGAGTTATGTAAAGAGATCAAATATACAACTCACTGGTGTCCCTGAAAGAGATGGGGAGAGTTTAAGCAGCTTGGAAAACATATTTCAGGATATCATCAATGAGAACTTCCCCAATTTAGCTAGAGAGGCCAACATTCAAATTCAGAAAATGCAGAGAACCCCAGTAAAATACTTCACAAGAAGATCATTGCCAAGACAAATAATCATCAGATTCTCCAAGGTCAAAATGAAAGAAAAAATATTAAAGGCAGCTAGAGAGAAAGAATAGGTCACCTACAAAGGGAAGCCCATCAGACTAGCAGTGGACCTTTCAGCAGAAACCAGAAGAGATTGGAAGCCAATATACAACATTCTTAAAACCCAACCCAAATTTTATATCCAACCAAACTAAACTTCAGAAGCAAAGAAGAATTAAGATCCTTTTCAGATAAACGCTGAGGGAATTTGTTACCACCAGACCTGCCTTACAAGAGCTCCTGAAAGAAGCTAAATATAGAAATGAAAGACTGTTATCAGCCACTACAAAAACACACTTGAGTGCACAGGCCAGTGACACTATAAAGCTGTCACACAGAGAAGTTTGCATAATAACCAGCTAACACCATGATGACAGGCTCAAATCCACACATATCAAAACTAACCTTGGATGTAAATGGGCTAATTAAAAGGTACAATGCCCCAGTTAAAAGGCAGAGTGGCAAGCTAGATAAAGAACCAAGACCTAATGGTATGCTGTCTTCAAGAGACCCATCTCACATTCAATGATACACATAGGCTCAAAATAATGGAATGGAGAAAAATCTACCAAGTAAATGGAAAACAGAAAAAAGCAAGAGTTGCAATCCTAATTTCAGACAAAGAAGACTACACCAACAAAAATTCAAAAAGACAAAGAGGGGCATTAATAATGGTAAAGGGTTAAATTCAACAAAGAAACCTAACTGTCCTAAACATATATGCATCCAACACAGGAGCACCCAGATTCATAAAGCAAGTTCTTAAAGACCTTCAAAAAGACTTAGACTTCCACACAATAATAGTGAGAGAATTTATTACCCCACGGACAATATTAGATCATTGAAACAGAAAATTAACAAAGATATTCAGGATCTGAGCTCAGCACTGGATCTGCATTAGTCCGTTTTCACACTGCTGATAAAGACATACCTGAGACTGGGAAGAAAAAGAGGTTTAATTGGACTTAGAGTTCCATATGGCTGGGGAGGCCTCAGAATCATGGTGGGAGGCACAACGTGCTTCTTACAAGGTGGCAGCAAGAAAAATAAGGAGGAAGCAAAAGTGGAAACCCCTGATAAACCCATGAGATCTCATGTGACTTATTTACTATCACAAGAATAGCATGGGAAAGACTGGCCCCCCATGATTCAATTACCTCCCCTTGGGTCCCTCCCACAACATGTGGGAATTCTGGGAGATACAATTCAAGTTGAGATTTGAGTGGGGAAACAGCCAAACCATATCAGGATATCAGGATCAAAGGAATCTGATAGACATCTACAGAAGTCTCCACCCAAAAGCAACAGAATATAAATTCTTCTCATTGTTACATGGCACATATGCCAAAATAAATCACATAAATGAACACAAAACACTCCTTGGCAAAGGCAAAACTACTGAAATCATAACAACCACTCTATCAGACAACTTGGATTGAATCTTAAATCCTTTCCAGGTTACAAGTCCCCAAGGTAATGTTTTCCAATTTTTCTTCCATTTTTCTGACTTCAACATAATAGAATTGCTACTGTCTTTTTCCTGAGGTCCAATGAGCTTAAACTTATTTCTGGTGGTACAGGTCAGAAGAATGTGTGCGAGTACCACCACCTTCCTTCTTTGTAGCTAAAGATGCTTTGAGTCTAACATTTGGATAGATTATGCTCACCATTAATGTTTGTTTTTCTTCTGTTACCATAGAAATACTTATTAAAAGTCTGTTTGCCTTATATTTCAAGCAACAAGAGACCCATTTTCCAGTCTATTCACTTAAATTCCAAATGGCATCTAATCTCTTCTTATAAGCATTATTAAACTGGGCTTAAGCATTTTATTAATTATCACTGGATAGGATTTGATTTTTAAAACAATTTCTTATATTCAACCAGGGTGTAGACAGTTATAAACGTTTGTGTCTTCCAGGCTTCAACATTCCATATCAAGCTGATAGTCGTGCAAGGATTCCAAACCCTCCCATCCCAAGAAGAGCCAAGCCCCTATAAAACATTAAATCAAGAGATTTTTGTGGCCTCCAAGGTTGGGTGAGGACAACAACCCTGTTAAGCAGAAAGTAGCTCCAGAAGACTATACTGCTGCCTTTTTCCTTAAGAAGAAGGAGGATAAGATGTCTAGTGGGGCATGAGACAGAGAGGCAGAACTTGGCTTCAGGTCACCCCCCACAGAGCATTCCTGCTGACCACAAACCCAACACCACTACATCACTGCTACCATAATGTTTAACCATACTTTTTACTTAAAGAATTCCGGGAACTGGCCTTAGAAGATAACCGTGGTTGTGAAGGGTCCCACCTCTGGAAGGAATGCTGAACAACTGATTTATAGCCTTGTTGCCTCTGGCCAGACCACCAGGTGGTCCGTTACTCAAGATAATCATCACAACCAGATAATGCAGCTCTGCAAACTCCACCCCTCATGTGCTTTGCCTAGCTCAGCCCACACACCCTGCCCCTGTGTCAATTCCTGCATAGTGCCTAATTAAAAAGCCATGCTGGCTCTTTCTGGGGAGTCAGTCAAGGAATCCTCTCTCTCTCTCTGTCTCCCTTTCTCTCTCTGTCTTGTTGCCTCCCTTATGCCCAGGCATAAGCTCCAGTGAAGCTTTGTCTGGGAAATCTCTTTCAGCCTCATGTCAGTTTCGGTTGACTTAAGAGCCCAAGAATATATGGTGGAAAACACAAACACAACATGAAACTAAAGTTTTATTTTCCAAGACAAAGCCGCAATGGAACCTTTCCTCTCTGTTTCCTGAGACATGTTGTCTGCATTTTAAGAGGATACATGTGAGTAGCTGAGCCCCAGAACTACTCTTTCCCCGATAATGAGGCCCTCCTATGTCTCCTTTATTTTTAGAGCCCCATGGCCAGTTACATCATTTGGGCTTGATTTTATAGATGGAGAAACTGAGGCCCAGAGGACACATCCAGGGAGGGCATGGCCCAGTGTTTTGCGCAGGTCAACTTGACTCCCACAGTCCAGTGCGGCCCCGTTAGCCGATTCCCAGCGGACTGATAACCATCTCTGGAATGAAGCAGGGAGTGACTGAATCAGGAAACCCATCAACAGTACTACCTACCCATCTACTTGGAAAAGAAGAGGAATTCCCACAAAGACAGCCCTGGCGGCACTCTTACTGCCCATCACATCACTGGATCCCCTGGCCCAGGGACACCTACATCTCTCTGTCAGTCTCTTCTCCAGGTTGGCTCCAACTCTCAGGGTCTTTTCAGGGCGCTGACCCTCCTGCTTCAGCCCCCCCAGTGAATGAGGCCTCTCCTCCCGGCCTGCCCCCTTCGCCCCACCTCCCCAGGATATCACTTTCCACTCTTTCAAATGAACCCAATCTGTGTCTGCTCCTGCCCAACCCCATCTTCTGCCAGGCAGTTGGTGCCTGAAACCAGCTCATGAGAGTTGCTAGCCCTGGAGAGACAAGTCCAGCGTGTTGGCTGTACCCATAGCTCTGGCTTTTGTGATCTGACCCAGAGAAGCCAATGGAGGGAGGCAAGTCAGGCCAGAAGGGGTGGCCCTCATCTCCCAAAAGTGGAGAGGGGAGGCTGGGGGAAGATTTGCCCAAGGCAGATCTTCACTTCTGCTTTCATATGGCATTTAAAATTAATTCAGGCCAGTCACGGTGGCTCACACCTGTAATCCCAGCACTTTGGGAGGCCGAGGCAGATGGATCACAAGGTCAGGAGTTCAAGACCAGCCTGGCCAACATGGTGAAACCCCATCTCTACTGAAAATACAAAAATTAGCCAGGTATGCTAGCATGCGCCTGTAATTCCAGCTACTCAGGAGGCTGCGGCAGGAGAATGGCTTGAACCCAGGAGAAGGAGGTTGTGGTGAGCCGAGATCGCGCCACTGCACTCCAGCCTGGGTGATAGAACAAGACTCCATCTGAAAAAAAAAAAAAATTCAGGAGTTTTGTTGTTGTTGTTGTTGTTGTTTAAGCAGAAAATAAATTCAGTCTGCCTGGCGTAGTGGCTCATGCCTGTAATCCCAACTCTCAGGGAGGCAGAGGCAGGAGGATAGCTTGAGCCCAGGAGTTCAAGACCTGCCTGGGCAATATAGCGAGACCCCATTCTCCACAAAAAGGGGGGGGGGAAGAAGATAAAGTCAGTCCAAACCTTTTTACAGATGAACTGACTGAAATTCACAGAATCAGTGATTTTCTCAGGTCACACAGCAAGTTGCAGCCAAGACATGGTCCCAGAGACCCTGAGGATAAGTCACTTTAACATTTTCTTAGTCATGCCCCTGACCTGAATGTATCCACATCTAATAAGGAACTAAATTCCTTAGTTCTCCAGAGGTGCTAATGGGAGTGATGAGGCTGGGTCAGATTAATTTTGTATAAAATTGGCCGGGCACAGTGGCTCACGTCTGTAATCCCAACACTTTGGGAGGCTGAGGTGGGTGGATTACCTGAGCTCAAGAGTTCACGACCAGCCTGGGCAACACGGTGAAACTCCATCTCTACTAAAATACAAAAAATTAGCCGGGCGTGGCAGCATGTGCCTGTAGTTCCAGCTACTCAGGAGGCTGAGGCAGGAGAATTGCTTGAACCCGGGAGGCGAGGTTGCAGTGAGCAGAGATGGTGCCACTCCACTCCAGCCTGGCCGACAAAGCGAGACTCCGTCTCAAAAAAAAAAAAAAAAAAAGTTGTATAAAATTACCTACACAAACTTCACCAAGAATTCAAAGAAAGCCATGAATCCCATCTCCTGACCCATCACATTTTTTTTTTAAATCTGTCAGATCCCCAAAGAGATTAGGTAACTCTGGAGGATTCCTTCCAAAACTAGTTGGGGTAAGGAGTCAAAAGTCAGGAGGAGCCTTCTGCGTGAGGGTTCTTGGGCATTGAGTAGGATGGAGTAGAGTGTGGCTCCATAACTTGGCAACTGTGTGACCATGGGCAGGTAAGCTAACCTCTCTGAGCCCCGATTACCCCAGTTGTAAAATGGAGACAATAGCCACCTCACAGTGTTGTGAGATTTAAGTCAGCTAATGTGTGCGAAGTACCCAGAGTAAAATTCAAAGGCAGACTTCTTCCTAGCCCACCTCACTAAGGCCTCATTTCTCCAAGCTTAGTTTAGTCCAGACTTTTTTTTTTTTTTGGAGACTGAGTCTCACTCTGTTGTCCAGGCTGGAGTGCAGTGGCGCCATCACAGCTCACTGCAGCCTTGACCTCTCAGGCCCAGGTGATCCTCCTGTCTTAGCCTCCCGAGTAGCTGGGACCACAGACATGTATCATCACTCTCAGCTAATTTTTAAACATTATTTGTAGAGATGGAGTCTCCTTATGTTGTCCAGGCTAGTCCCGAACTCCTGGGCTCAAGAGATGTGCCCACCTGGTCTCCCAAAGTGCTAGGTTTCCAAGTGCGATCCACCACGCCCAGCAGTAGTCCAGAACGTTAGAGATGCTTCCTCTCCCCCGGTTATAATGCTACCAACTTGCAGTGGAAACTGCGATGCTGAAGGTAGGTGAGAGCAAGAGGCTGAAGGAGCCTGGCTGGGCTCCTGCTGCCCCTACCAACTATGTGCCTTAGTGATAGGCAGGGGCCGAGCCCTTCTGTGAACCCTGCAGGATGCTTTTCTTAAACTCTACTTCTTGTCCAGGCTGCCAAGCAGAACCTCTTAAGAGTCTCAGGCCCGAAGTCCCATTTCCAAATGGCCTCTGCTCTAAAGCCAGCTCCCACAAATCCCGTCAGCACTGCTCAGCCAAGTGATCACATACCTGCCTCCAAAGCCAGGAAATGAGGCGCCTGGGTGAAACACATTCCAAGATTGAATGGCTACTAACAGTCAAACACAAGCGCAGCAGCCCAGGTAGGTAGGCTGGCGAAGTGAGGGGTGGGGCTGGAGGGAGAGAGGAGACACCAGGCGATAGCATTTCACTGGGACACAGACTGCTTTAAAAGGGCCCAGGTTTGGTGTCAGGAGCCCGGGTCTGTGTGCTTGGTTTTGTCACAATCTACCAACTGTCTGTTTCATTATCTGTAACAGGGTTTCTAAAAGGTTCTGAAAGTGTGGTCCAAGGATCCCTAGAGGAAGATTGCAAGGTCAAAACTACTTTCATAAGAATACTATGAGGACATTTGTAATTTTTTTTCTTTTTTTTCTGAGACAAAGTCTTGCTCTGTCACCCAGGCTAGAATGCAGTGGTGCGATCTCGGCTTACTACAACCTCCGCCTCCCAGATTCAAGCAATTCTCCTCCCTCAGCCTCCTGAGTAGCTGGGATTGCAGGTGCATGCCAACATGCCTGACTAATTTTTATATTTTCACTAGAGACGGGGTTTCACCATGTTGGTCAATCTGGTCTCGAACTCCTGACCTCATGATCTGCCCTCCTCAGCCTCCCAAAGTGTTGGGATTACTGGCGTGAGCCACCATGCCCGGCCTGTTCTTTTTACTCTTAGTCTCTCACTAGTATCCAGTGGAATTTTCCAGAGGCAACGTGCTGCTCTGATGTCGTCGGTGCTCTGACAAATGATGGAATGTGTCTGTGCTTTCAAATTTTCTCAGCTTTAATTTCAAATATGGTAAAACTCAACCAATAGAACCTATATAAACTGAAGCTCTCTGGGGTCAGCAATAATTTGTAATAGCCAAAATGGGTCCTGGGACCAAGAGGCTGCTCTGATGAGGTCCTTACCCCTTGGCCCCCAGCCTCCTGGAGGAGCAGTGAACTTAGTAGAGGCCACGTGGTTCCTCTGCTGCCTGCAAAAAGCCACCTGTTGTAATCAGTGTTCCATTTCCTTCGCCTCCTGAATGCTCCCTGCCAAGAAAGCACAAGCCTGGAGAAGGGAGGCTGGGTTACACTCAGGGAACTGCTTTCGGAGTGGGGGAGGGAAGGGTGGCCCAGTCAGCTCATCCACCAGCAGCCAAGTGAAGCATCAAGTGAAGGCAGGAGGAGGGGTCAGGAGGTGCCTTGCTATTTACAAGTAGGCCACACGGTGAGTCAGTCGCAGGCTCCTCACAGGCTCCTGGTTCTCTGGCAGTTGTGAATTTGGAGGGCAGGGCCTTGGGATGAGCCTTAGTACAACATATTCCAAAGTCCCAGGCCTGGGGTTGCTCTGCCGTCAGCCTTCCTTTTCTGCTCCATTTCTCTAACCTCTCTCTGCCAGCTTCCTCCACCATCCAGACCAGCACTGTCCAGTAGAAAGAGAATGGGAGCCACTCATGAGATTTCAAGTTTTCTAGCAGGCGCATTTTTAAGAAATGGGTGA